>NC_138064.1:15102126-15692143 GCF_964194185.1 Rhinolophus hipposideros
TTCAGCTTTCCCAGGCTTAATGTGATCCATATACTGACCTTATTTTATTTTAGGGGTTTCACTCTTCTTTGGCAGATCCTTTTTGAGTTTTTGAATGGTAGAACTATTTTGAGGCCCTCTCTCCTTCCATCACTCCCTTCCTCTAATTGATACCAGGTCTCTCCTAGGTGCTATGTACGGATCCAGCAGTGAAAGTCAAATACTTGCTCCTCTGACACTTCCATTCTAGGAAAGGGTGTGACAGCGACATCTTCAAATTCCTCTTCTGACTTCATTTGCATAACAACCACCTGTACAGAGATCAGGGGTCCTATTTATGATAAGAAGTGTAATTTAAGGATCCTCTCAGATGCTCTAGTGCTAGAAAGGTGCTGAGCGTGGCTTTCTGTGGAGAATGGGGATTTTAGAGTAAAACTGAGTTTTTCATTGTGTTGCCCCCCTGGCTAAAAAACTGCAAGAAAGCAATAGCATTCTCTCTGCAGAATGTCCAAACTTATCTTTTTCAGCACATCAGAGATAAGTTTCCTGTGCAGAGGACTCAGACATCCATGAAAGCTAAATGAAGAGACTAGAGGAATGAGAAGGTATAACAGAAACCGCATTGTGACACCGTTTGCTAGAAAGATGAATTCACTTTAAAGTAAGTCCATCTTGGGATCTACCAGAAGGTTCAGTTACTGAACTACTGAAAAGGTCCTGTGAAGTGGTGGCCTGGATCCTGAATGTAATATCTATCGTCTTTGGTTTACTAATCTCATTCTCAAATTTTCCAATGGCCATTCTCATGCAGAATTTCCCTCTGGATATCTGCCTCTCATTTCTCTTCCTACTTGATTTTCTCCTACTGCCTCCTACTGCTCATCGAAGTGGCTTAGAGGTGTGAGACATTAAAAGTGGCTTGGGAGCTCTAAAATATTAGTGTAATATACTGTAATGACCAATTCAGGATATTGAATGTGTTATCAGTATCCAATAAATGCACGAGGGGAATAGGTAGGAGTTGGTGGATACCACTGAGCTTGATCCTTATAGAATGCAACTGAAATATGATTTTAAAAAATTGCTACAAGGATGGCCGTTTAGCTTAGTTGGTTATAGAGCATGGTGCTGGTAACACCAAAGTTGCCAGTTCAATTCCCACATGGACCAGTGAGCTGCGTCCTCCACAACTAGATAGAAAAAAAACTTGACACGGATCTGATGAGTTGTGGAAAAAGTTCCCCAATATTACCCAATTGAAAAAAAAAGAGGCTAAAATACAGAATTTCTGAATAAGGATGAAAGGTCTAGTCTATGGTTTTATTTTAAGAAGTGGAAATTATGCTTTCATGGAACTACGAGAGTAGCTTTAAGTATCAATGTCCTTGTCACGCTCTCCCAAGTCAATTTTTTCCCCAATACTTAAAGAAAAGGGCAGGTTTCAATCTTCATTTGAAAAGTAGGTAGTTGGAAGTTCTAGGATGTTCCAGGATACTGAAAATATTCACATTAGAATTCTTCTAAACTGCGAGGACAAAGGTTTTTTTCAGAGGACATTTTCGAATTGCATGAAATTCTTGACACTAAACGTTTTGATAGAAAACATCCACCTTTTTTCTGGAAAGCACTTTCCAAGTGATTGATCCAATCATACTTCTGCACACATCTGGCTACAGTTGATAGTTGGAGGAAGGCGTCTCACCTAAGCCAGGACAATCAGAGATCTCTTTAAGATTTTTGAATTGGACAGTGGCCTTGGGGATTAGGGCGCGGCCAGCACTTCTGTTCTGTTTTGTGGACATGATCTCCGGAGAAGAGTCACCAGCCAGACGGTAAGTCCTGGGTCATGCCAGTCCAGGGTTCCAGTCACCTGAGGCTTATATTGAGATGGGTAATAATATTTATCTGGTCCTTATTATTAGACATTCAGCTCTAGTTATTTTTCACGTTTCTCAGTTAAACCTGAAAATCCCATGATTTAAATACCATCATTATCACCCTCCCAGTTTTATAGATGAGAATATTGAGGCATAGGGAGGTTAGGTAACTGCAATAAATAGTTGAGCTGGGATTCAAACCCTCGGGGTCAAACTCCAGAGCCCGTGCCCTGAACCAGTTATTGTCTCCAGGCCAGTGAGTAATTTCCCTTAGCAAAGCAAATGTGAATTGGGTAGCTCCCACTTTCAGCCAAATTATGTAATATGTATTGTAGGTTTACTAAGTACAGTTGACCCTTGAACAACGCAGGGCGCCAACACCCCCACCCCTGCACAGTCAAGCAGCAGCATGTAACTTCTGACTCCCCCCAAACTTGTTTCTCAGTATCCACAGGGGATTGGTTCAAGGACAGTGGCCTTGGGGATTAGGACACAGCCAGCACTTCTGTTCTGTTTTGTGGACATGATCTCCAGAGAAGAGTCCAAAGAGAGTGCCAAATCAAGTCTCCTATATAAAATGGTGTAGATCAATGCATACAGTTGGCCCCCCCACATCCGTGGACCCCCAACTGCAGGCCCAAAATAGTATAGGTATTTACTGGAAAAAAGTAGTCCCATGCAGTTCAAACTGTTGTTCAGGAATCAACTGTAGTAAACTAATCAAAGGAATCAAAGGAATATCTCAGTCTAAGCATCTCCAAAGCCTTTAGTATCTTCCCCTCAAGCTTCTCTTCCCTTTCTCACTTAAATGACATTTTCATCCATTCATGATTAAATGAAATCTTGGAGTCTTTTTTGGAGTCTTTCTTCCTAACCTCCACACCACCTCACCCAAATCACTTCATTCTACAAACACGTATTGGGCAGTTACTGTGGACAAAACCCTGTCTTCAGACCAGTCCTTCTCTTTATTCCCACAGCTAATGACCTAATTCATGCAAATGGGCTTGACCTTCTTTAACCTTTCTGTGCCCTAGTTTCCTCACTTGTAAAATCAGGTCAATCATACCTATCCCAGAGAACTATTTTGAGGATTAAATAAGTATGAAAAACACTTAGCACAGTAGTCAACAACTGTTAGGTATTTCTTCTAGGAACTAAACAATTCTTATGTGTGCTCATGCAGGTTTTCATTACAGTGCTTTCCTAGCAAAAACAAGCTGTAATGGAGAAATAAAGACTCCAAATGAATAGGATTTCATACTTTTGTGTTTCTCCAGGTGAGCTGATTGCCTGCAGAAATCTTTTGATGTAATATAAATTCTTACAACATACATACAAAATCCCACCAAAAACCCCAACAATCCTCAGTCCCCCCTCATTAATTTTTCTATTAATTGATATGTTAATGGTTGTCATGGATCTGAACAGTACAGCATTCAGAAGAGGGATCAATCTATAAAGCATTAACAAGATAGATCAGCAGCTACTACAACTTCCTTGATTATACCAAATCAACTCCTGGCGCTTTAAGTTGTTCAGTGAATATTCAAAGGTACAAACTCCTTTATTCAACAAAAGATAAGAGAGTCTAAGTATCATACAGGTTACATGTGAACACATACTATTCATATCCCACTTAACATTAGATTCTTACATTTTGCTTGAAACCCAATTTTCATATTGCTTTAATAAAACAAAAACGTGTATTGTAAAAATAAAATATAATGTAAGACAGCCATTCAGCTTTACCCATTCAAACACACACAGAAATTTTGAAGTAAAATTAAGCACTATTTGTTAGTCTTCTAGGGGAAGGTAACGAATACATGAGCCCAGCTACTAAGAGCCTGATGGGACAAAGCAAACCTGAGTTGTTCTTTGAGTAACAAATACAAAAGGAAAATATAATAATGATCAAGCTCAAACTCATTTCCTCATATTTTTCTTTCCAACATATATCTTCATTGCCTACATAAGGTTCAAGAACTTCAAAGGACAGGGAGACAATACTTTTAAATGTCTTAACAGTTGCCCTAAAGGACTACTTCCCCTGATTATCATACCTTTCCACCTCTGTCCCCATATTTACTACACAAACACCCTGTGCAGTATTAGCAGGTCCTGTCAGAGTCACCAATAACTGGATTTCTGGTTTATAAACAAGGGACAGTCAAATGTTTTCAATTACAAAAGGAAAGCACAGGGAGGGGGGATAAAAAGCAGTGAGGGATCACATTAAAACTTCAGGTTTTAAAAGTAGCTTATTGATGATAAACTCCAAGTCAGTGTCCTCAATGGATTAAACTCAGGTTTTAAAAGTAGCTTATTGATGATAAACTCCAAGTCAGTGTCCTCAATGGATTAAACTCAGGGATCTTGCCAAACCAGTATTTATCCAGGTATTTGAACAGATTCCAGACCCTTTAGAAAAAAAAGAAAAGCTTCAGTTTTATCTGCTGGCCAACGTTTTTATAGTGGTGTATGATTATTTTCTTTGATCCACAGGATTAGGGAAACTGCTACTTACACATCGGACTTCTTCACAGATATTTATGTCCATATTGGAAAACAAAAATCAGAAACCTTCGTAACAGGACAGGAAATCTTGAAGACAAAGACTGATAAAAGTTGACCACATAAAAATAAAAAAGTTTGGTACAACCAAGATACCATAAATCATGTCAAAATACAAACAGTAAGAGAAAATATTTATAAAACAAAAAAACTTAAGTGTTAATATTCTTACTATAAAAGGAACTCCTTACTGAGAGGTTGGTCCCCAGACCCAATTCCAATGTCTTTGGAGACTCCCCACACCAACAAGCAATTCCTGGATGCCAGCAGGGTGTCTGAGAATTCAAATCAGTTCTGGCATTCTCTTCCCAGGATTAGAATCAGATTCCATAGGTGAAGAGCTTAGGTTCCACAAGACCACACTACTGCCCCCCCCCCCCCCCACCTCAGATGCCAGTCACAAGCCCAGGTTATTACCTGTGCTTCTGATCTGCTACAAACCGGATATTCCAGCGACCCCCTCCAACTCAGGATGCCAATCAAGTTCAGGTTGTTCCCTGTGTTGGCACAAATCAGAGGCCCCGTGACTCCCTCCTCTTTGGGCTCAATTAATTTGCTACACCAGTTCACAGAACTCAAAAGCCATTTTACTCTCTAGATTACCAATTTACTACAGAGGGTATTAAAGGATACGTATCAACAGCCAGATGAAGAGATCCCCAGGGAGAGGTACGGAAGCAAGGAGCTTTTGTCTTTGTGGATCTCGGGGACACAGGAAAGGGTTCTGGTCCCCCAACTTGGAAGTTCTTTGGGGTTTTTGTGGAGGTTTCATTAGGTAGTCATGACTGACTAATACATTGGCAATTGATTCAATAAGCCCCTCTTCCCTCCCTAGAAATCAGGGGATGGGATTGAAGTTCCAATTCTCCATAATGACATTGGTTGGCTCCTATTGGCAACCAGGCCCCATCCTTAGGTGCTTTCCAAAAGGCACCTCATCAACATAAAAGACCTTCTGCATCACTCAACATTCAGTAACTTCCAAAGGTTTTAGGAGCTAAGACAGAAATGTTTAGCCCTAACATAAATCACCAGTATTACATCTACCAATTAAAAACATTTATGAAACTGGCAATTTATAGATGAGGAAATGCAGTCATTAAGCATGAAAAGAATGCTCAACAAAAACATCGCAGACATGCAAATTAAAACAAGATGCCATTGAAATGGCTAAAAATAAGACCAGTATTATCAATCTGAAGTACAAGTGAGGACGTGAGGCAATGGCTACTGATGGAAGAATAAATCAGTACAAGTTTGACTTCACTGACTCCACCTACATCTACTTAAGTGTCACTATACATTCTGTACAAGAATGTTCACTACATTAATCTTATAAATAACCCAAGTATTCATACCCAGCAATTGGTTAAGTTGGGGAAACTCCATGCAACAGCCTACTATGCCTAAAACACATTTTTATTACTTAATACAAGGCACTGTTCTAAGTGACTCACATGTATACATTTCTTTATAGAAACCCATGACTTATCTATTTTACAGATGAGAAACTGAGGCATAGAGGTGAACTTGTTGAGACTATGCTACACTGATAGAACTTGGAAAGGGCCAGATCCAAGGAATGTAGACGGTGTCTAGAAATAGAAAAAGACAATGAAACAGATTTTGCCATTAGAGCCTTGGGAAGGAACCACCTGTTACCTTGACTTTAGCCCAGTGAGACCGACCTTAGGCTTCTATCCTCCAGATCTGTTAATAAATTTGTGTTGTTTTAAGCAATTCAGTTTTTGGCAAGTTTTACAGTACCAAGAAATACAACAAAATAAGGCATAATAAAATTGTTTCTGGAAATGCCCTTACTCAAGTTCAATGTAGGGGCATTAATATCTGATATGAACAGGTCTTATCACCTATGAATCCTGTTGACAGCAGTGCTTAGTCTATAATAACCAGCGTAGCATAATTTCTTTTCATTTTTAAATTGAGGTATAATTGACATATAGACGTTATGTTAGTTTCAGGTATACAACATAGTAATTCAGTGTTTGTATATATTGTGAAATGCCTTCCTTTTCTGTGTGGATTTTGAAAATTAGCATAAATGTGTCCAGCACAAAAGGATCAGTCCTATCAGAATACTTGTTTTTCAGTTGGCTGTTTTCACAAACTAGATTCTAAAAAACAAAATACCACTTTAAAGGAGCAAATGCCTCTTAGGCATCACACAAAGCTAATTTTTATCTCCCCCAAGAAAACATTTTTGTGGAAATACCTGTGTGTGGATGTTTATACTCCTACTGTAATAAAGAAAAAGTCTAATCACATAAAGGAATATAAAACTATTTATTGACCACTGTTTACCAGTATTTACAATAAAGTAAACAATATACAGCTGGATACCATTCTGATTACTACAGTTATTGTTTCTCCTGGCTTCTGCTGCACCAGTAATCCAAACACTTAGATTAAGCCTACAAGTAAGGAATGAGCTGGGATAAAGAAAAAACATGCAGGTCAAAAAGAGTTTAGATCATAAAAGTTTGTTCACCCATTTATTCCAGCAGGTCCTAAACTGCCAAGTCTCTAACCTTCGTTCCATGAACGAAATCTTACACATTCCATGAATACTGACCCTTCAGTCAACACAGCAAAAGGATTTCAACTTCTTGTAAAGGAGGAAGTCTTGCTCACCTCAATAAAACACACCAGGATTTGCCTAGTTTTCTCATTTGGGTGGGATGGTTGTTGGTAGTGATAAAATTTTCCTTTAAGGGGTTTTGCAAATAAACTTGCGTTTATACGGCTGTAGATATGAAGTCTGATATGCCTGCTTTTAAATCGTCTAATTTTAACTGCTTACAGTTTATTTGAATTGCCCAATTAGTTACAAATTATCTATGTAATTTCAAAGGTTAAAGCTTCAGGAAAAACTTCAATTTCACTTGAAGTGTTTCTAAGGTTGCTGAAAACGATGGCGTCCCAGAAACATGGGCTCATCCATGGTCGTGAAATGCTTTTTATTGTAAATGTTAAAAAAAGGAAGAAAACCATTTCTATGTATACACATCCCCAACCCCTAAATAAACAAAAAAACCCAGAATGATCTTTAGGCATATATGAGTTAAACACAAATTCTGACTGAGTAATGACAGTGGAGATTTCCCCCAACACTTAGAAAAGCTGTTATTTAACGCAGAAGAAAAAATATACCATGGCATCAAATGTTCCTTTCTGATAAAGGAAGCAACTACAGAAAGCTTCTGTTCAAAGTAACCAGTGCTATATAGATGCAAAACGACCCCCCCACGAGTCTCCCAAAACTACTTCAAAACAAACATATCAAACTTGATTTTCATTAGAATGTTATTTCTTCACGCTAATAAATCAAAAAAACCAAGACAGAGATTTTATATATATATATAAATATATATAAAAAGCAATGCAAATAATTATTGGGCTTCGTCTTCTGGACAAGAATGCCAAGTTAGTCTCTCTTCATAAAAAGCAATTACAATTTGAGGACACTTCATATTTGCCTCTTTTGCCAGCACCAAATCTGCCTCATCTGAATCTTTCCTGTTATGAGGAAAAAAAAAAAAAAAACTCAGTTAAAAGTCTAAACACTTTTTTTCAACTGAGAATCATTCATTCAAGAAATCGTAACTTAATCGAAGTTTAAGTGCTTCAGGAGGGTTATATAGGACTTGTGCTGGTGTTCCAATAAAAGTTCATTTTATAAAACAGGCCAGTTTGCCAATCTTTGCTTTGAAACATCATTAGCAAAAGAAACTAGAATCATCCTTTCAGCAGATTTTTAAAAAGCATGCCGATCTATTTGTACTTTATAATTTAACAGCAATCACCCACACACTTACCATTTCATGAGAAACATTAATTCTCCACTGCTATCTGTAGCACCAATTATTCGTTCAGGATCAAGACCTCTGGCAAAGCCTCTTGGTTTATCAGCCTGTTCAAGAGAGGTTAAATGATTATTTACATGAATGTTTCTAATCATTTTTCCAAGCATCAAATGAATAATATTAACTTCCAATTTGTCTTCATGATATACAGCTTTTAAATAAAAACCTTCCAATAGTGAAACAGAAATAATTAGAGCAGAGCCTGTATTTAGTACTAAAACACATCGTAATTTCCATTAACCTTACAAGGAAGAAAAAAAAATCTGAATGTCTGAAAGTATTCTGAATTAAGAGACAAACTAATCCCTTTATTTCTAGTAACTCTAATCAATAATTATAAATCTTTGAACATTAACATTTCAAATCACTTCCAGGAATTAATCTAAATTACTCACATATTTAAAGCACATGAAAAAATACAAATAGTAAAATAGTAAAAACTTTAAAACTTAGACTAATCAGTATTATAATCAATTTGAATTACAGGAAATCTTACAAAACACTTAGTATAATCCAGTGATTTTCAAAGTGTGGTCTGAGGACTCCTGGGAATCCCTGATACCTTTTGGAAGGATCTATCTGTAAGGTCCCCTCTCTTTATTCATGTATGTGACTCTAGATTGCCTTCATATACCTCCACCAAACATAACACAGCAAATGAAATACAGAAGTAGAAGTGTCTTCTGTTAAACCAGACATTGAAAAGATTTGCAAAACTGTAAAATGCCACTCTTCATACTTAAAAGTTAGGTTTTTGTCATTCTTAACTGAATACACAAATATTTTAGAAATTTGTTTTAATTTCTACTAGTTTTTGATAGGTATAACTTATATACACAAATATTCTTTGGAATCCTCAATAATATCCTAGACACCAAAAAAATTTAAGAATTGATTAGATGAACAATCCCTTTCTCCCTACCAGACTTTTACACCGACATCCCAGGTTCTAGTCAGGTTACCTGGGTTAGTTAGAATGATGGTTCTAACCTTTACTAGCTGTGTGGCTTTGGGCAAGTTGACCTCTTTGTGGTTCAGGTTACCTATGAAATAGGAATAATTATACTATGTCTCATAGACATTTCATAGTATATGAAATACAAATTATTATTTGGAACGCTTTAGCACAATGTAAAGGCTTACTTAATACAGGTTAACTATTGTTGGCCACGTGGTTGACTTTTAAATTGTGTACAGTAGTCCCGTTATGTGCAGGGAATATATTCCAAGACCCCCACTGGATGCCTGAAACCGCATATAGTACTAAACTTTAAATACACTGTTTTTTCCCTATACATACATACCTAATGAAGTTTAATTTATAAATTAAGCACAGTAAGAGTAAGATACAATACACTGTACTTAGATGAATGTGGTCTCTGTCTCTTCTCAAAATACTGCATTGTACTGTCCTCACACCCTTCTTGTGATGCTGAGTTGGTAGGAAGTCCACCTGATGGGAGGAATGATGGAGGCCCTGTGTTGTGGTATTAGGCTACTAGTGACCTGCTGGTATGTCAGGAGGATCACCTGCTGCGGGGGAGCCTGGATCACTGAGCCAGGACCATGTTGGTGGTTGGGGAAATTTACTATTTTCAGACCCCACTTCGGCACAGGTAACTGAAACCGCGGATATGAGGGGACTACTGTATATTACTTAACAGTTACTTTCTTTGTTTTGGCTGCTAAAGCATTCAGAACCAAATTTGAAGCCAACCTGTTTCTCATCTGTAAAATGGGGATAACACCTATAATCTTAAGAAATGTCATGAAGATTTAATGAACTATCTGTAAAATACTTGCCATCTAGTTCAGATGATCAAATTTTAAATCCAAAGACATTATCAATAAATCTGTATTCTATGTTTGGTCCCCAAACCTAGATACTAATTCAGAACCAAGACCCTTTTTCCAAATTGCCATGCTAGTCCAGTAAGCAGGGCAAGTATAATTTGTTTTGAAGTTAAGGGTAGAAGCAAGGAGTTGTGTTTTGCCCAAAGCCACAGACACTAGTGAAGCCACGAATGGATGAAAATATACATGCAATGAACAAACCAACTGGCTCAATTCATGCCAATAAAACATAAAAAAATTTATTATCAAAGATTATACACTTCAAAATCAAAGTATTGTTTGGCAATACTTTGATAACACGAAGATCATATGTCAAAGTACTTCCTGGTGGGGTCAGTGCCATTTATGGTCTGCAATCAGGATGTGCTATGTGGATTGTTTTCCTAGTACTGTAAGGGATTTCAATGATTTAAGGTTAGTGTTCTTTGTATTTAGGACTGTTAGACTTGGATCACTGGAAATTGTGTGATCAAGGGACCATATTCACCAATCTACCTAAAATAACACTACCACAACAATTTAAATGGTGTAAGCATTTATTGCACATTTATACAATGCAGGCTAAAACCACACCTATCCTTTTTGTCTTATATATCAAGCATTGAAAAAAAAAAGGTTTTTAAATGACATTTTAAAAGTATTTGAGTTTTTTAAAAGTATACTAAAAGTATTTTAAAAGTCAAGCCATCAACCTTTCACAAAAAGCCAGCTTGGTGGGCAATAGTTTACACTTACAGCATCTCTTTTCTTCTTTGATTTGCTGTCTTCAGACTCACTGTCAGATAAAGACTTTCTTTTTGTACCATCTTTTTCTTTACCAGCTTTTTGAGAATTAAGAAATGCTTCAATTAACTCTGGACAATCTAAATTTTCTTCAGGTTCCCAAGTATTATCAGCACTGTGGTTCAGTTAAAAAAAAAAGTTCAATTAAACATGGTTTATCACCATCACCCAGATCCATTTAATAAATCTTAAAAAAGTCCTCTGTTCTCCAGATGCTAACCATTTTCTCCCTATCCCTCACATTCTTTTGAGACAATCTAGCTGATCATACTTCCCTTTTGTCTTCTTTCACAGCCCTACCTAATAGGGCAATGTGCTACATTACCTCTAAGTTAACTGAACCTGACTCTAGCAGAGTAATTAGAGCTAGTACCGTGTTTCCCCGAAAATAAGACCTAGCCGGACCATCAGGTCTAACGCATCTTTTGGAGCAAAAATTAATATAAAACTGGGTATTATAAATAGAATATAACATAACATACCAGGTCTTATTTTAATATAAGACTTGGTCTTATATTTTTTTGCTCCAGAACACGCATTAGAGCTGATGGCCTGGCTAGATTTATTTTCGGGGGAACACAGTATTTTTCCAAATTTTGGACAAACCACTTCAGAATTTCTTTGGAAGGACTTTTTAAAAATGTGGATTCCCGATTCCCATCCCAATTACTTTACCAGATTAAGTAGAATATGCATAGGGATGAGGCCTCCAATACTGTTTTAAAATGTAATTCTGAGGCTTTTTCAAATGTGCGACAGTATTTTCAATTTCTGCTGAGTGCTCAAATTGGGAAATGACATAAAGCAGAGGCTGGCAACCAACTAGTTGAATCTAGTCTTTTGTATGGCTGGCAAACTAAGAATGTTTTTTACATTTTTAAATGGTTGGGAGAAAAATTTCTAAATGAAAATTATAAAATTCGAATTTCAGGGCCCATAAATAAAGTGTTATTAGAATATAGTCATGCTCATTTAACGTATTGTCAATTGCTGCTTTGTACTACATTTGCAGAGTCGAGTAGTTGTGACAGAGACCTATGAACCGTAAAGCCTAAAGTATTTATTTACTATATGATTCTTTAGGGAAAAAATTTGCCAATCCCTGATAATAATAAGGCTGAGATGATAATTTCCATGTATTTTTCAGAAGGGCAGGAAAGAAAATAAGTATCAATTACCAAATGTGAAAGATCATCCTTCATTAGTGATAGGCTTGCTAACTTTGTGTGCTCTGACCCAAAAAACCTTTACACAAGATAGAATGAAATCAATCATTCTAGAGATGCTGCAAACGGTTACAACAGTTCTGGTTACAACTTGCTCTGTTAATATTCTGAGATTCCTAAATTAGAGGGTGAAGGAGAAGAAAAGAGCTGAAGTGGAGCCCCATTTCTGCAGTGTTGTTTCCATTAGAGCCTTCCACATTACCTAATACATTATACCGCACACAGTAGGTTCTCAATCATTAAGTTTGGGGAGAAAGAGGGAGAAAAGAAGTCAGTTTCCTGACATTTTGATGGGTAGAACAAACAGCTTTTAGCATCTCATGAGATAAAAAACGAACCATATGTCTACCATATGAAGGTTATCACTTCTTTGGCCAACTGGTTAAATCTAAAAAACAGTTTGAACTCATTTTTGCTTGGTTTAGCTATCTGTAGGAAATATTTCTAGAGGTAAATTGTGAACTTATACCCTTAAGCTCAACTAAGGGTACTGGAAAGATAAAAGAGGGAAACCTCAATCTTCCTCTCAAGTCAGAATTCCCAAATTGTAATGCAGGTGGCTTTAAAATATGACTGGTGGGGGGAAGCAGTAGATAACAGACATACGAAGCTTAATTATTTAACTATCATATCTCCCATCTCCACCATGCTCAGAAAATTTTTGTTGATCTCTACCTATCCCTTTTCAGTAGTTGCCACCTGAGGAGCCTTGCTGTTTTTTGGAGCGTAGGGCAGAAGAATCCAAGCAGATTAGCACACGATATATGTAAGTATAAGAGTATAATTTCTGCATGTAAGTTATTCACAAGACAGCTAACATTACAGAGTGGTTATGAGAGCAATTAGTGACAAGGAACAGGAGGAAACAAGGAGCTTAAAAAGTGCCCAGACTCTACTTCTGAGACTTTAGGATATAGTAAACTTGGTGACAGACCCAGGTCATAATGAGTACTTTAAGACCCAACTTGTCTATGTTATATAGCTTCCATGGTTTTTAGTGCCCTCTGTATGTAGGAAAACAATGTAGATGTTATTCGAATTAGTACAACATCTAACTACATTCCAATGTATCATACAGTAAACTAGAGCCTCTAATTCTATAAATTTGACTCTCCAAGGTAATCAATTAGTCTCAACCCTGCTTGGTTGCAACTCTGTAGGCTAAAGACTTGGTTCTTTTTGAAAAGATCTCAAACAAGCTACCGTGGGTTAAAGGTGTCTCTAAATTTAAAGAAACCTATGGGAAAACTGATAGAAGATCTCCGGCTAAAAACAAATCTTAAATACCACTTAAGTGCAGTTAAACATATAATAAAAGCACTGAGGATTCTTACTCTGTGAATCCCTTCCACTTCAGGAAATACTCCACCTTCCCGTTCACCACGCGTCGGTCCAGTACTTTTTCCACCACAAATTCTTCAGGCTCTGCCTCTTCAACTTTTTTACTTTTCCCATTCTGTTTCTTTCCCATCTTTTGCTAAAACAAGAGAATTAAGAAACATCTTTTTTTTTTATTTTTGAGTACATTTAAAAGGCTAAATTGCTTGTATTATTGTTGCATTTGACACCTAAATTTTCACTTCTTTATTTCAGGATAGATACCTTCTAAAAAGATAAGTCAACAGATAATCAATAAAAGAAAGCAATGCTTAAATCTGTTGATTTAGCTTAAATCCATCACTCACCACCCTTCACTGAAATAGTACAATCAAAAACACTATATGGAAATACTGATGTCTTATTTCTACTTAATGTATAAGACCAGTTTACCAGTGTTTTCACTTGTTTTAACAACATAGCCACAGACTAGGAAGTATTAGAGGATATACCGTTTCCCCGAAAATAAGACCAAGCCGGACAATCAGCTCTAATGCATCTTTTGGAGCAAAAATTAATATAAGACTCAGTCTTATTTTACTATAAGACCGTGTATAATATAATACCGGGTCTTATATTAATTTTTGCTCCAAAAGACACATTAGAGCTCACTGTCCGGCTAGGTCTTTTTTTCGGGGAAACACGGTAGAGGAAAGATTAAGTAGCAGTGACAGGTCTTACTAAGTGAATCTTAGACGTGTTAAAACTATAGCTCCCAAACACTAAGACCCGCTTTGGCAATTCAAACACCATTGTTAAAAGCCACAATACAGAAAAATAGGTAACCGCCAATAATTGAAAAATGTAGTTCAGAATCCTGATATTGATAGCAGGGCCAACCAAAGAGAACACGAATAGGTTATTTTTCCATAATTTCTGTTGATAACATTACTGACCACTTAGTACAAAGCTATAATGCTGTCATTTCAAGAGGCCAAAAATGCTACATCAGTTTAACTCTGTAGGAAAAAACAATCTTTCTTGGTTTCTCAAGAGTCTAAACTGGTAGCCAACAAAATTCACTTTAAAAAAGTTTTAGCTTTCCAATTTTTTTTTAAGTGTAACACCATTTGAGGGAAGCAGGAGACCAAGCTCAACCTGCTATTTTCCAATAACACAAGCAGATTTGTTACCAGAAGACTGAAAATGGATAAATTAAAACAACAAACAAACTGGTCAATTAGAAAAGACAAAGGTGGGAGGGAATCCCAAATGTTACACTCATTTTATAATCATTTAATCTTAAAACAGGTGCTATTAAATCTTAATTATCTAGTCACTAAAGTCATCCCTCAATATAGTATGCAAGCAGAAAAATGTAACGGCACTTACACAATATTGCAAAAGGACATTAAAACTATGTAGTCATTTAGAGGTACACACACATATAAGAAATGAAAATCCTCTGGAATTTAAAAAAACACAAACATTTTACTTTGTTGGGAACTATCTTTAAGTCAGGCCTTACAATTCTCATTAGTCAAGATACTTGGGTACTGCATCCAGTCTGATAGCTTTCTGATTCTCTATAGTACAGGAAGGTAAGAATAGAGGGAAGAGTGAATGAAGAAATACTGGTGTAGACAAGTGCTTACTGGATACTGATCCTAAATAATAAACAAAATAGCTATGTTCATGAAGGTAAGAGATTAACAGAATAAAGAGGATGATAAAAACACAGAAAATGAAAAAGATAAACCCTGATAAAAAATTGGCATAAAAAATGAAGTACTACGATGGTTGGTACTCACAAGCTAGTTTCAAGCACTCTTTTTCTTTTTAAAGGAAAATTCACCACTTTCCCCTTTAAGTTATAGCACACTTTATCTCAAACATTAATAATTTTAAAATGAAGATTAAAATACTTGTGTGCAAGAAGAATTTAATTTTAACAGAAGCACCTATTTACTTTCTGTATCTACATTCATTCTCAAAACATTAGAAAGAGCATATTCCTTTCCCGTCCAATATTTGGGCACAGAAAGCCAATTCAATTATGTACACTTTGGTTTACTGACTATGGAAATTCGAAGGACAGTTCAAACCTGAAGGGGCATAGAAGATGCTTTGTGCTTTTTCCATGGATGGCTTTGATGGGAATCATTTGTGCCCTAGAGACTCACCAGCAAGGCTTTATATTTCATTTTGATGTTTCCCAGGATATTTCATTTAGATGTGCAATCTAATGACAGCACAAATGAAAAATCACCAACTTGTCCTTTTTGGTGTGAAATCCAAGGGGAGAATATACGCAAACCAAAATCAAATGTTTTGCTTGATTTAGATGTTAACACTCACCTTCATATAATTGCAATTATTAACAACACAATGTGTTAGAATACTGTGGAAACCATGCCTTTGAGTTTCGTGATTTTTATATGAACACTCCAGTTTTTTAAAAAACTTCTAACTTGACGTGGCTGAATATATGTTATGTCTTTACACATTTACAGAACTTTCAATGAAGTCTAAGAATGCAAACTCTGGGTTTAAGAAACTAGAGAGAAAAAAACGTAACTGCTCAGAAGTTTCAATAGATCTACTGTCCTTCCTGGACATACGTGCAATTTTGTTCATTTTGTGTATCACAAAATACACTGCAATGATTTAATGTAAGGCCCTTTTGTATTTTTAGAATGAGCAAGTTTGAAATATGATAAAGTGACCAAAGTAATTTGATTCAGTGACTTTGCCCCATTTAAGTGTACAAGGTACATGCTCAATCAAATTGGCCAATACTGAAAACATTTTATTTCCTTAGAATTCAGTACGGTGATGCAGATAATTATGCCAGTCAACAAGGGCTTTGCTGCTTTTTCTATGCTTGTAACGTATTTTTTTATGTTATATAAATTTGTGCATTTTCACTTCAAAATAAACTTGGTGACGCTCATACTGTGCTGTTCTTCCAACACTAGGTTCCTTTAATTGAATCAAGACACTATTAAGCCACGCCAATAAGTATCTTAATGTAATGATTTCATTTTTGTCCCTAGTTTTCCCCACAACATTGAGAGAATGGACTGCAGAATATATAAATGGATGTAAATTTCTCAATCACTGACATGCAAAGTTATAATTTTGGGGGGAAAAATTTGAGTTAGATCCTTACACATTTGAGGTTTTTTTTGTTAACTTACCAATGTAGTTTTATTGGAGGCCATTTTTTATTGCAGACTTGAAGAGCTACTGCTAAAAAAATGCATGACAATTAAAAGAAAGTTTGCATGCTACAAAAAGGTAGCTAAACAACAAGTTTTGTTTGGATGCCAACCCCCACCCATGTAGCCCATATTATCAAACTCACACCGCACAAATCCATATAAGATTTGAGTTCCTACCTAAGTTCTTAGTGACATATGCCTGGGAGTGTACCAGTGTTCTGACCAGGCGGGCCTTGGAAACCTCACTAGGAGCCCTGGACTCGGAGACACCCTTACAGGACAAAAATGAGTAGACAGGCATTTTTCCAGCCCACGTCCCATTTCTACCATATTCAGCATTTCTTTAAAAATGGCCAAATGTCTTGGTTCAAAATCAGACACAATTACTCCATGAAAATGGTCAACTACCGTGCATTTTTCCTCTCGACCCCTTAACCGTCTTAAGAATCGACTAGGTAATCCCAACTTGGTCTCTTCTCGGAAACCCTCCCTCTTTCCAGTCACTACTTAAAAAACTAAAGGAAAAAAACCCAGCAAGATGCCTCAGTCCCATTTTGCGCCACTTGACAAAACAAGTCGCCCCTTCAGTCCGCGCCTCGGCTCCCGCGCGCCCCAGACCCCGCCCCCCACTCGGGAGCTGAGGCCTCGTGGTCAGCGCATCCGCGGGGAGAAACAAAGGCCGCGGCGCGGGGGTTCAAGGGCACTGCGCCACGGGGCCCGCGCCTGCTCCCGCCCCGCGGCGGCCACGTAACGGAGCGCCCGCCGCAGCCTCGGGACTGCGGGCCGCGCGCAGGCGGCCGGGCCGCCGTGCGGGGAAATGCACGGCCCTCCCGGGAGGCCCCAGTCGCCAACCAGGCCGGGAGGGGGAGAAGGGCCTCCCGTCTCGATCGGGGGTGGGGGAGGGGAGGAAGTACGCTTTGTCTGGAAATACGGCGGCTGTCGCCACAGCTCTACCCTGTCAAAGACAGTCTCATCCCCCCCAGCAAACTCCAGGCGCCGGGCCAACGCCAGGCCCGCGGCGGGGGCTTCGCTCGCCTGTTTCTTTCCCCCCAGCTCACGCCTCGGGGTCGGGTGGGGAAGGGTGAGAGCGGGAAACGGGGTGGGGGGGGGGTCTCTGTGGCGCATTTTAAGCACCACCTCCGAGTGATCGCTAGAGAGAAAGAAAAACACCGACTTCACCGCCTCGGAGGTGCTCCGGGTCTCGCGTCTGCAGCGTCTCCGGCCCTGCGCGCCTTCAGCTCGAGCCACATCCGAGGGGGAGGGGGGCCGGGAAGCTGCGCGCGGGGCCGCGGCCGCGGGAGTGGGGGGAGGGGGGCTTTGGCACCGCCCACGCCGGGCGGGCACGAGGGGCGGGGCGGGCGGGAGCGCGCCAGGCGGGGGGGAGGGGCTGGAGGTCGCGCTGTGCCCGTCGGGAGCCCGAGCACAGACCTGTGGGGGCGGGGGGCGGCGGCGACAGTGGCATTTACCTTTCGCGGGGTGGCGCTTGGTGGTCCCCGGAGGGGAGGGAGCGGGAAGGAGGGGCGAGGGCGGTGACCAGAGTTTTCTCGGCGTTTCACCTTCGCCGCAGCAGCGCTGGCGCCAAAACCAGGCTCCGCCCACTTCCTCGCTTCTGGGGGTGGGCGCCTCCAAACGCTGGGGAGGGGTGAAGGAAAACGTGGCTGGGGGGCCATCGGGAACTACTGAGTGCCCATTTCGGCCTAACCCTCTCTGAAAACCTCCTAAACCCGAGTGCTGGACCCCAAAAATGTTAGCCAGGGTTATGTTGATGGAGCGTCAAGTGTAATTTGTGGACTAGAAGTCGCTTCGAGTGTTCCCGGAAGGGGCCGAGTCAGGCCTCAGCGCAGGGGGAGGGGGAGGGGAGGAAAAACGCAGGGGGAGGCTATAAAGATTTTTATGGAGGGAGATTGCGAGGTGGGGGAGATTATCAAAATCAGTATTGCAGGGACCACTTCCCGGGTTGAGGAGGCTGGACCTCTGGGCTGCGTGTGGATTACGCTCCACCCGACATCGTTAATTTCAAATTGCGTGACCGTTTCTCACCTGCCCTGCGCTAAGGCAGGGGCGGGACCCAATTCCGAGAGAGGAAAATACGCAGGACTCGAGCCTTCCGCAATTCACTGATCACATTTACGCAAGTGACGTCAAGCACTACCGTTTGCCGTAAGGGAGGGAGGCGTACGTAATTGGCGTAAAAGGGGCCTAGAGCTTTCCCGCTATTGGCGGCGGTTAGGACGTTTACGCAACGGCCTGACGTAAAGGCGCGTTGGTTGGGGGGAAGGTTCTAGAAAAGCGGCGGCAGCGGCTCTAGCGCCAGTAGCAGCAGCGCCGGCTTGCTGTGCGGAGGTGCTCCTAGCGGTGTTGTTTCTCCAGCCGCGGCAGTTTTCACTACAGCGCCAGGACGAGTCCGGTTCGTGTTCGACCGCGGAGATCTCTCTCATCTCGCTCGGCTGCGGGAAATCGGGCTGAAGCGACTGAGTCCGCGATGGAGGTAACGGGTTTGAAATCAATGAGTTAATTGGAAAGGGCATGGCGAGGCCGTTGGCGCCTCAGTGGAAGTCGGCCACCCGCCTCGTGGGAGCGCGGCAGTGAAATCGGGCCGCTTCAGAAGCGCTTGTTCTGGGGATATTTTTGAAGAGGTAATTTTGGCGCAGGCCTGTTCCGCACTTTCCCCACCCTCAGCCGCCCGGCGCCATTTCCCTTTGCTGGGGGTGGGGGATGGGGACCTTCCACATGGCGGATGCAGCCTCGTTTTAGTGAACGTGTGGCGCGGAGGCGGGGGTTCTTATTTACTTTTTCAAGCGGGCTTATTTGGGGGTCCCCACATCCTCGAGTGCGAGCGTGTCGGCGGGCTCTGGGTCCTCGGGAGCGAGGCTGCGGAGCTTCCCCTCCCCCTCTCCTGGGAACCGGATTTGGCGGCCGCCATTTTCATTCCTCTCCTTCCTCGCCGCGTTTGTCTTCAAACTGTTGGAAGTCTCCTAGTTTGAGTCTTTCATCACGGAATACAAGTGGTTAACCATTTTTATTTCTTCCCGGCCTGATTTCATGCCGTTTTGAGGTGGATTCCGAGTGCTTGGTGAGCTTGGATCTTTAAAGCTCTGCGCACCTCCTTGGAGGCGCTGCTTTCCCCTCGATGAAATGGCGCCATTGCGTTCAGAAGCCCCAGCGCGGAGCGCGCGCGCGGGGTGGGAGGTGGGGCGGCGACTCCGGGGTCGGTGCGCGGCGCTCGGGAGGGGACGCTGAGGCCCCTCCGGTCCGGGGCCCGCTTTTAGGGCGAGCCCCCGGGCACACAAGACATTTTGTGTCACAGCCCTTATTTCTTTTGGGTAACGGTTTTTGTCTGGGTCGGCCGTGGCCAAAAGGCGGTTGTCGCGCAGAAAACGAGAAATAAATGAAAATTCGCACCTCTCAGACCAGCACTGAGTACGTGGGTGGCGGTGGGGAAGGGTATGATTCGCTTCAGGATCCTTTATTTTCCTGAAGGATTCCCTCTCGTCTACGGGACTTTTTTCGTATTAAAATAATACTTTCAGCAGAAAATAGTTTTATTGGTTTAGACCAGGGGTCCTTACAAATGGTTAGCGAGAAATTGTGAGGAAAGTGAAATAAAAATGATTTTATTCTTAGATCGTGTTTAAAGCCCGACTCAGTCCCTCGGGGCGTGTGTTGCTTGCTGCACAGGATTTTGGGCTGGGGCCGCTGTGTATTCGAACTTTGTCACTTGCTGTTCTCCTGTTTGCAATTACGGTTGCTCATTACCTTGGCAAACAGAAGGGCCCAAGCGAAGGGGGTCTACCGGGGTATTGTCTTTGACCCTAAGCACGCTTATAAAATAACTTTGTAATCGATAGTGGACATCGGGTAAGTTTGGGGAAAAATGAGGTAAGTGAGTTTTTTGCCTTTTAGTGATTGGTAGAAACTGTCGCAGATGTGCTTTTTTAAACTAGTTGGGGTTTGAAGACCTATTTATTGACAATGCAGTATTTAGAATAAGGTTAAGAATCCAAAATACCAATATGCCAAGTAACGATTTTAATAGATTGTTTAACTGTATCAGGAGCTAGTTTGATAATTAATCTTTTAAAATTTTTCAAGTTCCCAAACACAGTAAACATGCAGAAAAAACTGAATTGCTTATCACTGTATTTTTTTGTTGTTGGGACAATATGCTTGGAGGGAGAAACGTTCATAGAACTGGGTAGAGAGCTGTGATGTGATTTGCTAGTAATAAAATACCTGTTGTAGTGGGAATTACACTTTATATTTCAGTTTACGAATCTGTAGCAGTTGGTGCTCAACATTGCATCTATTCTGGTTTCTGAATATTTTAATTTTTTTTAACCTAGACACCTGAAAACGACCTTAACTGATAGCCCGGAAATATAGGACTGATAATGCAGCCTATTTGCTGGTTTATGGGGATTAAAAGATTTCAGCTCAGGCTTATTTCCTTTTTCCTTGTAAAATTAGAGACAGTCTGTGTAGTTTGCAGGGTGGCCACTAAGTTCAATACACTTGGGCTTTGGGTTTTTTCCTTTTCTTTTTAAATGAGTGAAATGTAAATGGTGGCATGGTATAGATAAGCTTTAGTTGGTCATAAAAACTGGTCTTGGTCAGAAGAATGGTAAAAATTACGGATATTTTGCTATATGTATTGAATAGTTTTAAGTTTTTGCCCCCAGTGGTGGTGAATAGTTGGTATATGGGAAAAGAATGATCCTTACTAGGTTTTTGATTGCGATGCATTAGAATCTCCACCAGAGGGAGCAATGAAGGGAACGTAAATCTGTCACTTTCCAGAAAGTAAATTCTGAAATGGTAAATTATTGGTTGTAAGAAAGGAACCAGCAATTTTTATATTAAGAAATATTTCAAACTGGGCATTTAAAAGTTAACTTTTCTGTTCTAGGATATAGGATTGAATGCAACTTCTGATGACAATCTAACCCTTCAATGACCAGAGGAGAGATTTTCTCCTTTCTCTTCAGAAAGCTTTTTAAATTAAGTGATATTAAATTGATTTGAAATGTTAAGTAAATTTAGATCAAGCATTAATGACTGAAACGTGTGTAGTTCAGCTGAGGCAGTTTTTTTTTTTTTTGGTGTAACACTAATATGCAGTTTAACATATGGTTTAAATTTGATGTAAGTTTTTTTCTTCCCTCCAGAAAACTTTAGAAACTGTTCCTTTGGAGAGGAAAAAGGTACTCTGCCAGCAGGTCACCTTACATTTAAGAATTTAATTTCCTGCATACGAAGAGAAAATTTAAATAAAAATTGAAATGGTGTTTTCCTTTGCAGAGAGAAAAGGAACAGTTCCGTAAACTCTTTATTGGTGGCTTGAGCTTCGAAACCACAGAAGAAAGTTTGAGGAATTATTACGAGCAATGGGGAAAGCTTACAGACTGTGTGGTATGTTAAATACAAAAGTGCTTACAGATAGTGGTTTTTGAACTGTTGGGCTTCTGTGTTTGAAATATTAAGTGGAATCCTGGAGAAAATCTCATTTAAATCTGTGTTTATCGTTAAAGATGCTATTTGTGCTGATAGTTCATAGCACTAGTAGCTATTAATAGATCAGGTGCTAAGGTTTCCCCTTTGGTTTTAAAGGTAATGAGAGACCCTGCAAGCAAAAGATCCAGAGGATTTGGGTTTGTAACTTTTTCATCCATGGCTGAGGTGGATGCTGCCATGGCTGCGAGACCTCATTCGATTGATGGGAGAGTGGTTGAGCCCAAACGTGCGGTTGCAAGAGAGGTGAGCACAGTTTAACTTGGTGCAATCAATGTGAAGAAAATTCTGTCCCACTGAGTTTAGAGTGTAATTTTTTAAAGAATTGTTTTTTTGTATCTAGCTCAAAGTTTTTTTCCTTATTAAAGCTATGGTGGGTTTCTGTACTTTGGTTTCCTAGACCATGTTATTTTTCATAAGCTACTGCTTTACCTAGTATGTTATCAAAGTCTAGAAGCCGTTTGTGGTACCCAGAGATGGTGTGTTTATTAGTCATGTTTGTGGTTTTCTTCTATCAGGCTGACTTTTTCTTTTTTCCCCTTCCCACTACTACAGGAATCTGGGAAGCCAGGGGCTCATGTAACTGTGAAGAAACTGTTTGTTGGTGGGATTAAAGAAGATACTGAGGAACATCATCTTAGAGATTATTTTGAGGAATATGGGAAAATTGATACCATTGAGATAATTACTGATAGGCAGTCTGGAAAGAAAAGAGGCTTTGGATTTGTTACTTTTGATGACCATGATCCTGTGGATAAGATTGTGTGTAAGTGTCTAAATACTGGGTGTGTGGCTATTTCACAGATTGAATTTTGGATTTATCAACACCTACACTATTTTCAAAGGTGAACTTTAATTTTTATAAGTTATGGCTTATAGAAGGCTGGTTGAACGGAGTCTGAACTTTTCTTTGCAGTGCAGAAATACCATACCATCAATGGTCATAATGCAGAAGTAAGAAAGGCTTTGTCTAGACAAGAAATGCAGGAGGTTCAAAGTTCTAGAAGTGGAAGAGGAGGTAACTTGAATTCCATTTTTCTTTTTAAAATTTATTTGTATAAAGGCTTGTTACTAACTAAGGCATTTATTGTAGGCAACTTTGGATTTGGAGATTCTCGTGGTGGTGGTGGAAATTTTGGGCCAGGACCAGGAAGTAACTTTAGAGGAGGATCAGGTAAGTTCACGTTGTAAATGTTAGAAGGGTGAATGTTTAAAAACTGATTCGCTTTATTCTTAAGACTTTGTGTTCGGGTGTGATATAATGATTTGCCAGGCAAAAGGTAATAGTTAACAGCATAATCTTACAACTGTAATTAAGAACAGTCAATTACAGGGATTATTTTATGGTCTTTAATTTTTTTAAAAAATCACAATCTCCTTAAAAGTTACAAGGTATTCCTGAATAGTGACTGAAAATACCATAGACACTGCCTGTAGGCTTCGCAAAGTCTCTATCTGTTAAATATTTTGTTTTAAGCTTCAGATAATTTATCTGAATTAATAAAATACTGAGGTGCCAAACCAAAAACTTTGTCTCCATTTAATGTCATTTCTGTGTGTAAATGGAGGCTTTCCAAACCAACCCCTCAAATTAGGCAGTTACCTTGATAGTGAGATTTACACGTTATTGTGTTTATTTTTAAGAAAAAAGTAATACCACGGTGTTCAGCGTAAAAGGCGATGGTTCCTAAGAATCACCGATAGATAACTAACAGAGAACATGGAAGAAAGGAAGATAAGAAATTTAAATAGGGTGAACAGTGAATAAATAACGAATCATTTTTTTCTGCCCCTAACAGATGGCTATGGAAGTGGTCGTGGATTTGGGGATGGCTATAATGGGTATGGAGGAGGACCTGGAGGTCAGTTTCTTCTTCATTTTGGTTTATATGATTTTAGGTTTAATCACACTATTCAGTTTAATTCAGTGAAATTTTTCGTAATATTGTACATTTCACTTTTCATAAAGGATTTAGGTAATAGAGGTTCAGTTATTTGGATTCTTTATAATTAACATTTTAGCTTTTGTGTAGTTTAAGGAAAAGAGAGTACATTTGTATGTATTTAATACAGGTTGTAAAATCTTCGGGTGGATTTTAAATGAAAATAAAGATGCCATCATGCTATCCTGTTTATCAAGCGAAAGAATAAGATATGATACTTCATATGCTATGGGGTTTTTTGGGAAAAGTAGAGAACTGGATATGACCAACATATAAGGGACATGTATAACAATTGTGTTGTCTTACCCCTTAAGATGAGTGCCCCACGAAAACCTTCCAAGTCACCAAAGGAACTTTTTCAAAATACACACAGGTGCTCCTAGGTTCAGCTAAGGTTGGAGCCACTGTTATGAATCAAGTGATACATTAGATGTTTTGTTAGAATACAGAAAGATTGATACCTGCTGACAAATGTAGTAAAACAGTAAAACTGAGCTAGTAATAGACTTGATTTTTGCTGTTCATTAGGCACAACTAAGTTAATTCCTACATCTCACTTTCCAGCTTTGCTTTGAAATCCAAATATTTATTTTGTTTGAGAAAGATGAGTTCTTATACTTCAAGTAATGTGAGATTTATTAATACCAATTTGTTTATTAATTACCTGTAAGTTAATTCTTGTTCTCCCTTTCTCCTCCCCATATTTAAGAGGCATGATAATTCAGTTGGGAATTTAATCTTTTTGACCAATTAGGGGGATGTGGTGGTTCCACCTCATCAACCCTCACAACCCTTAACACAAAATGTAAAGGATATTTCAAGATAATTTTCAGGAGATCCCTTAATGTCTTTAGTTTTAGGGAAGATCTAGGACGTGGGTATTCGTGTCTATAAAGGTTTTTATCCAGTTGCTTGTGGTTAGGTGTTCCCCACCCCTAAATGTTTACTAGGGCGATTTCTGTTCTGCCCTTGAGGCTACTATTCTAGAAGAAATTTCATAGAAGTTCGTAAAAATGTGTTTTGGAAAGCTGCAAGTGGGTGTGATAAGACAGTTCAAATGGCATTGAAAATACTAAGTAATTACTTAAAGGCTTATTTTATAATAGGTGGCAATTTTGGAGGTAGCCCTGGTTATGGAGGAGGAAGAGGAGGCTATGGTGGTGGAGGACCTGGTTATGGCAACCAGGGTGGGGGCTACGGAGGTGGTTATGACAACTATGGAGGAGGTAACATTTACCTGCAACCTTTCTGGGGGAATTTGGACTGGAATTCATGACTTAACACAAGTCTTTCATTTTAATGTCAATAGTTGCCTTAAATATTGTAGAATTTTAGATAGGTGTTTGCATTTATTCTGGTGATTTGTTTTTGTGGGAGATTTGTTCTAAATATTTAGAATGTATCACTGGTTTAATGTATTCTGAGGTTCATCATGTAAAACTTGTATTTCAATTTTTTACAGGAAATTATGGAAGTGGAAATTACAATGATTTTGGAAATTATAACCAGCAACCTTCTAACTATGGTCCAATGAAGAGTGGAAATTTTGGTGGTAGCAGGAACATGGGGGGACCATATGGTGGAGGTAATTTTTAAATTCTTCAAATTGCATGCTAATTTGGGTGACACTTCCTTTATATATAGGGTTACTGAAATAACCTTTGCACAAATAACTTAAAGCAATTGTAACAGTATCTTGAAGGTTTAGTGTGATGGATGTGGGATGTTCAGTGGTAGAAAATATGAGTCAGGAAAACAGGTTAGATATTTCGTGTGGGGAATTTTTTCCCCCCTTGATTATTTTTTTTGCCAAATAAAGTGCTAAGTACATTTGCAAAGTGGTATAAATTAGCATGAGTCATTTCTCTGAAAGTTAATTTAGTAAAAAATAACAAATCTTGACTCAAACCATTATTTGTTCTTGAGAAAGTTGATAGTAGGACCAAAATAGATTCCTTACGCCTCTAGGTATACTTTTTTTAAATCCCTTAACTGTGACTTAATGATCATGGTTGACAACCAAAGAATAGCATCAGTAAGATGTTTCCAAATAAAAAGGGAAAAATTATCTATGAATCTGGATAATTTACTTTCCAAGTACTTAGGATAATTTGAGACATTGGGTTATGATCTGCTTGTTTTAGCGAGGAGTTATAAAGTATGATATTGGGCTAAGTATGTATTGGGCTAATCAATGAAGGTTGAAATAAGTTTGCTCTCTTTTTGTTCCATCAATTCTAGGAAACTATGGTCCTGGAGGAAGTGGAGGAAGTGGGGGTTATGGAGGGAGAAGCCGATATTGAGCTTCTTCCTATTTGCCATGGGTAAGTAGCTTTTGAGTTTACATTATTATTTCTTGGGGAGACCTAGCTGCCAGGAGTAAAAGCTTTTTAGGATCATGTTATCTTTCCTAAAAGTCTGGGTAGATGGATAATTTCATAACCTATTTTTTTTTTACTCTTTACTTCTGTTGAAACAGGCTTCACTGTATAAATAGGAGAGGATGAGAGCCCAGAGGTAACAGAACAGCTTCAGGTTATCGAAATAACAATGTTAAGGAAACTCTTATCTCAGTCATGCATAAGTATGCAGTGATATGGCAGAAGACACCAGAGCAGATGCAGAGAGCCATTTTGTGAATGGATTGGATTATTTAATAACATTACCTTACTGTGGAGGAAGGATTGTAAAAAAAATGCCTTTGAGACAGTTTCTTAGCTTTTTAATTGTTGTTTCTTTCTAGTGGTCTTTGTAAGAGTGTAGAAGCATTCCTTCTTTGATAATGTTAAATTTGTAAGTTTCAGGTGACATGTGAAACCTTTTTTAAGATTTTTCTCAAAGTTTTGAAAAGCTATTAGCCAGGATCATGGTGTAATAAGACATAACGTTTTTCCTTTAAAAAATTTAAGTGCGTGTGTAGAGTTAAGAAGCTGTTGTACATTTATGATTTAATAAAATAATTCTAAAGGAAATTGTGTAATTATAGACTTTTTATTTTAAATAAGTTAAGGAGTGGGTAGTATAATTAAGGTCCATTGCAAAGCTGTTGTTAATATTTGTGTAAGATAAATGCTGGTCAGATATAAGTGTGTTGTCTGCAATTCCTCAGGATTAAATTATCTAGATAACTTAAGGGATATCTCTGCAAGGAGAAACACCTTTTTAGATCTTTTAGATGCTGCTTCTTCAATGCAAGGAAAGGAAATAACCCCAGCGAGGTACTCTTCAGGGATGCAGGTCTAGTACAAGAAAACTCTTGACGGCTACTAAGTTCAGCCAGTCTTAAAAAACTGCTGTTTCTACAAAGCTTTTACTACAGTAGTTTATAAGGATGCCAACGAAAGCTGAGGGTGTAGAGCAAAATAGTTCTAAGCTTCAGTTAAACTTCTTAGGTAAGATCTTATTTACTTTTCCTTTCTTAATTTCCCTCCCCAAAAGATAAACTAATACTCTTCAATGGTCTTTCAGTATAGTGGTTCTTACGTAGTTTAACATAGCTATAAATTGAGTTTAACAATTCATAAACTCAAGAGAATAATTTTATCAACCCTATTTTCCAATCTGTCATTTATTTAAATTATTTTGGTTGTTTTTCCCCTTTTTTCCTCCTTTCCCATTCCCTCCCCCCCTCCCCACGAAGATTCAGGTGCTTAACATATCATTTTTTTCCCTGCTGGAATTTTAGCATTGATATGAACCATGGACAAGTATATTCTGCTGCCACAAAGACTAAAGTGCTTCATTTCAACAGCTGAGGCAAGCCAAGTGATCATTAATAAAGCTTTTCTTGGTTCCTTCAGTGGTGTTGGTAGTAAAATGGTAGGTAAAAGTTAGGCTGCAAGTTCAATCATGAAATTTCCCATCGTTACATCCTTGTGTATTCACATTTCTTGGATCAAGCATTTTGAGTGAACTGGGGGTTTTTATTAAAAATAAAGACATTTTGTTTTATTTGATATGGTTGCTGTAGGTTTACGTGGCTTATGAGGATCAGGCTAAGGTAGGGCAAAACGGTTGAATATTTCCAGATAATAGTTTATACTTAGGAATAAAGTGTCTGTCTACATTATAAATCCTGTATGTATCCAGTACTAAATACTTGGGTATAAATGTAATTCTTTCCCAATTTCCCTATCTTATAGGTGAGATTTAGGTTGGCTGCTGAAATTCATTTCTTAAATGTCATCAGTTTGATTGCCTGGCTTTATTGCCTTTTCAAGAATATGATAATCAGGGCATATTCTACTGTATGCACCACTGAGTCCTCTTTGATCCTAAGACCACCACTGAAGTTATTTAGGTTCTTTGGACAAACATGATAAACTTCTTCAGATACTTTTTTTTTCCTTTGGCAGGAAGGTGTCTTGCTGCAGGTAACTAATGAAGAAGTGGTCAACCACAGAGTCTTCAAGAAATAAGAAATTCTGTACCATCTGAAAGTAGTTCTTGTTGGTGCCTTCATTTAAAAAGCACTCTTTAAGATTAAAGGGAAATGTTTTCTGATAAAATACAAACTTCATTTAGTACAGGTTCTTAATATAAACAATTACAAGTTGAGTATTGTTTGTAAAAGTAACATCAAATCGGCTATGGTTAGAGAGAAATGTATCATGTTTTAAATTAGGTTTTGTGAGTAGACAGATGAAAATTCTATTTTAAATATAAAGTTTATAAAATAAATACTTTTGTATTGAAATACTTGGTGTAATGTTTACACATAAAATGTGTGAATCTTGTTCTATAAACATTCAGTTGTCTAAAGGGTTGCCATCCCCTAGATTTTTAAAGCAGTTCAAAGCTGTGCATATTACCATTTCAATATTCAGACATGAGGAAAGCATTGTGGACATGATTGGCTGTCCCTAATAAAAATGCCATCCTTGATACACTATATTCAGCGTTTGAATGCTGCTATACTGCTGTAGTTTTCTGGCTTTTCTATGTTGAACATTGCTGGTAGCATTTTTAAATATATTACAGATTTTAACCAGCTAAGGGGGTTCCAAATTAAGTGGCTATATGTGAAAACATAAGATGTACAATCTACCATTCTAGTTGCTCAAATGTCAGTTATGTTGCATTTTACACCCAGTATCAGTAGCTGGCTCTCTTTTAAGGGTTAATAAGCACGGTGGATAAAATTTAACAATGACTTTCTTACTTGGACATTTACCTGAAATGGAAAAAAAAAATAACAAAAACAATAAGGTTGACTTAACTACAGTTTCTTTAGGTTTTCATAATGAGGTAAGTCACACAAATGAAGACTAACAAGATGGGCGGTTAATGTCCTAGCTGTATTCATCAACTCATGAAAATACTTGGCTTCAAATTAGGAAAGTAATTGAAGATTTTAAGTATTCAGCTCTACAAAGAAGTTGAACTTTGAAGAAGGTAAAATCAAGTTGGTATTATCTTAAAATCCCCAACCCTTAACCAGCACAAATGTGGAAACTTTTGACGATACGTAATAAACCGAAATGAACTGCAAGTTTGCAGTAGGTAACGTTGAGGCATTTTACCTTTGTATTGAGCTGTTAATTTTCGTTTGGACTTAAGGGTTTGTATAACTCTACACTATTGTAAAAGGAAATAACAAAATGCTGTTTAACATTTCACCTCAGGCTTAACCCTTAATTGCTGCATAACACATCACCTCTGTACTTAAGAGCAGTTTCAACCAACAATAAAATTGTGTCCTCAAAGTATGTGGGTCAACAATTAGGAAGCAATTTTAGCTGTGTGATTGTGTCTGAAGCTCAAGATGGGTGGCAAGTTTTTGGCTGTTTCCCCCATAGTGATCTATCCAAGAGAGAATCTTCAAAATATGACCAGTGTTTGGAACTCGCATATTTTGATGGTCACAGAGGGTTTTAATCTCATAATTACCAAGAGGCAAACATTTGGCTGGCTACCACTTGGGAATGTTGGCTTACGAAAATATTTCAAACCTTGTTTGGTGTAGTTGTCCTGTAAAAGTGATTTACAATTGCTACTTGTACTAAATACTTAAATTACTGAGCAAATCCAGTAATTGAGGGATTCTTGAATCCTAATAGTCCAAAAGTGGGTATCTCTTCACAGGAGGTGGAAAAAAACTTGATCTTGTAATACCCTAAAATATGTTCACTTAATTTTGTTGCATGCCTTAAAGAGCATTGATTTACCATGTGCCCAGATGGTTGACAAACTCCTTAAAAACTGAATGCCATACCACTAGTACTACAACTAAAGCTTACCTATAACGGGTTTTTTTGGTGAAAAATAGTTGAATGCGGTTCATTGGATTAACCAAGAAGCAAACTCCGTTGGAATATGGGGGTGGAGGGGCTGTGCGAGGCTGATCCAGCCATTTATAAATATAGGCACCATAGGTTGATATTTCTGTATGCTGAAGATCAGTGGAAAAAAGGACCAAGGAGGGCATCTGGCTATTCAGATTTCACTTAATTTTTCAACACATTTGATATTGGAGGAATGATTTCAGGAACAAATTTTCTGTAGGGTAGGTAATAGTTACGTAGGGAACAAATCAAAAATGGGATTCAGGTATGGAGCCAGTCCACTAAGTTCAGAAGAGAAAAAAGACGTCCCAGAAAATACTTCAAGGAGGCCAAGGACTAACTACGAGATGTATACAAGTAAACTAATTTTTATAGTTCTTGATAGTTACCTTGAGGTTTGTTTTGTTTTAACCTCATAGGAAATATTTGGGAACACGTTTTGGGGCATTGTGGTCACTTGCCCAGAACTTTGTTTTGACGGAACTGTTTTTCAGTTCAACAGCTTCAGTTAGTTTGGATAGGAACCAAACTGAATAGATTACTCTTTTTTTTCTCATAACACGCCCGTCTGTTCCTGAATTCCAGGATAATTGCACGTTTTTAAGGTAACTGAACTAGGAAAACAGTGTAGTCAACCTTTGTGTACCAGTTTTTTAAATAGGGAGTCGGTCTAAAGTACTTTAAGGTTTCCACTGCCAAACTGGAATATCAAGGATGGGAGAGTAAGCACCTTGAGTTTACCCATCCTGAATCCATTGTGATGGTGTGCTGGTGTCAGGAAACTAGAGTTTTGATTAGGTGATAGACTTGGTTACAACACACCAAACACCTTTCAAACTCAAACGTTAAACTTCCATACACGCGTGCCCTTTGTTTTCTTGACAATTTAATGTTCACCTATTTCTTTGTGGTCTCGGGAAAATTGACAAGTAGGCACTGAATAGCTGAGTAAGGCTTCTAGCAGTTTTGAAACCAAGTAAGTTGTGCTGTATAAGTTTCCATATGGTAGACTTGAAATAACTTGTGGTAATGTGCCATGAAGCTGTAATCTACCAAAGGTGAAGGCATGGGGTATGTTCTTGTAAAAAGCCTATCTTAAGTGATCATTGTACAAAACTGGTCAGAAGAGTGATTGTATCTAGAAGCATTTGGTGGCAAAATCCAGGGCTTGAAAGAAATGCATACGCTCAATTTAAAATGGCAAGTTTATTATAAAAATCCACTCAATACACTGCATTTCTGTGATTTCTACATTGTCAGGCAAATGATTCTAGTGTAGAAATGTCTGACGTTCATGTTAACACATTTCATTTCAATACTTATAGAACTTAAGAGTTTGAGTATTACCAGTTCTTTGGTTGAAGAGTCTATACTTATCTACTGGCACTTCCCTTGCTGTTGGTTTGTTTTTGTATGGCTTGTAATGTTACAACATTAAGCCATGTGACATTTTGTGAGACACAGGGTGGCTTTACCTGCCAGGGAGTTTGGCTAGCTCTGTCCTGTCTCTAAAACCTGATGCTGTCCTCAGCCATTAAAGCTGAATACATTTTTTTTCTTTTTTTTTGGCCATTGGTTTAGAGCTTGGCCGTTTATAGTTTATGTAATATTTTAGCCCCAGTATTTTCTCTTAGCCCCTGTATCACTTAAACATTAATTTCTATTTGTTTTGGGTCTAACATGCCGCCCTATTTGCTAGATAACCTGTATTCCTGAATAGGTATTTTGGAGGAAAAACATCCAAGGTAAATTAGCTTAGAATTTTTCTAAATTGAATACAAAATTTATTTTCACAGAAAAGTATAAAACATTCATAATTAAAATAGCTTTTGAAAAGCTCAATATATACTTCAGTGCTAAATGAGTGTTAGAGCTATTCTGCATTTAAAGTCAAGTGAAATACATTTAAAATTACATTGTTTGCTCTTTGAAATTACCACACCAAGTTTTCATGTCACTCTATTTGTACATAATTTATGAATTGTGTATATAATGTAGGGCTTCATGAAAAGTGGCTTTCCCCAGATTTCCCACAAGTCTGATCTTGCAGTTACTTGGTAACACTTGAACTATGAAATTGCATTGGTTTGTGATCATATTTTCTGAACATGACTATACATACTAACAGGTCCCGTCTTCAGTTTCTTTCACCTTTTCTCTTTCCCTTTTGGTTTTCCTTTTTGTGACCTGAGGTGACCAGTTCCTTAGGTACAACCCAAACACTTCCATCATGGCTGCACTGAAGAGCATATTGGTTTGGATTGACTGGCCTACCGTCCTCATCTCTTAATCTAGTAAAAATATCATGATAAAGGTCATGCAATTTCTGTTTCATTATGTTAATAGCTTTGTTACACTGGGCTCGCTCTCTCTTGAGGGTTTCCTTCTTTGCTTGCAAGTTACATACATCATCTTCTAGATTCAAAATGATGTCCAGTTTGCGCTTACGACAGTTCTGAGCAGCAACTTTATTTTTCCCTCTTCGTCGGATGTCACGGATGAGTGACACCTGTAAATCAGTTAGGTAGTACCTGCTTAGCATACTGTTGAAAGAATCCACAGGCATGCAGACAATTTCATCTACAGAAAAAGGGATGTGCAGAGCTTTAGCACGGCGTTCATCACGGCTTAAGTTTCTGTCTGTGTCATTCAGGTACCTACTTTTTACTTTTTGTGATTTCCCAGGCCATGAAAAAGATTCAGGAGTGGATTCTGGTGTAGTTGGTTGTAAGTGGTAAGTGTGGTTATGGAATATGTGTTGAAATGCAAGGTCGCCATGGAAACCAGAAGCACTCCTGTGGTCCACGTGACAAAGTACATTGGTCTCTGGGCAATAGCCTCCTACAGCGCCTTCTAAGACATGGTGGGGAAGCGATTCAAGATGACTGCTGGAACCTATAGCATCTGCACACACAGAATTAGACTTGGTGATAGAGCTGCTATCATTGCTTGAATTCGAGGAAAGTCCAGAATCAGAATCTGGTTCTTCAAAAAGGCGAGAAACCTCCATTGGATCAAAACCTTCTGTAGCCAAAGATAAGTTTATCTCATCAAATATGTTTATATCAAGGTCATACAGGTCTTGGCTTGTTAGATTCCTCATCTGATGGTCAGGAAGTGGAAGAAATCCTGTCAGATTAGTTCCAGGAAGGGTCTGTTCAGGATTGGTGGTATGAGAACTGAACTGCAGAAATGGTTCCTGGGGCTGCGAAGTCGTCCTTGCTCCTGGATCTCTTCTAAATGTATTGTCAGGACACAGTAACATGGCCTCATGGAGATTCACATCGTGACTGATAGCCTGGCTAAAATTTACATTATAATGTGCTGAGGAATTCATGCCATCATTGATACTTCCTGGAAAAGGAAGATCTCCCAGAGAGAGGCCCTGAAAAAAGAAAGGGAAAAAACACTAATACACAACCCAGTCTCAACAGCAATTCTAATACCTAATATAGCATTTTCTTTTGTGAATTCTTTTAAACAGTGATATAAGTTAGCTATGAATAGCTTTCCTCAGTTAAATAATACAGGCAACACAATATGTGGTAAGTCCAAGTCAGAGTATACTATACTTGAAAATTTGTTCTAATAGGCGATTTAGAAAAGATTTAGTAAAAAGCTGGTCTTGTTATAACATCATTCTAATGTTTTACTGTATTTTTACTACCTTGTTTCCCAGAAAATAAGACTGGGTCTTATATTAATTTTTGCTCCAAAAGACACATTAGGACTTATGTTCAGAAGATGTAATCCTGAAAAATAATAGGGCTTGTTTTCCCTCAAGGTCTTAACTTTCGGGGAAACAGTATAGTGAAGTAGTGTTGTGGGGGGGGGGGGTGTCTTCTAAAGTAAATCAGACCAAATAGGATGAAAACAAATTATACCAGAAAGTTATGCCCTAGTTTATCAAATGTTTACTGCCGTTTAGAGTCTTATGAATTACATAGATTATACCTTTGTGGTTATTACTGGGAAGAACTGTACACATTTGCTTAATTCTCCAAAGTTGAAGTGTATCTGTAGAGAGTAATCCTAAGTGTATTTAAATAATGTAGATATTAATTATTTAAATATACCGTGTTTCCCCGAAAATAAGACCTAACTGGAGAATAAACCATAGCATGATTTTTTCAGGATGCTCCTAATGTAAAATAAGCCCTACCATATTTCCCCGAAAATAAGAATGGGTCTTATATTAATTTTTTGCTGCAAAAGACACATTAAGGCTTGTATTATGAGCATCCTGAAAAGTCATGCTATGGCTTATTCTCCAATTATTGGTTTTATTTTGGGGAAAACACAGTATGTCATCCAGGTTGATTATTTACAGAGGTCAGTGCAGATATTTTCCTGCAAGAATAGAAGCCAAGGTTCCAATTACCTCTAGTGAATTTTCAGGCTGTGATGAAAGCAGCTGAAAAACGTCTTCCAGAGAGAAAGATGTGTCGGTCACATTTAGATGTCTCTTAAAGAAAAAACAATAATTTAACACTGAAGTGGTTGCCTAGATCTTCTGTCCTGCTCTTCATATGACTTTTGGCTAGTATTGTTCCACCTTATTTTGTCCCTCCATAGCCAACCCCCCAAACTTCATACAAAATTATGTAATTTTACAGTTAAATCGTATTTAGATTTACCGAAATGTGTTACCAACTTTTTTACTCATTGCGCTTTATCTGCCTTAGGGATTAGTCCCTTTCTTGAAGTAACTCCTTTGATAATTCAAGTAGTAAACTCTTAGTTTTTAATAGCCTAGAATTATTTTGCCTTCACATTTAAATGATAGTTTATCTGGTAAGGTGATCAGGTTTAATGTTTCCTTTCCCCTCAGTACTTTGTCCTATGGCATTTATTACTGTTGATGTGTTTCCAGACTTGTTTTTATAGCCAAACTTTTTTTCCTCAAGTAATTTTGAAAGACTTTTTCTTACTCTCTTGTCTTACCATTTCACTTTGATATATTTGGGACTTTGTATTTAGTCAAGTTGGGAATCTGTTCCTTTCATCTGAGTCACAAGATCATTCTAATTTTGGAATAATTTTGACACAAACCTTTTGAATACCGCATCATACTTTCTAGTATCTCCTGGGACTGTCAGAAATAATTTGAATTTTCTCAGTCAATCAGTGTTTCACTTATAAAAGTGAAATCATCTGTTGAGGGCTATCAGTGTAGGAATCGCACATATCAAAAGTTACCAACTAAGATAATTTTGTTTTTCTCTGCAAGGACGAGTTTTTATATCATTTTCTAAACTGCCTTCTTGGCTCAGGACTCCTTATGGTAATGGTAGTGTGGATTCAGTTTATGTCTGGCTTGGGGGCCCGTTTGGGGTTCTGTTTCCTAAAAAATAGACAGCTAGCTTCCTTGCTTTGTCTCCAGTCTGGTGGCTAGACCTGTCCTAGTTCCCATTTCCTGAACCGAAGAGCCGTTAAACAGGGAGCTCAGGTGCCCAGGTTTGGGCTTGAGACCTCGTTTCCTATCCATTCAACCCATCTCCATCATGACATCTGGATCCAATTGCTCCTTGGGGCTCTTCAGCTTTGGTGCCTGATTACCTTAAATTGTGGATTTGAGTTCTTGTTTATCTGCTGTAGTTTCCCTTTCTTTTTTGTTCTGCTATGCACTGAAACATACTATCCATTATATTTCATCCAGGAGTACTGTTTTTGGTGTCATATCATGCGTCAGTCCCACCCCTAACTTTATTAAGGGTTTTCTTTCTTGAAGATTGCTTACCAGCCGGACTGAGGTGTCATATACAAATACTTGGTTTGCTTTTCCACCAAACTACCTTGGGTTCTGTGAAGCCATTTTTTCAAGATATTTTATTGTAATACAATGAATATGAGGCTTTCTGAGTCTATTTCTATGGATGCTATACGACTATGTAAGCTAAATCGGTGGATAGGATTCCATGCTCTTTTAATTGGCAAATTACGCATTCTTAGTGGATAGCAGACTTCTTCACCAGTTGGATTGTTACTTAAGATGATTCGTAATTTCTGAAGAAATTTCAGAAGTATTCTGTTAATGACCCAAAACTTGACTAGTTAGTCCTGGCCAACCACTGACCAAAAATTGCTCATGGTCACAAGTATGTGACCGTGGATAACATCAGCACAAACCTGGATTCCTGCAAAAACAATCCTTAATGATAGGTAAAGAACATTATTTGTAGAAAATAAAGCCTTAATGTTTAGAAGTAGAGTATGAGGATCATTCTGCTTAAAATGAATTATGGACCGTGATCCCTTCAGGCTAGTCAGAACTGTTTCCACGAACCTTTTTGCCTGTTCCCTCTCCAGTGCCCCTGGAGACGATGGGCTGAGGTCTAAGCCCTACCACCCAGCCTTCTGGCTGAGAGCACGTGACACAGAGGCAAGGGGTGGGAGGGGCAGAGCAAGTGCCTTCCAGCTCTCAGTTCCAGCTCTCATTGAGCCTTACTTCTCCCCAGGTGCCGCACCTTCTTGTCCTGATGGTATTGCTAGTCCCTGAGAGCCCCAGTGTTCCCTGGTGTTTGCCTTACTGCCCTTTCCGCTGTTTACCCTCGTTTACGTCAGAACCTCATTGACACGGCCACGTGCCTTCTGTTTGAGGGCCTTAACTGAACAGCGTTCTATTTGAAATCACTATGCAACTGAGTTCTAATGTCTCTCACAGTTAAGAAATTACACAGAACAATCTTTGAGACATTTGGTTTCATAGATCTTGGTTAATCTATTTCTAAATCTAATTGCTTAATTTTTTTTTCTGTTCAGCTGGGTACAGATCTTGTACAAAAATGAACCAATACATTCTTACAGTAAGTTCAATTTAGATGGTGAGGAAATGGTCAATGTTTTTTCCTTAAGTCGGACTCTTACAATTCTTCCAAAATCTTAACATGAAATACCAACACACAGTTCTAGTTTGGGTGAAGAATCCATAGCGTTTTGACTGAGATCACCAGGAGTATTCAGAGAATATGGAGGACACACATTTAACTTTATATGACATACTTTTTAAAAGATGAAACATTAATATAAACAACTTGTCTTAATCTCTTCAGACCAGTTAACCTACTTCTCATTTAATAGCCAGCTAAGTCTGGACCTGCAATGGGGCTAGAAAGAAGTCACTGTGAAGTAGCAAATTACGTCAGTCAGTCCTAGTTACCACCCAGGGTTGTCACCTGAAAGAATGGAAATAAATGCCAGTGATCAGACAACTCATTACCGTTTTATTTCAACAAACTAAGAGCACCTAGTAAGTAACCTCTCAGTAAAAGAGGAGACGCAGGTATTGTCAGGAGCTCCTACGAGAAATGTGTGAGTCACAGTACAAAAGGTGTGGTGTAAAAGCTAACGCCCCAAGACGTACAGGCCAGGAGCACGGAGGTACAAACTGAGGAGGCGAGCCTGCTACTTACTCAGGAGTAAGGCACAGATGCCTTGCTTTGCGTGGTTAATGTGTTACCGGACAGTTTTATCCAAATTGGTATTTGCTGCACTTCAAATTGTATTTTAAATTCTCTAAGGAAGCTCCCCACTTCGTGTGTCTGTTCATTAGGACTTAGTGAATGCCGACTATGGACCTACCTAGCAGTGAGTTACTTCAGATAATTCAAAGAAGTAGAAAGCACAATTCTGGCTTTTCTGGTAAGCCCAGCAAAGTAGTAAGTAAAGGCAATGGCCTACCCAGGAGAAAAATGACCCAACAGCATGTATATACAATGAAGTGACAGCCTGTGACAGAAAGATCCCTCAGAAAAGACCGCGAGGCACTTAGGAAAGGGGGCTGAAATGTCTCCTTATAAGGAACTGTTCAGTATTTTTTTAAAGTTCACTGGCATTGATGTGACAATCAATAATGCTGTGTGGGGGGTGTGTGTAAAACCACACCACCAAGGGTATCTGACCTGGGAGGAGATAGAGAAGTGCAAGGAAGGCTGCAGTGGGACCCTCCCTCAATTGAAGATTCTAAAAAGGGCTGTATGCAGCCTAAGAGGTTAGGGAGGGAAAATGGGAAGGTTCCCTGGGGTGAGCTCCTCTGCCCTCTCACCTGCAGAAAAGCAAAAAGGGACTCCAGGAGACCACTGAGAACCGTCCTGTGTTCCCTGCGGAGTGGGGAACACAGTACGCGAGTGCTCAGAGCATGCCTGAGAAACAGGCAAGGGAGGTGACTGGACCAGCTGCCAGAGAGCAGCAGGTGGTTGAGAGGGCCACCTGGAGAGGAGGTGAATGCCACCGAAAATGCAGGAAGGACTCTGAAAGGTCCTCTGGAGGTGGACACGATGCACTTGTCCTTGGCAACAGAAGGGCAGATGTGGGGAGAGGGGTCTCAAAGGAACCTATGGAATGAAAGTGCCCAAACAACAGAAACTGTTAAATCTAGCCTATGGTGAAGAAAAGCCAGTGTCAGGATGATGCCAGTCAAGCAACACCTTTCCTGAGCCCGTACTACCCCACCACACCCCAGAGAAGACAGCCTAGTGAGCAAGAGAGGGGAACTGGGGAAACACAAGCAGGCCACACACAGGCGAGGCTGTGGGGCTGCAGCTGATGAGACGGGCAGCGGAGAAGCTGAATTTCAGTTCAGAGTTTCTGAGACTCACTGGGTTATATTGATCAGGTGCACTGAAATGACCAGAGATGTTGATCTAATCATCTAGAAGTCATGGTGACTGCCCTGGATTTCACCCGAGGTGTAGGGAAGAACTAAGTCGCCTAGGACAGGACAGAAGAGGCTGGAGGGGCGGTAATGGTAGGTGAGCAAAAAGAGCACAGCTGTTTTCTGATTTTACTCCGTTACCATGTAGTGTTCGATGGGATCTTCCACGGTCAAGGCGGCTGGCTGAGAAGGGCTGAGTCACGTACCCTCTCCATCCTCCAAGGGTGCTCAGGGCACAACCCCAAAACTCCACCTGGCGTGAGTCAGGGTTCAGAGGCCCATCAGGACAAGTCCTACAAGGGTGCCCCTCTGGTTTGCTGTCCCCCACCTGGCCAGCCTGGCTGCCTTGCCTCAGCCGGTGGCTGGTGAGGATTCCTGGATTCTGGATGCCAGCCATCTTTTTATCCCTTGCCATGGCAAACAACTAATAAAACCTGCTGCTAGCAAGTTCCTGGAGGGGGGGTAGGTTACAACACACACACACACACAGTCACACAGTATCTTGAGTTTAGCCAGAGATAATTCTATGGGCTGATTCCTTTGTAAATCAAATAACCACTCCCATAATTAAAAAATACGTATTTTCAGACATCAGATTTGCTCACAGTAACACACCTACATACAAAGTTCATTCTCAACACAAATTATCAAAGCCTTATAAAATCTACTTTAAAACCCAAATGGTAAGGCTGGGATATTCTCACGTGCTTACCTCATTTCTAGATTCAGTGGTCTTTTCTGCCTCCCACTCAGGTTTATCTGCTATTTTATTTTCATCTTCGTTCTTCTGTAGTGATTTTTCCTTCGAGGCTGACACTCTTTGCTCATTTTCCTCATGCTGGGAACTGTGACCAATAGCTCTTAGTACCTCATTCTCCTATAAAAGTACCCCAAAATGAGCTAAGTAGAAATCCATATTTCATTAAATAGGTCAAACAATCTTTATAATTGCATTATACTTACTGCTCAGTGATCATGATAAACCACAAGTCAAAAGCTAAGACTGGCATTTCATTATTTCAGTATCAAAGAAACATGTAATTCTGAAACAAAGCTCATATTTGAAGTCTGTCCTTAAGATCTCACGGTGAGACAGACTCTTCTAATCTGCGTAATGTAAATTATGTGTGACTAGCAAGCCCCTGACTTTAACATATTTGCAAATTTTATTAGACTTGGAAAGCATTGTTGCCAGCAGGCAGTTTTTATTCAGTTTTCTGTTGAAAATAGATCAAACAGCCATGTTAGAAGCAAACACTGATCAAATATACATAGAAAAATCTGCAAAGTTTTACTAGAAGGTATTGTGGGTCTGTCTGCAAAGTGGGATGGATTGGGGCACGGTGGTTAGAAAGAGTTCGCTTTATACATTGCTGTAGTATTTGAATATTTTGCAACAAACAGGTATTTCTTTTACAATCAGGAAAAAGGGAAATGTATTTTTCTTTTGAGAAAATAAAGGTAACAAAGGTTAAACTAACATCTCCACAGATATTATCAACTATGCTTATTTACCCAGATGAGTCATTCCACCTTTTAATTTACTTTAACAGGGGAGACGTAAATACAAAAAGGCTAGAGAGTTCTTCTATCTAAATAGTCAAATAGTCACCATTGAGCATACATTGTATATACTGATACTTCCAATTATGATATTAAAAGCTCTGTATAGTTCTTCTCCTCTAACACACCACCAAGGCTTCCCAAAATCATTCAAAGGATCTATTTTTAATTTCTCTTTTCCAACAACGTAGCACACTGAACTACCACAAAGGACACCACCACTGCCCGCCCCAACCACAGAAATAATTATCTTAAAAAATGAATGGGTGAAAGTCAAAGAAATGGAAATCCAGATGCCAGGAGCAAGGAGAGAAATCAAAGCAAGAGCAGAAAGGAGAGCGAGTGTGCTGGTGGCCTACTTGCTTTTTACTTGCTTCTCTGTTCACTGTCCCTACCTCCATGACACACTCAGCCCGCTCTGGACACTGGACGTCTGCCCTGTTCCCACCTCTACCTCAACCTGTCCCTTGGCGCGTGCGTTTGCGCACCTGTTTGCAAGGAGCTCCTGGGATCAGGAACATCCTCCCGCTCCTCTGCCCTCTTTTCTGCCCCCACAATTGTTTCCTGTCTATTGGATAAGTCCAATCAGTCTATTGACATACAACACCACCTCCCATCATTAAAGCCCCCTACCCCTTGGTCTTACATTACTCTTTAGATCCCATCCCGTTTTTCTGCTCCCTTTTAGAGCAAAATCCTAGAAGCAAGACCGGACTCCGTGCATTCTCTCTGGAATCCATTCCAAGGAGGACGGCGCCCCCACCACTCCACTGAATCAGTTCATCAGAGCCTCCCACTGAGCTCCCACTCAGTTCTCCATCCTCAGCTTACCTGGCCCATCGGCAACCTTCACTTAGTTACTCCCTCCTGGAAACAGGCTCTTCACCACGTCCAAGTACCTTCTCTCTTTATTCTCCTACCTCACCAACTACTTTGTTGATATTTCATCTTTATTTCCTATCTCTGCACATGGCGATGGCCTGTAGGGCTCTAGCTCTGCTTGCTTCCCGCTCCACCCCGTGGCTTCCCCTTTAGGTCCCTATTCAAATATTACCAGCTCACTTTTCCTTCTAAGCATACTCTATAAAAAAGCACTGCTCCCATCAATATGTAACTCTTATCTTGCTTCACTTTTCGCACAGCATTAATTTAGCACCAGCTGATATGTTACCATATTTGTTTGGTGTCTATCTGTCCCACTAGAATGCCAGCCTTGAGGGCAGGGACACCACCGGCCTCCTTGCTCTATGACACACACTAGACCCTTAATAGTTATTTGATGAACAAACTCCTAGACAGAACGTAGTAAGAGCCTGGTAGGGATCCAACTTCTGATGGGTGAGATGCTAGTCTTGCTCTTTCCTGCAATTACAATGCTGACTCGAATTTACATTTGGGGAAGGGAGGAATCGGTCATCACTCTTTTATCCTCTATCTTTTGCCAAGGCAAGGTTTCTTTTGTTAAGCCTGAACATAGTAAAATGCAAAATTCTGCATTCCTGAGGCAGTTGGCTTTGTTTACAATTTTGCTATTGGTGGGCATAGGAATGTCTAATCTCTACATCACACAATGTATTTGGGAACCATGAAGCAAGTACCCTTAGTCAATCTGCAACATGTGAGTTCATACAATTGTGGTCACACACATGAATTGGAAACATTAGGGAACAATAACAGAGGGAACTAATACAGGACTAGATGAAGCCCTAAGGAAACTGATCAAGTCAACGTAAGTCTGGGAAGACGTTTTTGTGGAGAAAACTTGATTTTAGAGTGTGTGAGAATTTGTTAACATAAGTGTGTAGGATGGCCTGCCTAAAAACTTGGGGAGAGAAGAACTGAAGGTAGAGAAATTCTGTATGACCACAACTCACATTGCAAGAATAAAAAATTAGGTTAAAAGGCTTATCATATAATAATGGATCATATATAACTCATTAAATGAGTTAAAAAGAATCAATTAATCCATTGGAATATAAACAAACAAGTAAATTAGGAAAAAGGGAAATCCCTTCCTTACAGTGGAATGCAACTAATAAATATGGAAGGATGATGGAGTTAGAAAATCATCAATGGATTCTAAAACTAGGGAGTACAAATTTGATGAGAAACAAGATATTTAGTCTCAAAGCATCACTCCACAGATAAAGGAGAAACCTGACAAACACCATCTAAATAAACCACATGGTCAAATCTATCACCACAATATGGAGATAAACCAACAAACATCATGTGCCTCCTGATATGATACGGAGAACACCTTACCACTTATGGTGTATTCCTGCCAAAAATTCACCATCTTAATGTAATCATGATGAAACATCAGACATGTAAAAATTGGGGACATTTTACAAAGTAACTGACTCTGATAATCTCCCAAAATTTAAAGGTCGAGATATATCAAGACAGAAGAAAAATTTCCAGGTTAAAGGTGACTAAGATACTTGACAGCTAAATGCAATGGGTGACCCTGAGTTAGATGCTGACTGACGTAGGAGAAAAAGGTTTATTAATAGTTATATATGACACTACTGGAGCAACAGATAAAATTGGAATATCAACAGATTAGATAATAGTCTTAGATTCATGCTAAATTTCCTAATTTTGATCATTGGTTATAGAGAAAATTGTTCTTAGGAAATATACATGTAAGTATCTGGGTAGTCAGGGACCCAATGGCTTCGATTCACTCTTAAATGTTTCAAAACAGAAAGAATTATATGCTGTATGTATATACAGAGAAAGATATAATTAGAAAAATAGTAAGTCAAATGGGGCAAAATGTTGACAATCGGTAAATCTGAGTAAAGGACCTAGATACCATTCTTGCAAGTTTTTTTCCTTTAATTAAAAAGTTATCCTAAAAATCCCTCCATAGCAAAATCACTTTAGCCAAGGCAATTGCAAAGGGTTGCCTCAGAACTATTCTTCCATGAAAATTTCAGTTAATCTACACCCCCTGCCAAAGTGCATAGTCTTATCAATTGCTTTAATAATTATTTTCACCTTTCTTTCCAACATTTACATTTCATTTTCTTGTGTAATTGTTTTGATTATGCAGCTGGCATAATGTTCAACAAGAATGGTGCTGATACTTGATGTAAAGGAAAGCACTGCCTCGACTCTCAATACTGTACTGCACGACCTCACTTTTGACACCAGCTGTATCGGTTTTCTACACACCACGCGTGTGGGGACAAAACCCCAAAAAAACAGTTTCCAGGCTCTCGGCCTCACATAGAAAGGTGCTGGCTCGGGTAGTAAATGGCCATCAACTGTGATCAGATGCCAGCAGCTGTGGCTAGTTGGCCGTCAGCTGTAACCCGTAGGCCATTGGCCACTAATATAACGGCTGTGGCTACGCTAGCAGAGAAGGAATGGGGGCTAGCAAGAAGATGGTGGCTGGCAAGCGCGGACTGCTGTTAGGCAGATTATGTAGATCCTGCTTCCTGTGTCTCCAGCCCAGCCACCAGCGAGAATATATTGGTTTGACTCCCCTATCTATGGCTCCGTGGGTGTTCCTGTTTAGCCTTACTGTGTCCTGCGTTTTTGGGCGGGGAGCGGGAGCTGAGACCCTGCACGACAAATGGCACAGCGAGCAGGGTCCCCTGCGTGACACATGGCGTAGTCGGCAGTATACGGTGCTGGCCAAAGCTTTCCGAAGGGCAGTGGAGCAGTTTGTGCGTATGAAAGCTCAGTCTGAGGAAGACCAGGAGGAGCAGCTGCCGGAGAGCTCGATTCCCGTGGAGGGGTGGAAAGATGTGGATGGTTCCCCAACCAGCAGAGGCCGGAGAAAGTGGAGAAAGCGGAGAAAGCGAAGGTTGTTGCCGCCCTGTGGGCTGGGAACTGCTTGCTGAGGCAGCCCGGATGCGGGACTTGTCCCAGGAGGAACCGCTTGCTGAGTCCTCCGTGGGAGATGAGGGTGAAGTCAAGGTCATCCCTCACCCCCAGGACAGCCCTGGCGAATGACTATGGACTATGGGGAATTGCCTTCCATCCCTAACTTAATGGACGCTTGACTGTTTGGGAACATACCACCATGTAGTGGGACTGGTTGATGTTTGCTTTTGTCTTGACTGGCCGCCATTGATAATATGTAAGCACCTTGATGTGAGCCGCTGTTGTTCCAGCACGGTACCCCGAGAGGCACAGAGAGAGAGTGGCAGTGCCCTGAGAGCCCTGGCTGAGTCCAGGAAGTCTGGCTGTGTCCAGAGAGAGTGGCAGTGCCCTGTGAGCCCTGGCTGTGTCCAGGAAGTCTGGCTGTGTCCAGAGAGAGTGGCAGTGCCCTGAGAGGCCCTGGCTGAGTCCAGGAAGTCTGGCTGTGTCCAGAGAGAGTGGCAGTGCCCTGAGAGCCCTGGCTGTGTCCAGGAAGTCTGGCTGTGTCCAGAGAGAGTGGCAGTGCCCTGAGAGGCCCTGGCTGAGTCCAGGAAGTCTGGCTGTGTCCAGAGAGAGTGGCAGTGCCCTGAGAGCCCTGGCTGTGTCCAGGAAGTCTGGCTGTGTCCAGAGAGAGTGGCAGTGCCCTGAGAGGCCCTGGCTGAGTCCAGGAAGTCTGGCTGTGTCCAGAGAGAGTGGCAGTGCCCTGAGAGCCCTGGCTGTGTCCAGGAAGTCTGGCTGTGTCCAGAGAGAGTGGCAGTGCCCTGTGAGCCCTGGCTGTGTCCAGGAAGTCTGGCTGTGTCCAGAGAGAGTGGCAGTGCCCTGAGAGCCCTGGCTGTGTCCAGGAAGTCTGGCTGTGTCCAGAGAGAGTGGCAGTGCCCTGTGAGCCCTGGCTGTGTCCAGGAAGTCTGGCTGTGTCCAGAGAGAGTGGCAGTGCCCTGTGAGCCCTGGCTGTGTCCAGGAAGTCTGGCTGTGTCCAGAGAGAGTGGCAGTGCCCTGAGAGGCCCTGGCTGAGTCCAGGAAGTCTGGCTGTGTCCAGAGAGAGTGGCAGTGCCCTGAGAGCCCTGGCTGTGTCCAGGAAGTCTGGCTGTGTCCAGAGAGAGTGGCAGTGCCCTGAGAGGCCCTGGCTGAGTCCAGGAAGTCTGGCTGTGTCCAGAGAGAGTGGCAGTGCCCTGAGAGCCCTGGCTGTGTCCAGGAAGTCTGGCTGTGTCCAGAGAGAGTGGCAGTGCCCTGAGAGGCCCTGGCTGAGTCCAGGAAGTCTGGCTGTGTCCAGAGAGAGTGGCAGTGCCCTGAGAGCCCTGGCTGTGTCCAGGAAGTCTGGCTGTGTCCAGAGAGAGTGGCAGTGCCCTGTGAGCCCTGGCTGTGTCCAGGAAGTCTGGCTGTGTCCAGAGAGAGTGGCAGTGCCCTGAGAGGCCCTGGCTGAGTCCAGGAAGTCTGGCTGTGTCCAGAGAGAGTGGCAGTGCCCTGAGAGCCCTGGCTGTGTCCAGGAAGTCTGGCTGTGTCCAGAGAGAGTGGCAGTGCCCTGTGAGCCCTGGCTGTGTCCAGGAAGTCTGGCTGTGTCCAGAGAGAGTGGCAGTGCCCTGAGAGGCCCTGGCTGTGTCCAGGAAGTCTGGCTGTGTCCAGAGAGAGTGGCAGTGCCCTGAGAAACTCTGGCTGTGCCCGGGGAGACAGGTGGTACCCTAAGAAGCCCAGGAAGTCTGGCTGTGACCAGAAGTACTGTGGTGGTGCCCTGAGAAAAGCTGGCTGTGCCCGGGGAAACAGGTGGTACCCTAAGAAGCCCAGGAAGTCTGGCTGTGACCAGAAGTACTGTGGTGGTCCCCTGAGAAAACCTGGCTGTGCCCGGGGAGACAGGTGGTACCTTAAGAAGCCCAGGAAGTCTGGCTGTGCCCAGAAGTACTGGTGGTGCCCTGAGAAACCCTGGCTGTGCCCAGAGAGCCTGGCTGTGTCCAGGATATTGCATTCACCTCCAGGCTCCTTGCACAGGGCCCCTCGCAGAAGACGCTTGTCGCGTAGATTGTGAGGCGAGACCCTGTAGGGGTGGAGTGTGGGGACAAAACCCCAAAAAAACAGTTTCCAGGCTCTCGGCCTCACATAGAAAGGTGCTGGCTCGGGTAGTAAATGGCCATCAACTGTGATCAGATGCCAGCAGCTGTGGCTAGTTGGCCGTCAGCTGTAACCCGTAGGCCATTGGCCACTAATATAACGGCTGTGGCTACGCTAGCAGAGAAGGAATGGGGGCTAGCAAGAAGATGGTGGCTGGCAAGCGCGGACTGCTGTTAGGCAGATTATGTAGATCCTGCTTCCTGTGTCTCCAGCCCAGCCACCAGCGAGAATATATTGGTTTGACTCCCCTATCTATGGCTCCGTGGGTGTTCCTGTTTAGCCTTACCGTGTCCTGCGTTTTTGGGCGGGGAGCGGGAGCTGAGACCCTGCACGACAACGCGATTCTGCGACACCAGGAGAGCAGAATTGGCCGCCTCAAAATGTCTTTTTGGTGTAAGGATGATTTTCGGCAGGTTACTTTTAAGAAACAACGGACTTGAGAGGCGCTCGGAAAACAAAGTAGAAGTGACCCTTTTTTGTTCAGAGGCGTTTACATGTATAAGGGAAATCTCCATCTGTACGGGCATTCCAGGAAGAGGGGGCAATGACTTAAATATTAACAACCACCTCACCTTCATTCACTGTGCTTTTCCTGGTAACCTCCCGTCATCTGTCTTCAATTGAGGATGGTATTTAAGTTGATGACTTCGGCCATTTCCGAGGGAGTTGTATCCTCAGTTTTCCTGAGACTCTCCCATGTATACAGGAGGTACATGTTACTAAACTTTTTCTCCTGTTAATCTGTCTTATAGGAATTTAATTACCAGACCAAAGAACCTAGAAGTGAAGAAATTTGTTCCTCACAACGCAGGAACAGCCAGGTGCAAGGTATGTGGGAAAGGACAGACAGCTCTGCCCTCTCCAGGGCGTCACTCTTCCAGCACCTCCACAGACACATTCCCTAACCGGGAAGCTCTCCACCCCTGGCCTTTTCCACAGTTTGCCACGCCTGTCATTACAAGAGCACGGTAGATTAAACCATTGGCCTTGGTGATTGAACTCCATCTCCAGTTGCTCTCACTTCCCCAGAGGTGGGGGGCTGGAAGTTCCAACCTCCTAATCATAGTTGGTTCCCATGGCAACCCGCACCCATCCTCAGGGGCTTTCCAAAAGTCATCTCAATAACGTAAATCAGGTGTGGCTGAAAGGGGCTGGTTAGGAATAACAAGACACTCCTTTTACCTTTAGGTAAAAGAAACTGAGGACCACAGACCAAATACTATAACAAAAGACGCTCTCATTGCTCTTAACTTGGAGGAGATTCCAAGGGCTCGAAGAGCTCCGGGCATGAAAGGAGGATGAAGACCAAATATATATTTAAATCACATCATCCCACCTAACAGTCTTATCTTGCTCATGAAATTTAATGGGAATGCTTTGAGTTGGTAGGCATTTAAATCACCACAAACATCTCTGAAGGACTACTGGGTATAATCCATCAAATAAAAAATGCACCTACCCGTTGAGTGCCAAATACCACACTAGATTCTGGGGACACAATAGTGAAAAAAATACCTTTAGACTGCCCCTTCAGAGCTCACATTCTAAAACTAAAAGGAACCAAAAATACAGTGAACTAACAAAATACAGTAGTACCTCAGTTTCCGAACGTCTCCATTGACGAACATTTCCGTTTACAGACGCCTTAAACCCGGAAATAAATGCTTCGGGTTTTCGAACACGACTCAGAAGTGGAACGTGTCACACATCTTCCGCTGAGTACAAGATCCTGAGGCCTAGCTGTTGGCTGTTTTCGAATGTTTCAGAACTTGTGGATTACGTTCGAAAACCGAGGTACCACTGTAACTGCAAGTTTTACAGCAAGTGAATGGAGAAAGAGGGGACCTATTTTAAAAACAGTGTTTAGGGAAGGCCTCTCAGGGGAGGTGACATTTCTGCTGAGATCTAAAGAAATAGAAAGAGCTGTGTAAAAAAAGCATAATGTCCAAACTACTCATCTGCCTGTTTCCAGAATGTAATTAGCTTCTTACTGATGTATGTTTAATTATTTCCAATCTTTTCTTAAAACATAACATTTAAAATGTTCTCATATATACATCTTTGCACACATGTGGAAGGACAAATTCCTAGGATTTATGCTGGGTCAACAGATGTGTGCATTTTTTGTTTAATGGATTCTACCCAGTAGCCCTTCAAAGATGTTTATGATTTAAATTCCTACAGCAATGGATAAAAGGGTCAATTTCGGTAAAAATTAACTGGAACGTTAAGCAACCATAAGCAGCCAGGAGGGTCTATGGGAGAAGTTAGGGCTCACGGAAGTTCTCAAGCTCTACTAATGGCTAGAACTCCACACGTGAGAATCCCACAGGAATAACTGTTTATAATGAAGCGCTACAGTTCTAACTTACCCTTCCCTTAACTTCCTTTTCCCTCCACCTTGGCAAGCAGGCCGGAGTGTGCACGTGTCTGCACGCACTGGGTTGCAATCCTTTCTTTGTCCCAAATAAATCCTTTTTGGTGACGAAACACCTAGATGATACTATTTTTCAGTCAACAATTTGTAGATGAAAACTGGTTTCTAATTGTAGTTTTAATTTATATTTCTCTTATTAGAGTGAGGCTGAACATCTTTCACAACTTCAAAAGCATTTTTTTCCTTTTCTGTGAATTGTCTGAGGACTTTGCACCTTTTTCTGCTGGGGTGTTAGTCCTTTTTCATTGGGCAGTAATAGCGTCAGGTCATTTTTACCCACCCCCTCCCATCCAGTCAGTCTCTGCAGCAATGCAAGAGCGGAAGTGGAGAGACCAGTTACAAGTCCATTGCAATCATCTAAGTGAGAGTAGATGGCTGTCTGGGAAAAGGTGCTGGTAACCGATAGAGAACTGGAAGGATCCCTGATATATTGTGGGAAAAGAAAAGGGCTTGTGGATGCACTAGAAATGGGAGATAAAAGAAAGGGAAGAATTAACAATGACTCCTAGATTTCTGGCTTGAATAATTTGGTAGATGGTTATGAAAAGAACAGTGTAAAAGGGAAACAGTTCTTCCATTTTGGATGTTAAATTTGAGATGTGAAAAGTCAAGTTGAAACATTTATTACGCTGGTGAGATAAGAATCTGGAATTTTGAGCAAAGATTTGAACTGGAGGTACAAATTGGGAACACATCAACATAGAAAAACAAACAAAACACAGGAACTAATGAGATTCTGGCTAATGAGAGAGTACAAAGCAGAGAAGGGGCTGAACACTGGTTCCGCAACGTCCATTCAGAGGTCAGGCAGGGAAGCCAGCACAGAGACTGAAGAAGGGAAGTGGAGTGGGGTTGGGGGGAAAGCAGGGGACAGCAACATCTAGGAATCCAAGGGTTTCAAGAAGAATGGAGTGGTTGATTACGTTTTTGCACGCTGTTTGGAGGTTGCACAAGGACAGAAAAGTATCCACTGGATTTGACAATAAGAAAGCTGTTAGTGGCCTTTGAAAAATCAATTTAGTGTGGAAGCCAAATGACACTATGCGGATGAGTAAATGGGAGGTGACAAATTGGAAACAGTGTACAGATGATTCACTCAAGAATTCTGGCTATGGAATGGAGAAATGGGTCAGAGCAGTGTTTTGTTTTGTTTGGAAGATGAGAGACACTAGAGCATGTTTGTAAGGGCACGACTTAGGAGAAAGAATAATGGCACAGCAAGGTCTGCCAGAAGGCAACAGAGGATGGACTCCGAAGCACAAGTGGCAGGATGGATTTTGAAAGGAAAAATAAATACAGCCTTTATTACAAGATAAGCAGTAGGAAGTGGATGCAAGAATATGTTTGAGGATTTGGTAGTAGGAAGATCTATCTATTCTTACTTTTAAGGGTATTTTTGAACAGGAGAAATGGATATTGAAACTATGTCCACAAATTATTATGGCCCCCTTGAGTGGGGGCTGGACTTTGTGAATTGCTTCTCACAAACAGAATAAGGCGGGAGTGACGGTGTATAGCACGGTGGCTCCCTCCTTGCACGCTCTCTGTGACAGCCAGTGCTCACATTGTAAGGACATCCAAGCTCTCCATGGAGAGGCCCACTTGGCAAAGAACGGAGGCCTCCTGGCCAACAGCCACGTGTGATCCATCGTGGAAGTGGATCCTCCAGCCCCAGTCAAGCCTTCAGATAAATGTAACCCAACCAACATCTTGATTGCAACCTCATGAGACTCGGAGCGAGAACCACCCAGCTAAGCTGCTACAGAATTTCTGGCCCACAGATACTGTGGGATAATAAATGTTGGTTGTATTAAGCCATTATGTTTTGGGACATTTTTTTATGCAGCAATGGAGAACATAAACATGAAAAAAGTGCTTTTCGCATCTGTATTGTTTTGTATGCCTTGCTAATATTTTACTGTTTCACATGAATATGCCTAAGAGTGATTCCTGAATGTCTTTGATGTATGTGTGCTTTTGTTTTGTTTTGTTTTTAAGATCTTGGTATCACTGGCATGCCAGTTTTTTGTTTTTTTTTGGCATGCCAGTTTTGAAAAAGACTTGGGAAGTTTTATGTAACAGAATTCCTTGTTGGAAAGTTTGAAAGAATTCTTGAATTCTGCCGGCACCAGTTTTTGTTTGTTTGTTTGTTTGTTTGTAAGGAAACTATACTGACGGTGTTTTCAATTTCTTTGTTGGGGTTTGCCAAACAGCCCTCAAAAAAGGCAGTTCTCATTTACACTGTCATCGGTGGTATCTAAGCCCATCTATTTCCTCACACCCCACCCACTCTGGATTTGTTTCTCAATATTTCGATAATTAGAAGGCTACAAATGCAGCTCGTTAGCGGCTATAATCTTGGCAGTATCAACGTACATGTGAAACAAGTGGTTACTATGAAGACAGCGAGGCGGGGCTCTAGACCGAAGTGGGGGACAGAGCTGAAGGGAAGAGTATGCCTAAGTATCTTAAAGACGGGGGGCATGAGGAGCCAGAGGAGCCCGGGAGGAAAGGAGGAGTCAGAGCAGGAGTCTGAGCTTTGCTGCCTCTAATATTTCCTCTTCCTCTTTGGCCACAGAGAGAGGCAGGAGAAGGAGGTGAGACCTGGGGCAAGTCATTTCAGTGTTGAACATCTGGTTTCCTGAGATGGCACGTTCCATTTTTGACACTCCAGCGGTCTATGAACAATAACTGTATCATTTATCCATTTTTATCCATTTTTATACAAACAGTCCATTTTTTGAGAGGGCAAGAGGGTGCTATTAACAATTAAGGTGGACAATAGGTATACTCCCAAGACTGTCCCAAATGGTCACTCTATCTATAAGGCCACAGGGGAAAAGGACTGCATAACAATCAAGAATCTTGAGGGCAGACTGCAAAGTGTTGACTGAATTCTGCAGACCTGGGGAAAAGAGATACTTAAACTTGTACAGCCTTCGCTATTCAATAAATACCGTCGTAGCTGGTCCTTCACTTAGTCATTCAACTATCACTTACACGAGTAAAGCTAACAGAAATGTGTGTTATAAGAAGTGATGAATGACACTGCTGTGGCCATTACGTAGGTTTTGTTGTTTGGGGGCAGGAGGGAGCTTTTGTTCCTTTTGGACGTAATACAGTCGATGCACTAACAATTATGTACATTCAAACTTGATTATTTTAAATTCGATCTTCAGCTGTAAATAGGGTACTGCATTGTAGTCTCCATGTTTATTACTTTTCTGTAATATTTAAGAGTTGCTTAAAAGTATACAAAATGTAGTTGTTGTTTTAAAAAGCCGATTATTTCCTTTTTGCCCTCTTTGAAGGGAAGGGGCTTCCGTTGTTCCTACATGGCTGGAACCATAATAAAAAAGGTACCAATAATTTGTTAACACAAGTACAGTGGTACGTTAGTAACAATCTTGTAGCCCTGTTTTCCAAAATTCACTTTATTTCTATCAGTTCAGTATATTGCAATAACTGTTTTAGGCATTTTCATTATATGAAACCTACAATGTGTCAAAGATGATTTAATTTAGCGTTGAACTGCTAGTATAACTTGTACATTTACAGTAATTCAGAATTAGTAAGGAAAACAGTTCACCAGTGTTTAGTTTTATATTGAGCTGCTGCTCAGGCTGGAATAAAGTGGTACAAAATGGGAAAAAAAGAAGGGATGAATGAGAAGAATTGTCCCCAGGTTAGTGCAACTGCCCATGGAGCTGTGTAACCCAAATCCCCCTCCAGGAAGGGCTGTGGCAGCTGCTGGGGACCAGTGGGCAGACGGCATCCAGCTGTGCATTTACAGACCGCCTCAGCTGCTAAGAGAGACTTCGGCCAAGGTCACAGCCTTCTCAGGGCACCCGCCTCCCACAACTGAGCAGGGAGGGGACGAAGGCCTGACCACCTGGGCCCAGTGTGGGACCACTGTGATGCACCTACGCCAGGTAAGCCCTAGAGCTCCCGCCAGGTAAGCCCTAGAGCTCCCGTAGCCGGCATCGCAGCGTGGCTCCTGCTTCTGCCCAGTCATACTGGTTTCGTGTCCTCCCTTCCACAGCGGTAGCTGTCAGGGTCCTCCCTCATTAACATTCTGCACACCCAACTCAAGTCTCAGAGGCCCCTTCCCAGAGAACCCAATTCGTGACAGTTAACAATTCTATCGTGGCGGGGAGAGAGGAGAGACCAGTCGCAAAGCAGGGAGGGGTGGAGGATTCAATATTATTACAATATTTCCATTTACAAAGGGAAAAAGGCCTCTCGCACTTGTAATGTAGCTTGCACAGTCCATGAGGTCCCACAAAAGCTTTGGGGCCAAGAGGGCTCAGGTCCCCAAACTGCTGAGGAACAAGGCCCATCCTCCTATCAGCTGTGTGACCGTGGGCCACTCTGACCCCCCCTCCATTTCCTCGTCTGTGAAAAGACATTTTCGTATTTACATTTTAAGAAATTAGTTGAGAAAAAGCATTTTATACATTTTTAAGACGCTATATAGACATCAATTACTACTGCTTTCTACTGCTGCTTGATTCTGAGGAGCTGCCATTAATGACTAACCGCTGGCAACTCAATCAGGATGTGAAGAGAAAGCAGTGCCAGCCCCTGGAGGCCGGTAATTACTATCTCTGCTCTTTTCCTGTTTTTCTCAACTCTGACATGGAATTGAGGTGCAGAGCACATGTGCTTTACAAGTACTACTGTACATACTGGAGATTTATGGTCCATGCTCGTAAGTCAAAGAATGGGTAAGCTAAACCCATCATTAAGTGACTTTTTATTTGTGTGTAGGTGGTATTTTACTCTTGTGGGGCTGGGCCGCAATAAAAAAAAGAAAGTTTCCACGCTCCACATAGGAAGCCATCGTAAACCTGGGAGCTGGGGGGTCTAATCACAACCCCAAATCCAGTGACTTACACTGAACTGGCCCCTGCGAGAAAGGCCCCCCCCACCACAGACCTCAGGGAAGCAACACCTCTCAGACGATGCCGGGATCCAGAACCCTCTCAGTGTGGGCCCCTTAGCTAACATGGGTTCTCCTGGCTCTAAAATCCCATGGCGTCCAGGTTTTCTCTTAAGACACTGATCCAATTCTCTCTAGAATTACAACTATTTGGATCTTTCCTACTGGCCTGGAAACTTATGATATCTGTTCTTCAGCTGTCAATTCACCCTTGCCACCACTGAAGGTTTTCTGAGTCAATGTAATGGGAAGGGGAAGACATGAGCAAACCTGGGCTTGTCTCTTCTTGCCCAGTCTCTGAAGTTCTGATAACTGGAAACGTGACTTCTAAGCCTGCTCATCATCCTGTATTGGGACCCGGAAAATGTGATGGAGAGTGTGACCCTGAAAAACCCCTTTGTGAACAGTCCCAGCAGGCTTAGCGGGGCCTTTCCTTCATTCATCGGTGGGAAGAAGGACAGACCTGCGTTGACCTTTAGGGCTGGATGAATCTTCAGAGACAAAGAACAGTGGGGTGCCTATGAGAAGGACAACATCAGAGGGAGAGGGGGGAAGGCCAGTGGATTCTGAAGTCCATCTCTAGGCTGGAGGCCAGCTGGAGTCATCAGGTCTAGAGAGAAACAAGGAGCCAGATAAAGAGAGACTGTGTCCTGTTTGGCCTGCATGGTTTGTAACAGCAGTTTCTTATAATTAGAGCTCCCATTTGTTGAGCACTCGCTATGGGCCAGGCACCACATACATGATCTCATTTCAGTTGCTCAGCATCCCTCTTACAGGAGGAAACTGAGGTACAGAGAGATTAAGAAACTTGCCTTAAAGTCACACAGCAAGTAAGTGACAGAACCAGGACTTGGCTGCAGGCATTTTTAACATCAGAACCAGCCAGCTCTTAGACACTATCCTGGTAATTGTCTCTGCAAAGGCACATGTGTCCTCTAGAACCTGTCCCCTGCAAACTCGGGTTCCTGTGCTGGCTGGCTTCCGGCTGGGTCCATCAGTGGGAGGCAGGAGCAGGAGACAGGAGGGTGGGCATAGGAGAGGCCAAGGCATTTCTCCCTCTTGATCTGCATGTGACAACAGCTCCTGCTCACCCTCTCTGGCCCTGTGAACACTCTTCACCCTGGTCTCTGGGTGCCCCCAGCCCTGTCCGCTCCTGTAAGAAGTCATTCATCAAGTCCCTTCATATGAGCCATATGCGGTGAATGCTACTTCCCGCCGGAAGCCCGACTGTACCACCACTACCCACACGGCTCCCACTTGCTTCACACTGTGTCACATAGATGAGAACAGCAGTGGTGGGAAGAGCTGACTCCACCCGCAAAAATGAAGCTCCTGTCTGAATATCCCTTTATCATGCAAAACAGCTGGCTCAATGCAAGGTCTGAATCTTGTTTGGCTCGAGGGTCCCACCAAAAACCAAAAATGGAAAACTGCTGGTGAGATAATTTGGGAATTGGAATACCGATTGGATATTTGATGATGTCAAATAATTATTGATTTTTTAGGTGTACTAATGTAATGGCATGATGGTTATGTTCACAGGAGGCCTTGTATTTCAAGGATAAACACTGAAATATTTCTGCCTCCTTCACATAACAGTTCTTCCAATATTTGAGTTGACCATCTTGTTTGTTCCTTTCTCGATCTTGTTCCTTTCTTGGTCTGAGCTTCTCAGCGTGGAACCCCCCCAGGCTGTTCAACCACTTCTGCATGATTTCTCCCTTGCGGGAGAGAAAAGTTCCTTTCTCACCAAAGCAGGTCCCAGCATGACCCAGTGGGACAGGAGTTTCCTGGAGATTCGACCCCCAGCTCTGGTGCAATAAGAATAAATCATCTGCCAAACAGCTATTCACATGCAGTGTTTGTTACTTAATCCTCACCAGAACGCTCCCAGAAAGAGGTTTATGTTCTCCTCTCGCAAAGACTGCCTGGGAAGAGACGATCTGGGCCGGTGGGACGACTACTTTTAGGGCTCAATGTGGCTAGCCTATCGTACTCAGTTATTCAATTATACGCGAACCCAGGTTTGACTGTAAAGGTATTTGATAGACCTGGCGAACAGCTACAACCAACCTGGTACTTTAAGACATCATCCAATCAGCTGAAGAGTCTTAAAAGCAAAACTGAGGTTTGCCCGAGGAAGAAATTCTGCCTCAAGCCTGCAGCAGCAGCTCCTACTGTTTCCAGCTACGCTAGAGTTTGCCAGCCTCCACGACTGGCAGCCAGTTCCTTGAAATAAATCTCTTAGAAGTTGAGTGAGTGTGTGTGTTCTGTTCTCTGGAGAAACCTGACTGATACTGAGTCGTATCCTGTCTCAAAAGGTCGTGCCACTATGACCACAGGTCCGGCATCTATGCCACTGTCCAGACTCCACCAACCACTGCCTGCAACTTAACCCAAAACCACCAGGTGTGTACCCGAGCCTTGCCAGCTTCAGCTGCCCAGAAATGTATCGGAATATTAACGGAGATCCTTAACAACTAGATTTTGAGAATACACTATTCATATCGAAAGCCTGCCACGATGTGAATGGGAGCAGCTTGTTTGTACACCTGTACACTTGTAGTGGGTGGAAGGCATGCTTTACCTGGTTGCAAAGAACAGTGACTTGTTCTATTCCGGGCAAGGTTGCTAACTTGCTACGTATTTAACTTTAGATAATCCTGTTTCACCACCTGATTAATTATAATGCCAACCTGAAAGTCTGCTTTCCACTGCCCCCATCCACTCAAATTGGCATTAAATGGTCAGATGGCCCATCAGGATTTCAGATCTGACCTACTTTCTAGTTGGACTCTGGCCCTGAAGGACCCAAGACCCATTCAGGCTCATGGTATCAAGCCAACATGAAGACATGGATGACAGCTCAACAGATGCTGGTGGAACTGGCCGACGACTCACCCTGTCAAGGGTGCTGCTTGCAGGTTAAAGTAAAGAGCCATCTTCCACACTCAAGACAGTGTGGTTCAAAGCAGAGCATGCAAAGCCCCGCAAGAGAAATATTACAGATATTTCTGTAACAGGGCTTGAAGGAAAAGAACAGGAAATGCTTGCAGATGAGGTGACAGTTGAGATGAATGAGAATTTAACAGTAAAAGACTTGGGAGGAAAGAAAGGAGGCATTCTGGCCAAAGGTAAAGTACGAGGCAGGAAAAGGATGGGGCTATCTGGGGAAAAGAAGGGAGAAAAATGTGGCTGGAATGTAGGCTACAAGCGGAGGATCATGGGAAATGAGCTCAGCTAAGGCAGTTAGGGAGTTGGGTCACATTTAGCCAAATAAGGAGCCTTGAATGACAAAACATTAAATTAGTAGGTAATAAGGATCTAGTAGAGACTCCCCAAATGACAGTGGAGAAGACCAACGCATGCTCTGGAAACGAGCACTGGCAGTAGAACAAACAGAAATAAATGGGGGAAGGGGCATTACAGAGCCCCAGCTGAATTAATAGCCGTAGTGGACATTATCGAGGGCTTCCCATGTACCAACCCTGCTGAACTTGCATGATACTCTTACCATCGCATTTTAAGGAGAAGGGAACCAAGGCACAGAGAGGGTAAGAAGTGTGCCCAGATCATACAGTCAGTCAGCAGTGGAGCCCAGCCCCCAGCTGGCCTGACTCCAGCACCAGAGCGCCTGACCACCAGGCAAGCCTGCCTCCGAGTGGGGGCCTGGGCTCTGCACTCTGATTTCTGAGTCGAGCTGAGAAGTAGGGGGAATGAAGAGATCGATGCGAGGTAACTGTGAACATGATGTCTCCGTAACCTACCAATTGAGGGGACTGCAAAAAGTTTGAAACAGGTTCCTCATGGTTCCTGCACTTCGAGCCAGCAAAACACCCCAGATTTGCTCACGAGTATATACCAAGTCCTGCTGCAAACGATCACACACAAAGCAGCTTCTTCCAGAAACAGCTTAGTTTCAAACAGCTTCCTATTTGCTAAGCAAGCTGAACACCCCAAGAGTTGCCAGGAAAAGGGAGGTGGTGACTGTGTAACAAATTGAATTGTATCTCTCAAAATTCATGTTGAAGTCCTAACCCTCGGTACCTCAGAATGTGACCTTATTTGGAAATTGGAGCATTAGAGATGTAATCAGTTAAGATGAATAGGTGGGCTTCTAATCCAGTCTGACTGGTATCCTTTTAAAAAGGGAAATTTGGATACAGACATGCGCCCAAGGAGAATGCCATGTGAAGATGGAGGCAGAGACGGGGTAATGCAGTAAAACCAAGAGTCGCCAAAGACTTCCAGCAAACTACCAGACATGAGGGCCTGCAACAGATTCTCTCTCCCAGCCCTGCCGACACCTTGATCTCCAACTTTTCGTCCCCAGAAGTGTGAGACAATGCATGTCTCCTGTTTAAACCGCCCAGTTTGTAGTACTTTGTTCTGGAAGTCCTAGGACACTAATACAGTCACCTATGCCATCCTGTCCCATCAAGACCACAGGGGCGTGTTCACGTTGTCCTTTAGTAAGCAAAAGGAAGAGCCTACTGGGAAACTTTGTGGTGCTGCAATGTATGTAATTATCAGACTACTTCTGTATCTGAGCTGTGAGTTAAAAACAGGCAAGTGTTCGAAATTTCATCTATCTCCAATTGCCCAGGCATCAGGAACATTCTTTGATTTTGAAGGAAAAACACATTTTACTTTAATAATCCAGGACTTTTCTCTTCCCTTTCCTATTAGAAACAAGTATTGACTGTATCAGATTCTTCCTGTGACCTGAAGAAACCCAGTCCAACGAGCAATAAATCAAGAGGTCCTGTTGGACCCCTCAGCCAGCAGAGGGTGCCTGTCCCTGGTCATGAAACCATATCAAGACGACCACAAGCTCTCTCAGTTTCAAAGTGGCAACAGCTCCCTGAAATACTGATGCTGGCTGTACGCCTTCACCCCATCTTCAACTATGCTCACACATTCAATTCTGCAAAAACTGTTCACTTCTTTGTTTCACCCGAGCATTATTTTGAGGAACACGTGCTTCCTCGGTTGTGAGTGAATGGCTGTGGTCATGACGGGAAGCATGTCTGCCCTGGGGAATTCCGGATTCTGTTTTCAGATAGTGATTGGCCCCACTCAGAAGTGAAACCAAAGCAGCACTTCTTTTGATACTCGGAAAAATCCCCTCTGCCAAAATGTTTTTGCACAAAAATTATGGAAAAATTGTACTATAAAACCGGAGTCTCCTGCAACTCAAATGTAAGCCACCAGAATGATCTATTTAAAAACAGAACAAACCTATGATGTTCCCGTGAGGCAAAGCACTCCCCCTTTTGAAGTAACAGTAACAATAACTAACATTTATTAAGCACTTAAGACACAACAGGCATAGTTCTAAGTCTGCTATGTGGAATGAATTGTTTCTCACAACAACCCTACGTGATAGGCACCTTTATTATTCTCATTGTGCAGGTGAGAAGGCAGCACAGATCGGTTAAGAAACTGGCCCAAGGTCACAGAACTGTAAATGGTAGAGCTGGGATTCAAAACCAGGCAACAACACACACCCACACCCTTAACTAACAACCAACCCAGACAAATAGGCAAACAAGACAAAATGAAATAAAGTGAGTGGGAACAAGTTAAGGAGGGTGGATTGAGGATGGAGGCGAAAGAAGAGAACACAAATTGCATTCCAAGCTCTGGGCTGGTACTTCATATGCTTTTCCCACTTAATTGGCACAACACTTCAGAGGTAAGCATTATTCTCCCACTTGACTGATGAAACACTGAAGCTTGGGGTGATTAAAGTAACCTATAAGAGGGCACATTAATAAAGTGATGCCTCCAAACCCAGATTTGTGGACTGCAAAAACCGGTGTTTTCCCAGCCATTTTCTCCCAGAGTCATGGTTTCATATCGTAACCTCAGCATTACCGATGGTACAATCTGCTTTTTAAAGTCAATCCAGCATTGAAGACAGTGGGCCAGGAATGAGTAGTGATGGGCATTACCCCATTCCAGCTGCATGTCTGTCCAGAGAACCTGAGTATACTGCAGGTGCTTACTTAATGTGCCAGTCTGGGAGTCAGGAACCTCAGGTTCTAGCCCCACTTCTGGCACTACTGTGTGCCTTTAGCCGAATCCCCTAACCTCACTGGGCTTCTATTTTCCTCAAGTACAAATTGGATATAAGGTTGCCCGGCCTGGGTACTTCACTCACAAGGTTGAGTATCAATATTAGTTGGTTGACTCCATTACCAATAAAGGTGAACTGGCCGTGCAAACTGTTTAAGGTGCTCTACAGCTGACCATCTCCAGAATGCACATAAACCAGCTACCACAGTACAGCAGGTCCACACATGCTAGCCGGGAAAGGCAACGCCAGAATGGCCTCATATGAACTTCACCCTCTCCCCTAAGAAAGCTGGGCTCAGAGCCACCGGTCTGGCTGGTCCTAGGCCCCGGAGTTCCCCCCAAGCCTGTCTCGCTCGTCTAAATAGGTACCAACCAGGTGATGCTGAGAGGAGCGAAGTCCTTGCAGAGTATGAGCCTCGCCTCCCTCCCGGTCCCTGTATACTTTGCAAACCAGTTGGCATTCAGCTGTGTGGGGGGAGGGGTGCCATCTGGTACAGCATCCAGCATTGGGTTTCATTCCGTATGTTACAGAATCAGGAAAGGTACAGGGCAGCACGCACCTCCGTTAAGGAGGCAGAGGATTCCGGTGAGCGAGCAGATTGAATGTGTGGGAAGAACCTTCCCAGTTGGTTGAGAGCGGACACGAGCCCACCAAGACTCTCGCAAACCCCCACCCCATTAGTTCTGGCCCCAGGAAGAGGAAGGGATCAAATCTGCATGACAGTGAATCACCCAGCACTTTGGCACAATGACCCCTCCAGGAGAGGGTGGAGAAGCTCGTCTGACAACTGCCTACACAAACTGCCTACACAAACGTCTCACAACTGCCTACACAAAGGGCAATTCTGAAGAGCAGCAAACAAACCTGTCTAGCCCCAATTTCCATTTTGCATAAGATCGCACTCCACAAAAACAACGTCCAAGGAACACTAGCTGATCGACAATGGATAACACTCAGGTTTGGGCCAAGAAAGAATTTTAAAAGTCCCTCTGAAGGAACTTTGGGGAAGGCGGTTTTGTGGAAATTGGGATCAAGCGTCCTTGGACGGGAAGGGGCCATTAGGGGCAACAGACACTGCAATCAACAGATCTTGGTGAACTGTTTCAAAAGGAAGTTAAACCGAAGGGTTTGAACCTATGAGTCAAAGGAAACCTGTTAGTCACTAGGTGATTGTCGGAATACGTCTTTTATGCCAAGCAGTTACACATTGGGTTACACATTGTAGCGCCGGGGACGGTTAGGTCACAGCAGGACAGTCAGCCAGCTGGCCTCACACTGAACACTGACCACGGCCCCTTAACCCAGGGAGACAGCAAAAACTGCAATTGGGTTAAAATCCGGGTGGGAGCCATCGCGTTAGGCCCGAAGCGCGGTTCTTAAAGAGAAACGTGCGACCTCACCGAGGCCAAGGGCTCCTTCGGATCCTGCAGGTCCGGCACGGGTTCCAGAAAGTCATCTCAGCGTACACGGGGTAGTGAACCAAGGCCGTGGGCAAGAAAATGACCAGCATCCCTTCTCCCCTCCCCACCCCCGAACCACCCTGGACAGCCACCAAACACAAGAAAGGTGTCCCCTCCGACCAAACGGATGCTTTCTCAAAAACCTAAAAGCCACAGCTCCAGCACGAACAGCCTCCGTTCCGATTCACAGAAAGGAGAGGCGCAGAGTCGTCTGCGAACCTACAGCAACCCAGGGACCGAAGGTGGAAGGACAGAGGGCGTGCCCCCCCCCAGCAGGTCCCTCACACCCTAGAGGGCTCCGGGCCAGCTCGCCCAGCACCGCGCTCGCGTCCCCGCTCTCGTTACCTCGCTCGCGCCCCCGCCGGCGTTCGGCACCTGAGCCGTCGGTTCCGCCGGTGTCTTCTCCTCCTCCCCAGCTGCCAAAGGGCTACTCGGAGCCGCTCGGGGGTCCCCGCCACTCTCCGGCGCAGCCTGGCCGCCGCCGTCCGCACTGGCGCCGACTCCTCCTGCCGACGAGGCAGCGGCGGCGCCGAGCAGCCCGTGGGCCCCGTCGGCGTCCCCGGCCGCCACGCTGTGCACCAGCCACGCATCCACGCGGGTACGGGGGATGAATGGGACCCCCAGCGCGCGCACTTCCCGGAGCAGCTGGCCCTCGGGCTCCGCGTCGGGGTCCGGCTCCCGGCCTTTGGGGTGAAGGCGGTCCGCGCGCCCCCACCCTCCCGAGTCCGGGAAGGGGCTGAGCGCGTGTGCGGGATTCGTCCGGCCGCCCGCGACCAGCAGCTCATCCTGGAGCAGGGTTGGCGTCGGGAGCAGCAGGTAGAGGTCCAGTTCCACGTCCAGGTGGAGCCCCGCCAAGCTCAGCAGGATAGTGAGGTGCAGGAGGCCGCCGCCGTCGGACCACCACGGCTTCAGGTACTTCATCTCACGCCGCGCGCCCGGGGACGCCCCTGCCGGCGCCCGCGGGTTCCAGCGCTCCAGCAGCCGCGGTGGCACGTGAGGGCCCCTCGCGCCGCCGGCACCTGCCCGGAAGAGGCAGAAAAGCGAAACAATGGATCCAGGAGCGCAGCAGCCGTCCCGGGTTTCCGGAGCCCCGCACAAAGGCGCTCCCAAGCCAGCCTGCCCGGTGCTCGAAGCTCCGGAGAGGCGGAGGAGGAGCCACCTGCGCGCAGACCCTGCCTGCCGGGCCGTCCGGCAGCTCCGCGCGGCGGCCAGGCCCCGCCCCCGGCCGCCAGGCCCCGCCCCCGGCCGCGGGCGCAGCCCCGGGGACACGCCCACTGCCGCCCGGGGCCCCGCCCGTAGGAGGGGCCCCCGCGGGAGGGGCGGGGCTCCCCAGCTCAAAGGCTCTTTATTCCGGGGAACGCAAAGCTTTCTGGGAGCAGGAGTTGTGGGCGCGAAGTGGCCCTCGACCTCGCGCGGGTGGGCTGGGCTGTCGTAGCTGAACGCGCGGGTGGGAGTAAGGGGCCGGGGGCTAGGGATATGGATGGGTGGGAAGCGGCCGCTTGTGTAGACTGGGGGAGAAAGTTGAGGTACTGGCAGCTTGCGAAGGGCTTCCACCTACGTGAGAACACTGGGCTGCCGCACTGGGTTCAGGAATCTGATCCCCGGAATCCGATTCCAACCCCGCTGTCTGCCAGTCGTATGACCCCGAGTAAGTTACTTCTCTGTGCCTCAGTTCTCTTATCTGTAAAAGGAGGATAACAGTGCCTGTCCAACAGGGATGTGGTGAGGTCAGATGAACTATTATATGTAAAGCCCAGAGTTTGACATACAGATTCCACAGCTGCCATTAGGATCCAAGAGCACGTTTCCAAACCCCTGTTCGCCCTCCCCACCAGGTGCTCCAGCCTCACAGACTCATCACCTGTCCCTGTTTGTGCCCCACGCAATGCTAGCCCTTCCTTGATGGTCTCCGTTGCTCCTTATGAAGGGGCAAAGCGCACAAGCTCTAGAGTTACCCTGCATGAGTTCACATACCCCCTCCACCTGGACCTTGGACAAATTGCTCACACTGTGCCTCAGTTTCCTCACTTGTAAAATGGAACTAATAATAGCACCTCCCCAGCAGACCTGTTGTGAGCCCCAAATGAAATGCCTGTCAACCCCCCAACCACAGCACTTGGTAGGTAGGATGTGCTCTGAGTGTCACCCATGATTTGTATTACCCATCTTCCAAGGCTTAACCCAAAGATACAACCTGTGAGTTTTCACCATTTAAAAATAATCACTTGCCCCATCTATTCTTTCACAGTGCTTTTTCCATATGCCAACAGTGCAACCCTTGGCACTTTCCACTTTGTGTTCTAGTTGAGGATTGGAGCGATTTGCCCACTGTACATTCTTGAAAGCCAAAAAACAAACAAACAAACAAACAAAAAACCTGTTTGGCTCACCTTTGTGCCTGCATGGTACCTAGCCCTGGGCTTGCAAATGTAGGTTTTCCTAACCCTCATTCCCTTCCTTGGGTCCCCAACGGAGGGTTGGCAGTTGTGTAGGAAGTTGAGCAAGACTTGTTTTTAAAGGCCCCTTCTTCCGCCTGAGTTTCTCTTCTCCCTTGGGGCTAGTGATAACTTCACATGAGATTTTAATTTGTCCAGTGAGAACCTGGACAGGGCAGCAGAGTCTGCTTCTTCTTTAAGCCTTGGTAGATGGGTTAGGGAGTGGCGAAAAGGCTCAAAGAGGGATGAAGAGAGATGCTCGCCAGGTCAGCGAGATTTGAGACAGAAACCCTGTTTGCACCACTGAGTTCCTGGATAGGGGATTCAGGTTCTGGGCTCGGTAAGTGTCAGCTGAATTCAGGTTTTTACTGAGGCCCTACTAAATTGCCTGATGCTGTTTTGGAGGCTGTGAAGGATATGAAATGGATACGTTTGCTGGATAAGTTTACGGTTTCATTAAAGAGATTTCCCTAGAAACAAGGGAAAGAATGTTCTCAGCTGTCAAAATGTTGAGGAGATGTAAATGACTATAAAGGAAGTGCTGTAAACCAGGTGAAAACAGAGATGGTGCCTTCTTCTAAACGGTATCTTCCAGAATCTTTGCATAGAGTGGGTGCTCAAAAAACATTTTTTTCAGTTGAATTGAGGAGTTTACACTTGAGGTGTGTTTTGAGGGATCTGAATAGCCTAGAAAGGGCATTCAAACTTCCTTCTAACATTAGTTGGGAAGGAGGCTGACGCCTTACCTTTTAAAATATGAATCAACAATCATAGTATCTGTCAAACTGCTCCATTCAAAAGTGTGGCTTAATTCTGGCTTACAGACCAGACTGGTGAAAAGGGGGACACACAAAGGACTTTAAGATAAAATATTAAACAGGAGACTCATAATTAATCCCATATACCCTTGACCTTAATCGTAACAAAAGGTCCCATTTTTAGGAATACAGAAAAGATTGGAGTGAGATTAGAAGGAATGACATCTACTTAGGGTTTTTGTTTTGTTTTGTTTTTGGTTTCTAGAATCCCTCCATCCAGGAATACCCAAGTGAATAGTGAAAACCATTGTCATAAAAAGCCTTGAAAAGTCATCTATGTTTATTAAAATCCTTAAATCAGCGCCACTTAAAAGATGTCAATCCACAAACCATTTGCTTCTGGTCCAGATGAGGTAAGTAATGGAATTGAGAGTGTTTAGAAATTTTTATAACAACTTGACATTGTTGCCACATCCAACACGTTATCAGTGGTTTTTTGGGGGGTGTGTGTGTGTGTTTGTGTCTTTGTTATTTTATTTTTCTAGAAATTAATTTTTATTTTACCAAAGCAGTGACCCACAACAGATTGGAAATGAAAAAAAAAAAAAAAAAAGAAGAAGAAGAAGCAACTGGTCCTTCACCAGGATTAGTTTGAGATGGATTCCCTTAAATGGAATTCCTGTGAGGTAGGCAGGGTCTGAGATGACTTCCAGTTCTCCCCTTTCCTGGAGTGTGGGCTAAATCTAGTGACTTGCTTCTGACAAATAGAATATGGATAAAAGTGATGGGATGTCATTTCCAAGATTAAGTTATGAAAGGAGTGGCTTCTGTTTTGCTTATTGTCTTAGTCTGTTCGGGCTGCTATAACAAAAATACCGTAGTGCTGGGTGGCTTATAAACAACAGAAATTTATTGCTCACAGTTCTGGAGGCTGGAAGTCCAAGATCAGGGAGCCAGCACCATCAGGTTCTAATGAGGTGCCTCTTCTGGATTGCAGACTGCTGACTTCTTGTTTTATCCTCATATGGTAGAAAAAGCAAAGGAACTTTCTCAGCGGCTTTCATAAGAGTCCTAATTGCATCCATGGTGTTTCCATCCATCACCTTCTCACTTCCCAAAGGCCCTACCTCCTAATAGGATCATCTTGGGACCGCTGGCCACAGGCTGCTCCTGGCAGCACAGGGCAGCTCAAACACTCCTCGGGCTGCTCACCGACTGCTCACCGGCTGCTCATCAGCTGCTCACGGCAGGAGAGCTGTTGTTTACAATCTTGGCTGTAGAGGGCGCAGCTCACTGCCCCATGTGGGAATCAAACGGGCGACCTCCGCGTTAGGAGCATGGCACTCCAACCGTCTGAGCCACCAGGCTGACCCCCAATGGGGGAGGGGTTAATTTTAATACACAAATTTGGGGGGAAACATAGTCAGTGCATAGCACTTCTCTTTGCATCTCTCGGAGAGGATGCCATGCTGTGAGCATCCCTATATAAGCTCATATGGCAAGGTACGAGTGTCTTCAGCCAGTAGCCAGTGAGGATCTGAGGCCTGCCAACAGCCATTTGAGTGAGCTTAGAAGCAGATCCTTCCCCAGTTGAGGTTTGAGGTGACTGCCGCCCTAGCCAAATCCCTGGAGAAACCAAGGCATGTATCTACATCATACATGGCTTCCTCACCCAGAAATGATGCCAAGGTAATAAACGTTGTTTCAAGCCACTAAATTTTGGGGTTATTTGTTATGCAGACTAGATAACTAGCATACTCTGTGTCAGAAGTGGACATCCGACAAACAAAAGGAAAAACTACAAATGCTACCGCAGTTGTGCTATCTGGTTAATGATATAGTCAACTCATACTTTGTAACTCTGAAGTACCATTACAGTCGTACATTCTGGTCCCTAGACGCACTTACCTTTTTAAGAGTAAAACTGTAATTTGGCATGAAAGATAGTTACCACTAAAACACAGCCACTGTTGGCTGATGGGAGGTGAGCAGCAAGGGCTTTCTTCCATGGCAGTTTCTTGTACGTATCCAAACTCAGAAAGAAAACAGGTGTGAACCTTGGCAACCCTCTTTTAGAAAGTTTCTGCTAATATTAGCCACAGGAAATTTAAATGTGTGGTAGAAATTCCAGGATTAAGCAAAATAGTCTATTCAAAGCCCAAGATATAAATTAAGATATGGCATATTATCTAGGAGGAAGAATTAAGCATAGGTACTTTCAAAACAGGCATAGTCACTAGAATTAAATGGCTGCGATTGTTGAGACATTGTGCCAAAGGCTTTTGCAAAATAGATTTAGGAAGGGCCTAATTTGCTATCTTGCTATCTTGGGGGCGGGTGGATCAGCTGATACTCGATGAAGAGGAAGAGTTTCTCCTTCTTCTCCTGTTCGTCTGTAATCTTCTGAAAGTTTGACTATAAAGTTGTGTTTTGGATATTAAGGAGATAATATCTCCCTTACACATGGCATTTGTACTTAGACCTCTGGTGCACCCTGGTCTGTACTGGGCCCTTTTCATGCATAATCTTGTGTACGCCTCACAGCAGCTCTGAGAAGTAGGTATTACTTCTATTTTATATTGTCTAGATAAGGACACGGAGGCTCAGGGACATGACACCCTGTGCCCAAGGACACGGACGCCTTTGGTAAATGGCAGTCAGAATTCAAATGCACGGTCTCTCCACTTTCCACTGTCGTCCCCCCTCCTCGGTGCTGCTTTGCTTGTGTATTCATTACTCATCCTCCTCTTCCTGTGGGAGGAAAATGCCCTTTTTCAATCAATGCATTCTTCCCATGACTTTTGAAAGTGTGAAAATCCGCTAAAATATTATCTTCTCTGCAGAGCTTCAGGGGGAAATGAAGTGTTGGTTTTGCCCCTTCGTCTGCTGCTCCTTCTTCTTGATCTTTTACACAAAAATAACCAACCCTGTATTGTGGGCATCGTCTGGTGTTTGACTCTTTGGTGACTCTTGCGTGGTTTTGATTCCTATCGATCTATGCCAGCCTTGTTTCTTTTCTTTTCTTTTTGTTTAATTACAGTTTATTGGGGTGACAATGGTTAGTAAAGTTACCTAGATTTCAGGTGTACAATTCTGTATTGCATCATCTATAAATCACATTGTGTTCACCACCCAGAGTCAGTTCTCCTTCCATCACCATATATTTGATCCCCTTTAGCCAGCCGCATTTCTATCAACCACACTTAGGAAGCACCCGCTTGGTGGCAGTCATTGGGATAGGAGGACTTCCCCAATAAGCGCTTGCCGTCTTAGTAGGGAAGCAGGATGTGCACAAGATGAAACACACGCCACTGCTTTGGGAGCCTAAGATTCCTCACGTGAGAAATATGTGTGTTTAAGGCCAGGCCTCTGCCAGGGAACCCACAAGCTAAGTAGCTCTGCCACCTCCCACCTACTCTCTGTAGTGTGCATTGGAATTCTTACATTCAGCTTAGGGTAAGGTTCCAGAGTGTACAGTTGGGGTATCTGTGTGTGTGTGTGTGTGTGTGTGTGCACGCACACACGTGTGTGCAAGGGGATTGTGAAGGACAAACAGGGATTTAGGAAGCAAGGTGGAGAGGTGTAGAGAACATTGGAGTGAGGCTCATCAGGAGGGAATGAGAAGTCTACAACACGTTTGTGACATATACACACTTGGGAGCAAAGGGGAGCTACCATTGCCAACCTTTGTCCTGTCCATCAGATCCAAAGCGAGGGACCCCTAACCTGTTCTGAGCCTGGTTCTCTCTAGCCACCCAAGCCAACCTAGTCAGCGTGGCTAACCGCTATAATAAACAACCCCCAAATCTCAGGGACTTACCCCCGCAAAACGTACATTTTTCTCATTTCAAACTTTCAAAAGAAGATTTGGAATAAGGGGGGTCTGCTCTTTGGGGTCATTTGGGGACATAGGCTCTTTCCTTATAGTCCGTTGTCGCCCTCTAGGTCCTCAGCTTCTTCTCCATTCAGCTAGTGAGGGGGAAAAAGAGTGAGAACGAAGCATGGGAGGATTATGGGCTGAGCCTGGAAGTGGCCCCCATGACTTCCATCCACAATCCATTGGCAAGAACTCGGCCACACGGCCACACCTCACTGCAAGGGAGGCTGGAAGGTGGCGCCCAGCCGTGTTCCCAAGACCAATATGAGAGCGGTTATATCTGTCTCTGGCACATCTGGTGATCCACTGTCCCTTGGTCTTATTCTGCATTCCATTCATTCAGAATCCACTTATTCAGCACCTACTGGATATCTAGCTCTTTCGATGAAAAATGTATTGTTAGCCACTCGTAGCGAATTAACACACTCATGCAAACCCAGAGCAACTTGTTCAAACTTGACAAGTGGAGGAGTTTAAGACGCTGCCCAGATTCCTGGGTCTAATCCTAGCTTGGCCAAGCAAGTCATTTGGAAAGGGTACTTGCATCTCTGGACCTTAGGCTTCTCATCTGCACAGTGAGAATTGGAACTGGCCAGGTTTCTATGTTCCCATCTTGCTTTCATCGTCTCCAAGTCTTGGCCACGAATGAAGATTACGTACAATTACTACCAGGCTTCAGTCTTCTCACTTAACTATGAGACTGTCAGTCCTAAAAGCACTACCACTTTGCTTTGGAAAAGAAAGTAAAAAATACTTTCTACCCTCGATGAAATCTCCAGCTGGAAAAAGAATCTAAAAGGCATCTCTCCCCAACTTGTGATGCACCTTTTTTTGTTAGCCCATGAACCTGCTTGATGATATTTTGAAAGTCTGACACTCACACACTCGCATTGATCTTCACTCTTCATCTTCCCAGCATTTGATGACAGGGAAATAGCACCTGAGTAGGTTGTGGAGAAAGTCACTGATCGTCCACAAAGTAGAAGAGTCAAGCACCCATAATTGGGAATTAATACGACTACAGTTTGCAGAGAACTGATTTATTGTTCCTCTACTATAAAAAAACTCATTTCGAGGCCAACGACCCTGATCGTTATTTAATAAATTTGATGGTTTTTTTTTTATTACCTAAACTGACGATTAGTTTAGCACCTGAATTCTCTCATTTGTTTAATCATCTTCCTCAAGGATATTTGTATTTTTCGTAGCAGCTCTAATGTTCTCTTTACAAATGCACGTCATTAACCAATTCCTGCCTGTTTCTTTGTCCTTGCTGGTTTTCTCTAATTCCCAGTTTTATTTTCCTGCACTCCAGAATCGCTATCTGACCATAACTCAGCCCCAGCTGTCCGATTGCCGAACTGCTTGTATAAGACAGAAGGCAGGGCATTCAGGGCCATACAGATCTGCTTCCGAGCCCCTGCCAACCCCTGTTTACCTTTTAAAAAGGTAAACACTAGTCAGAGTTATTGCTTGCTGAACAAATGTCTGTGGTATTGTAGTGGCTTAAATAGTGTCTTCCCAAAATTCACACCCACCCCAAACCTCAGAATGTGACTTTAACGGGAAATAGGGTCTTTACAGGGGTAACTCAGGTAAGGCTTGAGATGAGATCATACTGGATTATGGTAAACCCTACGTCCAATGGGAGTGTCCTTGTAAGAGGCAGAAAAGAACTCACAGACATGAGGAGGGAAGCCATGTGAAGACAGGCAGAGATGGGAGTGACGCTACTATGAGCCAAGGAACACAAGAAACCACCAGAAGCTGGAAAAGGCAGGAAGATGTGCCCCCTAGAGCCTCCAGAGGGAGCTTGGCCTGCCAGCACCTTGATTTCAGAGTTCTCGCCTCAGAAACCACGTGTGAGAGATACATTTCTGTTGTTCAAGCCACCACCATGTTTTTGCAGTGGTGATTTGTTCTGGCGTTCCAAGGAAACTCATACAGATTTTTCTTTCCATTTTGGTTTTGTTCTTGTTATTGTGGAAGAATTCTTTCTTCCCTGAGTAAAGACTGGCGTACTCTGAATTTGTGGCAACCTTAGTGCCGGGGGTGGGAGGGGAGTTAATGTTGATTCTCATGAAGCCTGTTCAGATAAGGGCGGCAGATGGGCGGGTGGCTTGGCTTGGAGGCCACCTGAACCCTGACCTCATCCCTGGGTCTTCCCTTCAAGGCTCCAGCTGCTTCCACCCTTATTTTGTCCCTTCTCTTTCCCCTACAAAACACTGCCTCAGGCTTTTGTAAGAGAAGTGGATTAAAAGTTATTGTGAATTCCTTTTACAAACTGGAAATAACTTTTGGTTTTCGTCCTAAAGATAGAAATAACATGTGCTCATTGCAAAACAACACCAACAGATAATACAGGAAGCAAACAAGAACTTACAGTCACCTATAAGTCCACCATTCAAAGATTACTGCTTTTTAAAATGTAATACACATGTAGATACTATGTGTATAAAAATGATTTTACAGTAATCTATGTGACACATAGATTATATAATAATTTTTATAAAAATAATTTGGTTTGGTAACAGATTGGTTTTGTAGCTGCTTTTTAAAAACCACTTATATTGATGACATCTTCCATATAAACAAATAGAGTTCCACGTCGTCATCTTTATAGGCTGCAAAATATCCCATAATATGGATGTAACTTGATTTAGTGAAACAGTTTGCTACTGATAAATGTTTAGGTTGTTTTCCAATTTTCACTACTGTAAGCAACTGTGGGGTAAACGCATACGTATTTTTAGGTACATACTGATTATTTACATAGTATAAAATCCCCCAAATCTGAGTCAAAGAATATAAACTTTGGGGGAGGGTAAGATATATTCAGCCAATTGCTTTCCAGAAAGGACTGTATATAGTGACATTCAGTGTTGTTTTTTTTTTAACCAGTATATTCTAATTTTGAATTTCAGTAAATAGACCCTGATTTTTCTGACTAACATTCATGTAACCCTGCTGGTACTAACATCTAGATTAGAAAGGATCTTTAAAAAAGTTTCATGCGGTCATTTAAATTTCTTTGGAGAGCCCTTTTCTTCAGCTGTCTCCTCTCTCCCTTTCTATCCTATCTCATTTCTGTTTGAAAGTGCTTTGTGATCACAGTGCATTATTTAGTGCTTTGTGACTTTTATAAGCATCAATTAACCATGAACATTATTCTCCTTGATGTGTCTTTTTTAATTCAGTGGCAAGTGCTTTTTCCCAATTCTATGGAACTATCTCTCTAAACCTTCAGGATTGCCAAAATGAGTTAGGAAGAAACAGACAGAATCTGGGTCTGTTTCCCACAAAACTGTCAATATTTGCTACAACAAAGAGCCGGGAGTACCCCCAGTAGGATGCCATCTGTCCTTGTCATTGAGAGCCTGCCAGAAAATCTTTCCACAGCCAAGAGATGATCATTTGGCATGACTGACACTGAAATTCAGCAAGGTGGCTTATAGGCCAGAAACTGGCTGATGGAAAGAGATACTTTGCCGTGTGAATACTGGAAGCATAGAAATGTGTTTTGTTTTTGAAATTGTTAGACTAGGGATTGTTTACTTTTCCAAAGTATTTCCCACAGGAATCTTTTAATCAGCAGGATCACCTAGTAGATTTAAATATTCAGATCACTAACAAGTTATTTTGTCACTCAGCCTTTTAGGAACTGAGTAACGGATAGAATGAGACACGATTCCTCTCCTACACTTCCATGATTTCAACTATGCTCTTTCTTAAGCAAATAAGCACACTGCTTTCTTCCGTTATATAAGGAAACAGTTCTGTTGCAGTTTGAGGGTGGAGGTGTGACACACAAAGCCCACCTTCTGACATATGGTCAGTTGCCTAACCTGAGTTCCAAAGGAGGGTCTTAGGTACCTGAATTCCTTTGGAGAAAACGCAGATTCCTTTGAACAGCAACCTGAAGAGTAATCCAAGAGGTCATCTTGGGTAGGAGTGAAATTGTTTAAAAGACATTTAGCAGCTTTCAGGGCCCAGTTCTCCTATAGAGTATTACTCGGTGGGATGTTTGCCAGTCAGAATTTCTAATCCATCTGTGTATTGTCCAGCTCTCCCCTGAAAACTGATTCATTTGAGAACCTTGGATCATCTGTAGCGTCTTACTTCACATCATTATTGTGACCCCAAAGCACTCCATCCAGCTGTGTCATTTCTTCCAGATTTATTCAGAACAGATGTCACTACCCCTATCCTCTAACCTAGCTCTTCTCTGGAAAAGAACAGTCATCCCAGCCTCAACGGGGCTCTGCTGTCTCCTCTCCATCTCCTCCAGCTGTCCCTTTCATAGATTGGAATGGACTAGGAGTGCAGCCCTTCTCTCATTGCAAGGCATGTGGCTGCTCCACAGACATCTTGGCCCACTTTAATGAGATCTAGCTAATCCAGGAGTGTTTTGACCTCCATGGAAACACATATTTTAGCCTCCAAAGATACATGGGCACGTTTACCTAAAAGGTTTTTGGTATGCACTACATTCATTCATTTATTCAATAAGGATCTAATGAACACCTATTATGTGTCAGAAATTTATCTGAGAACACTTTTCTGTGACTAAAGCAAAGCCTCAGGTCTAATGGAGTTTGCAATCCATTTGGGGGAGACAGACAGTAAACAAGTAATTTGTTGAGAGATGATAAAGGCTAAGGAAGGGAGGGAAGGAGAAAAATGAAAGAAAGAAAAGAAAGAAAGAAAAAGAAGGAAGGAAAGAAGGAGAGAGAGAGAAAGAAAGAGAGAGAGAGAGAGAGAGAGAGAGAGAGAGAGAGAGAGAGAGAGAGAGAGAAGGGGAGAAGGGGAGAAGGGGAGAAGGGGAGAAGGGAGGAAGGAGAATTGATGGTGTGTGTATGGGTGCACACACCTGGGTTACACTGGAGGTGGATGGGGAAAGTCTGACCTGAAGGAGGTGAGGGAGAGCACTGCACAGTGGGGGTACTGGGGGAAAGATAGTGATAAGATAAGATTGTGAAAGATAAGATATTTCAGATAGTGAGAACAGCAAGTTCAAAGGCCCTGAGGCAGGAGACCAACCATATTCAAGGAATACTAGGGAGATCAGTGCTGTAGGAAGGGAGAGCTGTATCAGGTACCAAGTCATACCGGATATCACAGACCATGGTGAAGAATTTGTATTTTACCATGAGGGGGATGGGAAGCTATTAGAGGATTGTGAACAAGAAATTAATACATGCAAAACACTGAATACACTGCACACAGTAAGTCCTCAAAAAACTCTAACTTTTATTTTTACTTTCCTTGACTTCCAAAGGTAATCTCCACTCTGCTTTATGAGAATAATATTTTCTTTTTTTCTAAAATATGGCAGAAAGGATGGAAAGCAAATATAAAAATCCTGATCTTACAATCTTTAGGTCCAATTTTAACATCTTACATCTACTAGAGGTCCGATCCTTAGAAACTTACCCATGTCCAAGACTTTAGGTCCTTCTTTTCATTCTCAGCAATGTATTTTTTAAAAAAAACTTATGGACAGTTTTGTGATTCAAAATTAGATAACACATGTAGCTTTAAGAAATTATCAATTCATGGATAATCTTTCTACTATACTGCCATCCATTTTCTTCTTCTTTCTTACACTGCTTTACTGCAGATCCCAGGCATATCATTTCACCCATGAATGCTTCAGTATGTAGCTCTAAAAATAAAATCTTTCTTTATTGCACTATCATAATACCATTAACACACCTACAAATTTAGCAAAATTTCTTTAATATCATCAAAAATCCCATCAGTAATCAAGTTTCCCTGGTTGTCCCATGAATGCTTTTTTAAAAAATAGTTGATTTGTTGAAATCAGGAACCAAACATAGTTAATACATTGCATTTGGTTGATAGGTCTTATAAATCTTTTAAATTCGAAATGTTCATCCACCCTCTTTTTTTTCCTTCCTTGCCATTTTTGTTAAAGAAACCTGCGCATTTGTTCCTGAGCTGGGTCTCATTTGGGATTTTGCTGAATTCATCCCCATGGATTGTTGAATATGTTCTTCTTTCCCTTTGTTTTTCCTATAAACGGGTAGTTCGCTCCGCAGGCATAAGCAAGTTGGATTTTTTTGGCAAGACTGCCTGATAGGAGGTGCCCGTGAACTTCCGGCTGTGCCACAGCAGGGGGCACATCTTGCCTCACTGCTCACTTGCTCTCGCTCCGTCTCTCTCTTTCTTATTGTGGTAAAATACACATCACACCAGATTTACCATTTTCACCCCACTAAAGTGTACAATTTGGTGGCATTTAGTCCATCCACAGTGTCGTGCAACTATCACTACCATCTAATTCCAGAACTTTTCCATCACCCCTAAAAGAAACCCTGTCCCCATTAAATAGTCACTCCCCCCCCCCCACAGCTACTGGTAGCTGCTAATCAGCTTTTTATCTCTATGCATTTTTCTATTTTGGATATTTCCTATAAGTGGAATCGTCTGTGGCCTTTTGTGACTGACCTTCTTTCACTTAATACAATGTTTTCAAGGCGCTTCCATGTTCTAGCAGGTGTCAGTACTTCATTCTTTATCGTGACTGAATAACATTCCATTGTGGAGCTAGGCCGCCTTTGATGCTATGAACATTCATGTACAAGTTTTTGTTGGAACACCTGTGTTTAATTTGGGGGTGGGGCGTATACCTCGGAGTGCCTTTCTTTCTGGGATCATCAGTGGGTTTAGTTGGCGTCGGCCTGGTCCATATATGATAACGTTCCCTGTAGATTTTAGTCACCATTGTTAATCACTGCCTGTCCCAAGAGGGGTCCAACAGCACACTTTTCATGGCAGTCAAGGTGGTCAAACCACTTTACTTTCAGTCAAATGAAACATTAAAGCTTTACTGTTCTGGGCAACCAAGTTCATACAATTCTCTTGAGTGGAAGAAAAGGAGGGGAGTGAGGGATTGGTGACCAAAAAGTGATGGAAAAGCTACCTACGATGGACCCCGCCCCCTTGCTGCCGATTCTAGTGCCCGCTCACATATTAAGGTCCCTGGAAAGCTCTGCTTGTTTAGTTTTGTTTAACTCTGTGTTTCCCAAGTTTATTTGACAACAAACATTGTTTTCTTTATAATTCTTCTTACTGTCCACTGCAACATGCCTTCGGTCATTCCCTTCCCATTCGGCCTTCCCTAGGTCATGAAACACACCTTCCCTTTCTCTTGATAATTGGTTGGTAAAGGTAGGTATTCCACGAGCATGCCCAGAAGTTTCTAGGCAAGTAGAGCTGAGTGTCCACCTGTCACAGTGTTCGGAACTTTTGGTGCCAGCCGGCTGCCTCGCCTGTCTGCACCAGGAGCTCTGCATGTTCTCTGTCCCGGCTTTTCTGGGGGGGAACCCTGCCCTTTGGTACCCGTCTCTCACCAGCCTGCCCAGCGCAGTGTTTCAGCCCCATCCTCCCACTCCCCATAATGATTTGAGGATCTGTTTCATCTCATTATTTAATTGGCTACTCCCAGACCAAGATAGCTTTTGACATCCCTTTGCCTCCTTATCCTACCCACTCCCATTTTTGGTTTTGAAGAATCTAGTCCTTTACCATTTGGGGCTCCAGAAATATACTTTTGGTTTTTGCTTAAATTTTTTTTTTAAAGAACGTCAGTGCAACCACCTTCATCTCTAAGTCCGCCAGCGCCGTCCTGCCTCTTCTCTCTTCTGGTTGTCTTACCCTCCCAAGGTCAAGTCCTAGGTCATGTGCTTGTATATGAAAGCATCCTGGGTACTGGGCTTCTGGTTCTTTCCGCCTCTCACCTCTGATTATGTGTTCCTGTTGTCTCTCAGCACCAGATCGGTGGATCCCAGCTCTTGGCTCAGACGGTTCTGTTGTGGGGTCCGGCAGAAGCTTGGTGTGTTAAAGGAAGAGCTTGCGGGTGTCTCATAAGCCTTGGTCATTTCTGATAGACTGGTTGATATTCCCTAGTCTGTGGCAGCCTCCGTGTCATCCTGAGAGCCAGCCTCTAAATCACAATCACCATTAACCTTAAAAGGTAAGTCCATATTTGGTAGTGCCCACTGAGAAAGCATGAGATGTTCAAGTTCTCACTCTTTGTTGCTAAGTTCTCGGTGAATATGAGTCAGCTTCTTATTTTCCCTACTCCTTCTCTGAAGGGGGCTGGTGCTTCTCTGCTTCACCCTCTGGGTGAGGAGAAACGTGGTGAGATGTTCCTAAGGCCAAACACGTGACTGCCTCCCTTTAATGACAGTCTCCAAGCAGGGGTTCAGGGCCGCAGACCATATGTTCTGAGGGGAGAAGTGATTCCACAGCAGAAAGAAGTTGCCTCATAAGAATGAAAAGGACAACTTTCAACATGCTGTCTGGAATACATCAAATGACAGTGATGGAGCAACCGGTTCGGGTTATACTGGGCAGCCAACCGATCCTGGGCTGGGGAAATCAATGGCAGATGAAAGGAGGAAGCACACCTGAGCCAACTTGCTGAGGAGCTGAAATATTCAAATGTGGGTACAAAGTGGTTACCTAATTCCTGCACCTGTTCTGACTCAGCACACACTCAAGTGTTGAACCAAGATTTGACATGATGCCAGGGTGGGTGGCAGAAGCAAAAAATTTCACAGTGACACCACCCAAATGGCACCAGGGAAGGGGCAAAGAGAGCCCACTGGGCTCTGCCATCAGCTGTGGAGGACTTTTGGAAGCCTTTCTCCTACCTTCAGGGAAGACTTGGACTCGTGTCTGGCTTCATTGGAGTAGCGTGCAAAATAAATTAGCGTGGACCTGACATTCAAAACTTTGCCAGTTGTAGATTTTTTAAAGTGTATCAGTGAGGTTTTGGTTTCACGAGTCCGTATTGATCAAAACCTTTCAGGAGCATTTAATCTACACCCAGTGGTTTTACACTTGATCTTAGCCAAAAGGCCGAGAAGCGATACACCCAGTGGTTTTAAAATGACATGTAATTAACTGACTTGTTTGTGGTTCCTTCCTCACGGCTGTGCGTTGGACGGTATCAAAAGAGATCTGCCTGCAGCTGTTTATATAAATCTTTAAGTTCAGTACCTTGTGGACTTCCATAAAAGGCAACTGAAGAGTTTTTGTTTGCAAAACATGGAAGCGCTTTAAAGTGCTTGTGGGAGAAAATCTTGAAAAGATGGTAGACCCGTTTATAGGAGAGGTAGCCAAGTAGGACTTGTCTGAGTATAGGGGGGACATGTATGCTTTAAGCAGCTTTTTATTAGTGGAATGCATGGCTTACTTTATGAATAGTAAAATCTAAGTCTTGACAGCAGTTTTAATTCTCCAGGGAGCACAGCTTAAGTTAAAAGAGTTAATATGAGTCATGGTCGGATCAGAATGGGTTATAGACTAATTAGACAGAAAACTCGACTCAGAGCTTAAGTGCGTGGTTGTAAGACAGCAGTATTTCCGGCAGTGGGGTGCCTACCACTTGGATGTATTTGAATCATCATCATAGAGGGGGAGAGGACTTAGCTGTCACCTTCTTTGGTGTGCCCGCCTCCAGTCCTGGAATCTTTGACAATCTAGGTGGTTGAACCCACCCAGGATCTCAGAGGCAGCCCACCTCATCGGAAACTTGCCCAGATCTCAGTTTACCCATCGCCCTGTGGCCTCCAACCCCTGGACCTGCTCTCTGGAAGTTCCCAGAGCGAATCCACTTCTATACAACAGGCTTTCTAATAGTTGAAGTTAGGTCTCACGTGTCCCCTGACTTGGCGTTCCCTTTTCCAGGCTGATTCTGTGGATCAGATCTTTCTGTGATTGCTCGCTTAATCGAAGAAGATGAATTTCCCAGAAAGAGCAGTGCTTTAGCCAAGCCAAGAGCAGTAGCTGTGATTCTGAACTAGACTGTCCAAAAGCCCATGAGCACATTTCCAGCAACCCATCTCAATCAGCCTTCCCTCTCTTTCAGAGTTTCCAGAACTTTTGCCATCCTGAAGGTCTACCACTAGCTGGCATCAATTGGCCAATGGTCTTAAAAGTGATGCCCAACAAAGGAATGAAATATGGCAGCAATAGTCTGGTGGGAGCCCTCTTTTCTGGGCAGTAGACTTTGAGATGGTTGGGTAAGTTGAGAAATTCACCTACCTCCTTTTGGCTATAATTTAATATTTCCTAAACATATTTTATAAGTGATTGTTTTTATGGTGTAAATTATATAAAATATTATAATCACTTTGGAAAACAACTTGGCGTAGTAAAGTTGACCCAACAATTCCATTTTTAGGTATACACTCTACAGAATCTTTTGCATACATGTACCAGGAGACGTAAAAGAAGGTTCATCATAGCATTGTCTGCAATAGCAACAAAAACAAACAAATGAACAAACAAAACTGGAAATATCCCACATACCCATTGACAGGAGAATCAGTAAATACATTGCACATTCATTTTTTTAAAATTGTGGTAAAATATACATAACATAAAGTTACCATTTTATCCATGTTTAAATGTAGTTTTGTAGCATTAACTATATTTACATGTTGTGCAACAGTCGCCATCATCCGTCTTTAGAACTTTTTTATCTTCCCAAACTGAAACTCTGTATCCATTAAACTCCAACTCCCTGCTGCCCCCTGCCCCTGGCAGCCACCATGCTACTTTCTGTCTCCATGATTTTGGCTATTCTAGGTACTTCATATAAGTGGAATCGTACAATATTTGTCCTTTTATGACTGGCTTATTTTACTTAGCATAATGTCTTCAAAGTTCATCCATGTCATAATATGTAGCAGAATTTTTTTTAAAAAAGATTTTATTGGGGAAGGGGCACAGGACTTTATTGGGGAATAGTGTGTACTTCCAGGACTTTTTTCCAAGTCAAGTTGTTGTCCTTTCAATCTTAGTTGTGGAAGGCGCAGCTCAGCTCAAGGTGCCCTGTTCAATCTTAGTTGCAGGGGGCACTGCCCACCATCCCTTGCGGGACTCGAGGAGTTGAACCGGCAACCTTGTGGTTGAGAGCCCACTGGCCCATATGGGAATCGAACCAGCAGCCTTCGGAGTTAGGAGCTCGAGCTCTAACTGCCTGAGCCACCGGGCTGGTCCCCAGAATTTTCTTTTTAAAGCTGAATAATATGTGTACACACATATCACATTTGTTTATTCATCTATTGATGAGTGCTTGGATTGCTTCCATCTTTGGCTCTTGTGAAGCATGATGCTATGAACATGGGGGCACAAATATTTGCTCCAGTCCCTGCCTTCAATTCTGTGGGTGTATACCCAGAAGTGGAATTGCTGGATCATATGGCAATTCCATGTTTTGAGGAATTGTTTTACTGTTTTCCACAGCAGCTGGCAGTGTTTTTTCATTTATTTTTACTGCATTATGATATACTACAGTATAACGATAACATAATTTATTAGATATTGCCAAACTTTTTTCCAAAATGGGTTGCTAATATATACCTACTTACAAGCAGTATATTAAGAATTCCTAGTGATTCCCAACTTTGCCAACACTGAGCATAATCAGATTTCTTAATTTTTGCCAATTTAATGGTTTTAAAATGATCACAGTCTTAATTTTTATTTCCCTTATTAGCATTGTAATTACTCATCATTTTACACATTTAAAGGTTTTGTTTTTCACATGGAAGTCTTTAATCCACCAAGAATTTACTTGTGTATGGTGTATGACAGAGGTCTAATTCCATTCCTTTTTACGTGGATAACCGAATGTGCTGGTTCCATCCTTTCCCCATCGCCACCTATGTCATATGTCAAGTTCCCAGACATGATTGGTCTGCCTCTGACTCCTCTATTTTTTCACTTGGTTAATTAGTCCACTATGTTACCGGCATCTGTTTTCTTTACCATGAGGTGACAATGATGTATTGAGAGAGGCTGATACTGGGTTCATTGGGCACTTACCACCCGATACTGTAATTGTACCTGGGAATGGACTAGGTACATTGTTAGAAGTGGCCTCCTGGTGGAGCCAAGTGTGGTCCATGTGCTCCTGGAGCTCACAGACACATATTTAAATCCTGATGATGCAATGTGGTAAGTGTGATCATAGAGGACTAGCTGAAGTGGTCTGAGAAAAAGCGATGAAGGAAACAACTGAGTCTAGTATGAGGGTGTCCGAGAAGGTCACAGTCAGGGTGGCTATTTCATATGGGAAGTATATGGTTTTGTGGTTGACAGCAGAGTTCTAGAGGTTGACAAACTCATATTGGAACCCCAGTGCTTCCACTTATTAGCTGTGTGACCCTGAAAAATTCTTGAGACCTCATGAAGCCTCAACTTCCTATTCAACAGAAATAATCTATTCAACATCTATTCAACAGAAATAATATCTATTCAACAGAAATAATATCTATTCAACAGAAATAATAATAATAATACTTACCTCAGAAGGTTGTTGAGAAGATGAAAGCAGACCACGTATCAGGAGCCCTTAGCCCAGGGCCTGACACATTGGAAGTACTGAATAAATGTAAACCTATTAATGTATTCACTTAACCATATTGAGTACTCACGGTGTGCCAGACGTGGTAATTGGCTGTACATACAGTGTGAGCAAAGCAGATGGTATCTGCCCTCATGGAGCTTTCAGTCAAGTGGGACACACAGATGCTCATAAAATAATCACACAAATATATCATTACGGACCTTGATGAGTGCTGTAAAGGGAAATTATGGCAAGCTAGGATAGACTAGAAGAGGGAAACCTGCTTTATGATTATTATTTTTATTATTACTACATCTGAGCTGGGACTTGAAGGATGAATAGAGTTTATGGGTGTGACCGGCAGGGAAGGTCATTCCAGGTACACTGGACTTCAATGGAAAAGGCTTGGAGATGTGAAGGTTTTTCCTAAGATCAACGGCAAGGGCCTGGGCACCCCTTCACTTCCCAGAGGCTTTGGAGAGGTTTCTCTTGCCCACCTTTCTCAGGGGATAGGCAGGAGAAGGAGGTTGAGTGACCCCCCGTAGCACCCCAAACATGTCTTGTGGCTCAGAGAACCCTGATCTTTGGTCAGGGTGAAAAATTATTGTCAGTGCCCCTGACCAGTTTCTTGGCAAAGACTGAAAATGAACGGTGAAAATGGCTCCGATGAGCTGGATTGCAGTGATTCCTTTTGATGCTGGAGCTGGTCCCGGAGGAGTTTAGGACTGACTTCAGCTTGGCACTCCAAAGCTCAATAATAAAAGGAAGGGTCCAGGGAAAAGAAAGTTAACAGATAAAAGGTTTTTCCTTTTTTGCTTATGTATTTTCCAAAAATACATAAGCAAAGTATTTTTACAAGCTGATGGTGAAGACTGTTTTTCATTTAGAGTCGATGTGGCAAAGAGTTTTATATTTGCAAGAAGGGAAAAACAGGTGATTGTTTGGGTTTTTTCTGGAGCAAGTACCCTTCCATAATTCTCAAATTTTACTGTATATCAGAATCGCCTTGGGAGCCTGTTAAAAATTGAGACTCCCTGGACATCTCCCAGGCTCAGTAGGAAGTCCCTGGGCCCAGGGCTCTGCATTTCTCACAAGCTCCTGAGAGGTCTCTGATGCTGCAGATACCCTTTCCAAAACCCCTGCAGACTTAGCATCTTTAACTCTTTCTATGCCTTTTTTTTGCAAATCCTTCTTTTAGAAGAGTCTCAGGGAAGGGCTCTTTCTTTTCCATTCCCCCTTTCCCTGCCTCAGGGTTGGCTGGGAGTCCCCAGCACAATTGCATAGCTTGTGTGAAGGTGTGAGAAGGGAGGGTAGGAGAAGATGAATTCAGCTGGTTGGGCAGCAAGCTGGTCTGTCTAGTAGTCACTCTGCTTTTCTGAACACGGTGCCAGCCAAGAACACACATCTCAGGGCTTTATACAGCTCAGAGATGACGGCTGGCCACGGACCGCGGATTCATACAATTGTGTAGAAGTGACAAGTACAGGCTCTGGAAGCCACTGACTTCAGGGGGAGTCCTAGCTCTGCCACTTAGGAACATGTAACCTTGAACAAGTTACTGAACCCCTTCAAGCCCTTCTCCTTTGTAAAACTGGACTTGGCCAGTCTGGCTCTTGGGAGGATGTAATAGGGTCGTGCAAGAACGTGTCTAGTACAGGGGCTGGCAATCTGGGGGATTAAGTTAAGTGGTTAAGGGACTGGCAGTTTGGAGGCTTAAGATGAAGTCAGTGCGATTAAGTTCAATGATTAAGTAGAGTGAGCAGGTAATTTGGGGGACATGCCTATGCACTGTCATGAACTGTGAAGAGCCACAGGCAGACATCTGCGTATGGTGTCCTGCACACCGCTCTCTCATTCTTCCCTCTGTCCTTTTACTTTTCAGATGAACTTCCATCATCTCCATCCCATATACATTTAACCAAATTATTTTCAGAGCTCAATGGAAGTGCCACTTCTCCATGAAACCTTTCACTATAGCACTAACCAGATCCCACTGGCATTCTCTTTCTGTGATTTTCATGCGCATCTGAACTATTTAGGGTCTGGTTATGTTCTGCCTTACATTGATCTTTAATTATGACATGGGTGTGCCTTGGAGGTCTGGGTAAATATTTTGCTTCCACTAACTGCAGGAAAAACCTGTATACGTGACCAACTTGAAGTAATTTTTCTTGCTTAGTAAAGAGCCAAGGATCTGACTTTTCATATAATTTTTATATACTCATGACATACGAATTCTCATATAATTCTCAAAGAATCATGCATTCTTTGGATGCAGTTCATTCATGTACTCCTGTGTATTATAAACATAAAAAAATATGAGAACTTTGACCTATATCTAACCCTTTCTCCTCAACACACACACACACACATACACACATACAGCAAAGGAAGGACAACTTTATAATTTTATAAAGGAGGGCCAACTTTATAAAGGAGGACCAAGATTATAATAATAAAGGTACTGGTACTGGGGTGCTGATCTCAGCAGTTCCCACTGGCGGATGGTTTCGTCTCTCCCCTTATGTACAAGTGTGCTGATCACGGGGTTGTGACCCTTAGTCCCAGCCCCTTCCTGGAGCCTATTCCTGGCTGGCTGTGTCATTACCCCACTGTACCCCTACCCTGAGACAGACGCTCCTCACTCTGGCACCGTAGCAGTTTGCCTAGTGACCCTTCTCTTCCCATTCCAAAACAGAAGGACACTGACTTCCAGCGTCAGTACTGTCAGCCAGCCCTGGAGAGTCTGCATTGAATATGAGCACAGCCCCCCAGGGGCTAGGCTTGAGGCATTGGTGAGACATACCGTGTGCAGTTGTCTTTACCTTCCTCTTTTGTGTTGGAAGATTTCAAATTTCCTGTACTTTAGTTTTTTCTCTTCTGGGGACACTCTCACCAAAAGAGCAGCTTTCAGGGGCTTAACCTTGGGATCTAAGGACTTGATCTTTGATCCCCAAACTCTTTCCCTTTGCCTCCAGGGCAGCCCAAGGTCTTCGTGCAATGCGACCTCTGGAGGCCAGTTGTGGCATTGCAGTTAAATCCGGTGGAAGGTCTCACTACATCTTGACACCAAATTAAATACTCACTGGAAGAAGTGAAGTGAGTCAGGGAAATAGGTGAAATGTTCTTTTAAAGTTCCTGTTTCTTTTAGAAGAAAAATCTTGCCTTTACCTCTGACAACCAGTCGGTCAGGGCAACTTCAGCTTCTTTAGTACATTTTCACACGAAGTTGGACTGCCCTGCCATGCAGCTTTCTGAAACCCGAAAACACCAAATTTTCAGTCTAGATTCCTTGTTTGTATTGGGAGAATCTCCCTGTTAGTTTGTCAAACCCTGAAGGCTTTCTAGGCTGGCTGGATTTTATCCTTTGCAAGATATCTTACTCAGTTTCGGATGGGAAAAGAAACCCATGAGAAACTTTCACCCTCCGTGCACGTGTTCTCATAAACTTACCTACTGTCAGCAGATAGCTTCTGTTGTGGTCCTGTAAGTTGATGGGTGAAAAGAACCTGAGGTTTTTGCAAAGTTCCCCGCAGGAAGAAATTAAAAAGGACCGGGACTGGGTCCTGCCAGCACCAGAGATGTACAGACTTGGCCTTTTTTGGAAAGCAGGGACGTTTCCCAGGACTTTACTCCACACAAAAGTCTCACAGAGGGCAGACTTCAGAGCCACAGCTTGTGACCTGGTGTTTTTTGGTCATGAGGTTCTAATATTCACCTTGAAAGAGACATTCACATTCGTTTAACTAACGCTGTATCCTTCCAACTCAATGAAAAGAAAAACCTGATGTTGCTAAATAGGAATGTAGGCCCTTACTCATTTCTCAAGTAGAATGAAATAAAATTGATTGTCTATAAAATATTTATCAGATTGAGGCTAGTGTTTGAATTATAATATCTCCTGTAGGCTTTAAAATGTCCTCTCTCTGCTTCTTTTATTATTGATTAGGCAGACAAAACTTTACTTAATACAGTGACTATAATGTGTTGATTTGGATTAATTTACTCACTCTTGAGGATTAATTTAATTCTTTTATGATAGCAATTTTTCCTGGGACTTCCCCCCCGGCCCCCGGAGAGTCACATCCAAATTTATTAGACTGTTATGTGGTTCACAATAATTTGGGTGTGACTGAATAATTTATCCCTGTGTTTGCCAAGCCTGGCTGCCCATCAGAATTACCTGAGGAGTATCTTGAAAATATAGATTCCCAGGTCCCACCCCAACGAAGCAGAATCTCTAGGGGTACGGCCTGGGAATTGTACCAGGTGAAGATGCTCCCTGGTGATTCTTGGTGGACTGCAGTTTGGGAGCTGATCAATATAATTTAGTCTGGGTAATTGTAAGGGAAAATGTTTTATCATTAAACGTAGAATTTTCTGTTGCTAGCACCACAAATAAGGTGTTACTAACACCTTATTTCTTTACATTCTCCCATTCACTAGAATTACCCAAGAATCCTTCCATGCATTAGAAGTGAGCTGCGGAGGAGGAGGACACATGAGGTGAAGGAGGTTGGGAATGGAACCGTGTTGTCACTGAGGGTAGTCATTGAAGGGAGAAGCCAGCTAGAGCAAGCACAACAGCTACCTGATGAAGTTTCCTCCCTGTCTCCTGCTGGCCTGGTCTGGACCAAACTGTTTAGGTCAGTGTCACTCCATTTGACTGGTCCCTGAAGACCCTCAGGTCAGCGGGATTGTCCTGGGTTACATGCCAGCAGAATTCACCACGTTCAGTGATGTGAATTGGTACCCAGCCACAGGGCTTGAAGAGTGCTGACCTATACACTCACCTGAGGAATAGAGACATAGTTATACTATTTCAAAGCCATCGAGACTAAAATACGTAAGTGTAACCACAACAGTGACATTAAAAATACCCCCCAAAAACTAAGGTGTTGTGGTCCTCCCCCTCATGTCAATGAAAAGCCTTTTGTTTACTGAACAAAGGCCATCCATCTATTTGAACTAAAAATCAGTCTCTGGGTTTGAGCAAAGATTTCATGAAAATAAATCGATCGATGAGAAAAACTTGACATTTAAAGGCGTGCATTTTGGGGCACATGGCAAATTCTAACTATACAAAAGGCACATGATGAAAAACAAAGCTTCTTCTCATCCTTCCCAGGTTTTGTTCCATAGAGACACTCACTGAGACCAATTTCTTGACTATTCTTTGAAAAATATTTTATGCTTATGAGTACATCATATGCCACCTCATCATACCTGTATAAGCAGCCTTTCAAAAAACAAGTTGTTTCCAGCCCTTTTGCTATTTTAGAAAATGCTCCAGTGAACACATACACTATCTGGACCATGAGTCCCTGAGCCCATGGACAGTGCATTTGAAGGATACATTTCTGGAAGTAGAATTAACAGGCTCAATGGGCATGCGCACACTTAATTTTGACAGATGGTCCAAATTGCATCCCATCCCCCAGGAGCTGTGACAGTTTACCAGTCACCAAGAATATATGAGAGTCATCTTTCTGAAAGCTCTTATTAATTGTAATTGCTTTTCTGTTGATTTTATGTTGGTATGTTTTTCCAGTTATAGAATACATAATCGCAGCTAAGGATAACTTTACCTCATTTCCAATTTTAATACCTCTATTTCTTTCTTTTGGTTAATAATTCTAGAGCAATACTAAACAATAGGAAAGAGAGTGGGCATCTTTGTCTTATTTCTGACTCTAATAGGAAAGCGTTGATTATTTATTAAGTATGAAAATTAAAAAACTGTTTTTCTTTACTGAGAATTTTAAAAATCAGCAATGAAATTTTAAGTTTTATGAAATGCTTTTCTGGAATCTATACAAATTATTTTATTGAAAATAATTAATTATATTAAATTCAGATTTCTCAGGAAATCTAAAATTTCTGGTTGCCGTGAATCTATCAAGAAAGGTTATTGTTACAACATTATTTGTAATACAAAACAAAAATCTGGAAACTGAAAATGTGTCTTAATAGGGAAATGGTTAAATAAATTATAGCACTTTCATGTTGTAGAAAACTATTCAGCTCTTTAAAAAATAATGAAGTAGATTATATATGCCAAGATGGATCAATCTGAGATGTGAGGTCAAGTAAAAATGGCAAGTTCAATATAGTGTGTGTCCTCATTTGTACAAACAATAAAAAGGAAAATGCACGTGTATATGCAAAGAAAAATTCTGGAAGGACATGGAAGAAATGATTAGCAATGTTTGCCTCTTAGTGAAGGATCGAGGTCTGGAGATCTGAAATTATCTACTCTGTGTTTTTTAATTTTTTTTTTAAACCCACATGCATTTATTCCTTTTCCAATGAAAAAAGAATAACAAAAATGTGTTATTTAAAAAGAAAAAAATTTTGTACATGTTAAAGATTCAAATGTTAGTAGCTAAAAGGTGAAAGACAAGCAATACTAAACATAAATAATTATAGGTCAAATTTGGCATGTAGAGGTTTTGTTTGTTTTTGCACTAGAGCCAAGTACCTCACTCCTCTCACCCTATCCCAATTCTATAATGGAGTTCCAGCTTCTGGAATTTTCCATGAGCCCCCATGTCCTCTGCAATGGGAGCTTATTCCAGCTGAGTTGGGCTCACTCTTGTATCTGGGGGAGCCATGTAGAGCTTTGATTGCAAATGCTCTCCAAATAAAGTTCCCAATCCCAATCTTAACAGCCATTGGAATCCTCTTTGGCCTGGTACAGGTAGGGACTCTTTCAACCTGGATGGATAAGAGGGAAATGATTTACTAAAGTAGGGCCAACACTATAATGATGACCTATGCTTTTGTTAAAAATTGTGATTATGAAACTTGAAACCGGGAAAAATGCCTGCCATAATGATAAGTGAAAAGAGCAGATGATGGGATTACACATATACTATGACTGTAACTTTGCAAAAATAAAAGGGGAGAATAAATTGATGAGGTAGCTTTGGTAGAGCAATTTGGTAGAGTGATAAGTTTTCCCCAAATATCTTCTTAATTTTGGCATTACATCAGTGTATTTTATGAAAAAGTAAAAAACAGGTGGTAAAAGAAATTGTTTTTGAGATCGTGATATGAAAAGAGGAAATATATTTTCTTCTTTCTTTTTAATATCTGCTGCGGAGAAGGAAAATGCCCAGGCTCAAAGTCACACAGCTAAGAAATTCAAAACAGCACCACCCTTCAGGGAGAATTTCTTTTTTCTTTTTTCTTTTTTTTTATTGGGTAAGGGGAACAGGACTTTATTGGGGAACAGTATGTACTTCCAGGCCTTTTTTCCAAGTCCAGTTGTTGTCCTTTCAATCTTAGCCATGGAGGGTGCCGTTCAAGTTGTTGTCCCTTCAGTCTTAGTTGTGGAGGGCGCAGCTCAGCTCCAGGTCCAGTTGCCGTTTTCTAGTTGCAGGGGGCACAGCCCAACATCCCCCACGGGACTCGAAGAATTGAACTGGCAACCTTGTGGGTGAGAGCCCACTGGCCCATGTGGGAATTGAACTGGCAGCCTTCGGAGATAGGAGCACAGAGCTCCAACCGCCTGAGCCACCGGCCGGCCCCCAGGGAGAATTTCTTATTGGCACCTCCAAGCAAATGAATTGAGCTTCTGCCATGGCAAGGCTGGGCACAACTCTTGAGTGTAAAATCCCATTAAGGAGGGATTCTGTTCTGGAGCTTTCTAATGACTGGTTGCCATCATGGTTATAGTTTATATCCTCGTGACTGGTCCTGATACCCATTTATCATTTCACGTCTTGATGTAAGGCCCTACTATAATCTGATTGGTCACCATTGTCAGGAACAATATTTGCCTCCTTTCATCCCCCTGCACATTTTCTCTCTCGGTTAATAGGATGAACAGCATTGATCTCTGCTCATTAATTACCAATTATATCAGGCAAGACCCGACTGTCCTGAACTTCTTTCATCCTATTCTAAAAGAAGAAAAAATGCCCAGGAGTTCCTATTATTTCTGCCTCTTTCCTGGGGCAGATAAAGACGACTTTATCTACACCGGCAGAGAAAACACTAGCTTCTCTTGGTTAGCCATAAACTGCTTTGCTGACTGCTGCGGAGGGCTGGCCTCAACTCCAATAAATCCTCTTCTCCTTTCCACATGGAGTCCTTTGGTCTGATCACTGGGGAAAGTGGTCTTCATAAAAGGATTCTTGAGACCTTCCTGCTTCAGTCAGTTCAGGGAATGGCCAGATGGTGGGCAAAGTTTCCACCGTTGAAGTTTTATGACTTTACAACTGGGAGATCACTTATATTAGAGGGAAAAAGTAAAAACGTGAAATTTGAACTGGGAAAAGGGCAAAGCTTTGGGAAAATGTGATGTGTGGGGACATGTTTTTGCAACCAACTCTTAGTCACATAATCGATCTTCAGCAGAAAGCAGAGAATAGCAGTAGAAAGCAATCAGTGGAGAAATCCCAGGGAATGATAGAGAAATCTTAGTAAAAGCAGCCGAGAGCACCCGGTCTGGGTTTTTAAAAATCTGACTTTTCTTTTTAGTTTCGGGAGCAAGGGATTATGAAATAAACCAGTCAGGGACTTATGAGAGAGAGAGAGAGAGAGAGAGAGAGAGAGAGAGAGAGAGAGAGAGAGAGAGAGAGAGAGAGAGAGACTTTTATTTTTTAAATTCTAGAAAAAAATCCTTAAACAAAACTCAAAAACGTTAAATAAGAAGTGTTGGAACCACTCAAGTATACCATGAAACATATCCCTGAAATCAAATTGCAAATCTCCAGAAAATGGAAGACTCCATCAGGTGCCCAGAGATACATGCTGATTTGGGAATCTGCGTATCAGGTTTCTCGTTTGTCAAACAGGCTGTTTCAGGGCACCTCTAAGCCTTTTCAATTCTCCACGGGACATTCCCTAGCTAGTTGCTGTGACAGTGTGTGAAGTGCCATCACCACGCTCTGCAGGGGCTATAACCCCACCCTCCAGAAGCCATCACTGATGTGGGTGGAGGTGCGGGGCAGGGCTGACGCTGGCATCCAAGCATCACACTGCTCAGTGAGTGTCATCTCTCTTCCCTTTCCTTCCAGAACGTTGAGCTTCCTTCCATGGCAGCTTTGAGGCAATGCCTGTGATCTTTTACAAAAGTCTTCACATTTCATGAACGGTCTTCAAGGTCCATATAGGACTATTTAATGACTGAACAAAGGCAAGTTTCCACTTAACGTCTGGGTGTTTTTCATTTCTCTATTTTTTTCCATAATGCTTTTGAGCAATGGTCAGATTCAGATCAGTTTTGATGCTTGCAGTGGACATCTGAGGTTTCAGTCTGACCAGCATCCTTTTCCCTAGCCTTGGGAAACAGCAGGCAGACACTCCTTGGTGGGGAGGGGGGTTTTCTGTACTCCCCTGTGTGCAGTCTTGATGGATCTGTCAATCAAGGGGGAGGGGCGGGATCTGAGATCCAAGCTGGGCCAATCAGATTTCTCTTTGATCAGGAGTGGAGTAACATCAAGTCAGAAAAATAATTCAAGTCCAGTGAGGCACCATTCATTCCTGCTACTTAAAATAGCATACTGAGGAAGCAGTGTAGCTTTCCTTGAGAGTATGAGCTGTGCAGCTAGACTGAGTTAGAAACCCAGCTCTGCCACTTTCTAAATAGGACCTTGGGCAAGCTAATAATTGACCTCCTTATGCCTCAGTTTCCTCAGATTGTAAATAGGGGATAATAGTGTCTCCCTCACAGGGTTGTTGTTAGCATTATATGAATCAGGCAGAGGTCTGTCATGAAATAGGAACCACTCTGAGTGTTTGAAGCAGAAGAGGAATTTGATGCATGGAATTAGGAACGTAAAAAGCAGGCTCCAGGCTGCAGCAATGGCTTCTGGGACGCACTTCCAAACTGGCCTGCCAGGGAAGTTGCCTCTTCTGCCACCATCAGGAAGGTAGACCATTAGTAGGGACTATCACAGGGACAACTGACTTCAAGGACAGACACAATGCCACAGCTGTGACCCAGGGGCCAGGAAGGCATTTGACTGCTACTGTGACCACCGTTCATCACTCAAGAAGTTGGGGACTTCTTGGACAGTGGGCAGGACTCTACCCAAGAGCATCAAGATCACTGAGGATCAGTTTTGAAGGCTGAAATGATGGCTGCTAGTCAAAGTCCTTGCATTCATAAACAAGTGCTGCAACTCATAACTGAATGATCTAACTCTGAGGACCCTTTCAGCTCTACAATTTCATAATTCCCCAGTCACATGCAAAATTCAGTTTCATTAACTTATAATTATGCAATCATATCTTCTGTGATTGCAAAGAGGGAGAATGATAATTCATGGGCCCTGCAGCAAAACGGCAGCCTTTATTGCTTGCATCCTCCTGACTCCCTTGAAATGCAGTTTTAATAGCATAATTCACTTTTGTAATACTGGCCTGGTGGGCTGGAGACTTTGGCAATGCAATGACGTATACTGTTGAGGCTTCCACTGAATCAGAGGAGCTGAGTTCAGGGGTCTATACACAGCAGGACCTCCCTACTGAGGAGGGGGTGCTGGGGTGTAAAGAGAAGGAGATGTGAGGATCAGCTACCCTGGGTATCAGGGCCCTTTTCTCCTACAAGTTACTGCTGGGATTGAGGCTGAGTGCCAGTTACCTGGAGCAGAAGCCACTAAACCAGCATTGCTGTCACTGGAATAGACTCTAGACCTTTTTGTTTGTTTGTTTAATCAGTAAAGAAATTCTGTGTTAACTAAACTTAGGGTGGTGGTCATTTTGCACTATACACAACTATTAAGTCATTATGTCATACACCTGAAACCAATGTAATATTTCTATTAAACCTCACTTAAAAAAGGAAAAGACATTCTCACAAGCTGGATCTTGGATTCAGTGGTATTTATTGTAACTACTTAAGTACGTAAAAAGACACAGTTATGTAAAATTTCGCACATAGTATTTACATAATTCCATGCTTCCATTTATATATGTGGAATATATAATCCATGCCATGACAGTCCCATATATGTATATGTATAAAGCGATATAATTATAAAACAGTACAGTGTAGTGGTTAAGAACACAGGTTCTAGAGCCAGACCTGCTTGGGTGCAAATCTTAGCGCCACCACCACTTACTTGGTATGTAACTTTAGGCAAGTTCATCTCTCTGTGCTTCAGTTTACTTACCGGTAAAATTCCGATAATTATACCTATGTCACGGAGTTGTGAAGATTAAGTGAGCTGGTCCATGTAAAGTGCTTAGCACAGTGCTTGGCATGTAGCAATTTCTCAGTAAGTACAGCTACTATATTATCATAAAAACAAAGCCCGTGTACGAATGAAGCACAAACACATCTGCAAAACCAGTATCATTCAAGGAAGCCGCACTAATTTAACTTGGCAGATGATGCTGTTTTTCTGAAACTAATCCATCATGTTGGGTTTAACAACAGGAAGATGTGGTCTCAGATCCAGTTCTGATTTACTTTGGCTTTTGGGTTCAGTGCAAATGCAGAGAATGTTAGCCTGGCCTTATTTGTGAGTTCAGCATAATCATACCTTATAGTTTATTAAAACTCTGCCCTTGAGCATTCCTGAAATGCGGATTTTAATGAAATGCCACTTGATGATTCTGTGGAACTGTCTTGGTCATTCAGAAGTAAAGTTAGCAGTGCCACATCCTGGAAATTTGCGTTAAGTGAGTGTCTAGTTACACGATTGCTAGAATGAGAAACAGAAAATTTCTTTGTTGTTCATTTACTGTTATACTCATAATAAATGAACTTCTACAAGCTGGTAGATACAAAATAGGGTCTATGAACAGAATGAAAATGTGGTTCTGATGACTACAAGATTCCTTTGAGTTTCGATCCCCAGGCCCTTGGCATTCTAACTACCTAGATTATTCAAATTATTTTGGACCCTTCGTTGTTCATCGTAACATGATATTATTTGGCCTTCGCTTGGTGAGAATGTGTTTACAAATATAAATATAAACTCTGAGGTATATGGCAGAACATCAATTTTTAGAAAAATATTACCGTCCAAATGAAAACAGAAAATTAAAACAACAATAACTAATACTCTTTTAGAGAACTGAAGACCCCAGGAAATCCAAGGACTCTTTCACTTTGGTTACTCAGTGCCTGGTATACAGTGAGTGCTCCATAAATGTGTCTGAAGGAAGAGAAGAAACTAGTAAGGGATATGAAGGCAGTAGCCATCTGGGTCAATGTGACAAGGGCAGGTAAGATGCTGGGCCTTAGAGATTTGTGGACCCATAGGATTTACTCTGGCTCTGAGTACCTTCAGGGAACAATTAGGAGCAGGGCTGGTTGTGGCCAGGATGTCAGGTCTGGAAAGGATGACCTAATTATCAGCACAGTGGGCAGAGGGTGGGGCTGAGGTCCTCCCATTGGAATTGCAGCAGAAACTGGGACTGCCTGGCCCTGCAACTGTGGCCTGTGAGTAAGGCAGAGTCTGGGAAAACCAGTCCAGTGTGCTGCCATGGAGTGAGACAGCCTCCACCCATGGACCACATCTGACCTAACCGTGGGACAAATCACATCTGTCAACCTCAAAGATACAATAGCCAGTTATTTCACCCCCAAAATGAGTCTATCCAGGAAGAGCAGAGAATTACAATTTGGGGCAAGCAAGTTATGGCAAACCATAAGCAAGTCCAAAGAGACAAAGGGAAGGTTAGCTTTTATTCGGTTTTAGGAGGAAATTGGGAAGGGTTGTTTTGAACATAAGTTGATTGGAGGAGAACAAGAGTTTAAGGTTGTGGCAGTTTCTTATTGGCTGCAAGTGGTGGTTCGTGCATTGTTGCTGGGAAGGAACTTCCTTTTCTTGAAAGCAGGAGATGGAATTCCAATGGGAAAAAATATCCTCCCTTGTCAAAATAATTCTTATCTTCCTGTTTCTGTTGGTTATGTAGGCTGCGAGGAGTGGTAAATGCATGAGATTTTCCCCCTTCAAGGCTCTCCGACTCCATTTTCAATGAGGTTTGCTTTATTTTCACACACCAGATACATTTATATGAACACTCTCTGTGCCTCCATTTTGTTCAACTGGAGAAAAAGTCACGTTTACCTGACTTTCAGGGCAAACAGAATCCAATCCACAACAGTTTCCGATCTGAACAAGTTGGCCCACGTGCATAGCAGTGCTGCCTGTGGTATAAGTTACTGGGCCCAACTTCGAGAGCTTAGGATTCCTTATGGCTGTTGTGGAGCCTGGTACCTGCCTTTTAAACAAGCTCCCCACATGATTCCGATGCAGGAAGGCTGCAGCCCTAACTGACACACTGATCCTCATTTTCCTTGGAGGTGCCGCAGAACTGGTTTAATTAAATAAGCTGCTGAGTTAATTAATTAACCAGCCAGACAATCTTCATTGATTTCCTACCACATGCAGGGCTCTGTGGCCAGGTTCTGGAAGAGAGACAATTGTTCAACCATGTCTCCAATCCTCCTCAAACTGTGCGCCCCACATTCGATGACTGCTGTCTTTATCCTGTAATTAAGCCTCCCTCTTGTGCCCCAGTTTTCCTCACTGGGTACCTGTATTGTTCCCCTGTGCCAGAATCCGTGCTGGTATTTGTCTCTTTGTTCCTCTAGGACATCCTGAAGCTGCAGGGGTCACTTGGGTTTGGGGAACTTGCCTGCCCTGATCCCCGCTGTCTAAGGAGCCACACTGGTCCCACGGGGCTCCATTCCCGTCCCAGCCACAGCTGACCCCAAGACGTACCATCGTGGTCAGACTGGACGTGGCTGTTGTTAGGAGATGTGAGCTGCTTCCTTCCTTGGGTGTTTGGAGTCTAGTGATGAGTGCTGAAATGTCATGGAGCACTTCGGTGCCAGTTTTGTAGATGTGGATTAATTTGGAAGTTGTTTAACTTATCCGTAGTTTTAAGGAACATATTAAAAAGTACAGATAGCAGAAAAGAGAGTAGCCAGTTGTCAGCTGCGGCAGTTACGCCCTTCCTGAGATCTGGCAGCCCCGCTAATTCTGGGGTTCCAAGCATGTGTGTCCTTCTCATATACTTGTTCTGCCTGGGCAACAAGGCCTGACCAGAACAGCCCACCTGCCTGCCTCCCTGTGCATCTCGACTGTGTCTACACTGCATGTCTCTGCCACCAGCCAGGACACCCCTCACCCCTGTCAGCACACTCCCTATTCTTTCTCTCACTTGGATAGACTTCCCTCACCTGTGTGGGATGCGGCCCCAGGCACTCAGGCACCCTCATTTACAGATGAGCCTATCCCATGACCGCTGTGCTCCTGATGTCGCCTAATGTTTAGATTTCAGCATAAAATGTTAAGTTTTTATTTCTTTTTCTTTTTTGTTTGGGGGGGGGAGCGGAACAGCACTTTTATTGGGGAACAGTGTGCACTTCCAGGACTTTTTCCAAGTCAAGTTATTGTCCTTTCAATTTTAGTTGCAGAGGGCAGAGGGCGCAGCTCAGCTCCCCAATGGTTGCCATTGTTAGTTGCAGGGGGCAGAGCCCACCATCCCTTGAGGGAGACAATTAGTTGAACCGGCAACCTTGTGGTTGAGAGCTCACTGGTCCATGTGGGAATTGAACCGGCAGCCTTCAGAGTTAGGAGAACCCAGCTCCAACCGCCTGAGCCACCTGGCCTGCCCTTAAGTTTTTATTTCTGATCTGTTTTTATATTTTGGAAAAGAAATATCACTTCCTAATTTTTTAAAGACTGGACTTTCTCCAATTCCATCTTTTTATACTTAACATCTGAATTACATGAGCAAAGAAACGTGATTAATAGGAAATGACATTTTTCTTTCAAGACGCTGAAATTTTTACTCGAAGGCTAGATTCCGTGGAAATTTCTGCACATCTGTTTTTTTGGAAGGGTATTTATAGAAAACCAAAGGGTTCCCTAATTGTGATTCCTGATGTGAAAATTGCTAACCTTTCTATATCCTGCTATTATTATAAAGTGACAATCCACAAAATTCTTCTTCCATTCCTTAGCAATTTGCAGGCAGTACCTGTCACGTTTCATGCTCCTAGAAGTCATTGCTAATGTATAGTGAGTGTGTAGCTGTTTTTAAATCGAGCATATACCTGTTCCCTTTTTCCTCTCCTCCACTTTCCCCTTACTAGAGTGCTCATCTCTTCAGCGGTTGAACCAGATTGTTCCCCAAACTAGCATCTCCCCTCCGTGTCAAAGCTTGCATCTGCAGTGGCTGCTGCCCTCATGGTTGTGGCATTGTGGGGCTCTCTGAGTTTTCTCAAGCTGAAAGACAATGATATACAAGAGGCCGCTGTCCCCCTGGCTGAGACACATTTATCACAGTGGTAAATATTTGTTTACGTAGACATATCTGAACATAGAAAAAGTACAAGTATAAATATGGTATAAAAGCTAAAAATGGGACACCTGCGTAGGGCACTTACCACAAATAGAGCTTGCAGGACTGGAGGTTGTTTTCGCTGAGTCAGTGAGTGAGGGCGAGTGAGTGTGTCGGCTCAGGACATGGCTGTAACTACTGTAGACGTTATAACACTGGACACTTAGGCTACACCAGATCTATAAAACACCATGAGTTAAATCAAGCACAAGAGAAAACGTTGGAATATGATAAAAAAAGCACAAGAGATGTGGGAAACAGACATATGAGGCAGTGGCAGGCAACTGTTTTACAGCGAACTTCTTTATAAGTAGAAAGAGTCCACTCTAAAATAATGATACAAAGTACCGTATAGTAAATACGTAAACTAGGGACATAGTCGTTTATTATCATTGTCACGTATGTGCTGTGTATAATGGTAGGTGCTGTATTTTCATTCGACTGGCAGTGCAGTAGGTTTGTTTACACCAGCGTCACCGCAAACGTGAGTCAGGCATTGCGCTACAGTGTAAGGTGACTACGACATCACTAGGCGACAGGAAATGTGCAGCTTCATTATAATCTTATGGCACCACCCTCTGACATTAGCTGAAATGTCATTATTCGCTGCATGACTGTACTATGTTTTTGCCTACATATACATAACTTTTCACTTAAAGGAAGCACTTTATGCTCCTCAGTGGCATATCCGAAGCGCCAGCCTCACTACTCTTGTGCTTTGGGGCCATTACTAAGTAAAATAGGGGCTACTTAAATATAAGCACCATGATACCCAGACAGTTGACTTGACAACGGGGGCAGCTACTAAGGGACAAATGCGCTGGGAGCATCGATGGTGTAGAGATGCTGGACGAAGGGATCATTTATGCACATTCAAGGCGGGAATGCACAGGGTAGCGTGAGATTTCATCATGCTACTCAGAATGGTGGGAAATTGAAAACTTAAGCATTATTTCTGGAACTTTTCCATGTGACATTTTCAGATTGCGGTTGACCACTGGTAACTGAACCTGCAGAACGTGAAATTGTGGACCATCAGGGACTACTGGCTTCTAATGCAATGATTGCTTCTAGGCAAAAAGGACTAGAGGGAAGAAACTCAACAAATGATGACTCTAAGGATAATAACAAAGATTCTTACTTTGGAATTAGGATGTTACATTTCTTGTGGTCTTTTAATTTCCTGTTTCTCCCCTTTTTCTGTCGGTTTAGCCTTAGTATTGAAAGAGGTGGTTTCACACAGGCCAGTGTCACCTCGTTGAAAAATCACTTCACTGTTCCTTATACTGAGTTATAAATGCATGTGCCTTGCTTTATCTTGAGGCCCTTGTGGATTTCAGGAGACTCCCTTCACTGCCAGGGAATCTTGCCAAAATTCAGGGCTACTGATACATTTTCATTATTGAATATTTAAAAATAGATTGTATTAATTGTAGAACACTACCAAAAAAAGAGGTCTCAATATTGTATTTTGTAGATGCTTTCTGAGGCTGTACACATTGTGGGTCTGTACTCAGCCCTGGGGACAAACAAGGGCCTATTGTGCTGAAGTCCGTTGTAAATGATAAATCCAGACCCACAGATGTGCTCAGTATAATGGCACTTATGATGAGTCCTTTGGGTTGGTTTTGTCCCCTCTCTGGGAGAGAGTCGCTTTACCAAAGCAACCCTCAAAATCCATTTCTGGAACTGCTTTGGATTTGCTTTCAGGGCCAGTTCATCAGCTAGGTAAGAAAATTAATTCTCATTACATCATCATCACATTCCCCTTTTGGTGTATAACCCAGACTACTCCATCTCCCATCTGTTCTTCCTAATGCCTTGTAGCTGTCTCAGAGAATCAAATTTACCTTCCAAATATGATTTGCCACTGTAACAGATATTCCAAAGAATAGGTCTCGGGCTCTAAAGTTTCTAAAGAGGAATGTTAAATTGCTTTGAGCAGTGGTGTCATCATTGGAATATGATAGTAGCCTCTTCGGGTTTGCAGTCACAAGAAGGTGTACGCTTTGATGCAATTGTTTAAAAAATCTGTCAGGTTACTTTAGAGGCTCTCTCTCTATCTCTCAACTCAAATAATACAAATAATTTGAACCATATATCATTTTGCTGTTGTTTGCATGCTCAGCCTTCCGCCCGAGAGAATACGTGTGTGGCTCTCTAAATTCCTCTTACTGGAGCATAAACATGTCCTGTAACTCAAAATGATCGTGTCATGTAATTTCATGGGATTCTTCATCTTGTTATGATTTGACATTGAGATGCCAACCCAGTTCTTGGGACCTGTCCATCAGGATGGACTTGAGCCAGTAATTTGCTGGGTCATGTAGTAACTATGTACTGAGCACTTCTTCTGTGCATGGCTATGTGGAAGGAGTGATTTGAATGCTCTATGATTCTAATGAGTTGGACTTCCTTTTGTGTTTGAGAACTTCCTCTAACCTCAGACCTGAAGTGAAATTCAAGGATTGTGAGAACAAAAACTCCCCACTGTAAAGTGAAGTCTTGCTTCTCCTGATGGGCAAAGTAAATTCTCAGAGGACATGGGGTGGATTTTTCTTCCTGGGCTCCACTAATCAAAGTGTTAACTTGTCATGGACAAATTTTACCCAGCTCAGACTCCTTTCATCTATGATGCTGAGGTCTCCATAAACAGCAATTATGTCTCACAATACCCTTGGTTAGCCCCATTGAATGGAGAAGAGAAGTGAGGTACAGCAAAATTTCACTGCTTACAGAAGAGCCACCAGCGAGGGGTGACCTTACCTGCTAAGTCCGGCTCTGTCTGTGGGTAACTGAAAAGCACCAGGTAACTCATTCTACTCCAGGGTCACAACTCAGTAAATGAAATACTCTGCTTTCTGGGTTTGATTTTCTGACCAGCTGGATTCCCAAAGTGGGCCTTTTAACATCTGGGATGAGGTTCTGGAAATTTATCCCTACACATTTTCATTCTCTGCAGGATATGAAAAAATTGCTCTGCCCTCTTTGGGAATGGGAATAGAAAGAAACATGGACCATATTTTCAGAACCAAAAATTGGCGTACCGTAGTATGAAAAATATGAGTGAATTTACAGAAATGACAGAAGAGAGTCAACACTGGGGTTGTACTGGAAAATCCTGAGCATATGGCAATACCAGGCATAGGGAGTATTAGAGGGCTACAAGCAAAAGATAAGATTTTGGATCTGCCAACTTGAACAATATTGCATCCAAGCAAAAGTTGGGGGTAAGGTGGGGTGGGGAATAAAAATTTGGTGACTTTCAAAGTTCAGGCAAAAGAGAAGGAGTTTGATTACAAATTCATGATGCTCATTGATAAAAGTGGGAAGGAAGTTCTAATAATTCAGTTTAGGTGTGTAATGATTTATTTAAGCAAATATGTATGTTAAGCTCAATTTAGCTGCGATGATTAAAGATTTTCTGCTATCATCAATGCTCATAAGTAACTTAACCATCATTTTTTCTTTACTTGCTGTTGTTTGCGAAGCCTTAGTAATAATACACACACACACACACACACACACACACACACACACACACACTCGCATGTGCATTTAAAGAAAATCTCTATCTAGCTCCACTTTCTTGGAGGCCCTCTGGTTTCTTACTTTAACTGAGTGAAGTGACCTACCTGTAGACTACCATGTTTTCCAGAAGAAAGTAGCCCAGGTGCTTTGGGCTGAGGAGTTAGATGAAGGGGTGAAGGAAGGCAGAGGAAGAAGGGGTGATAGGTGAAGGTGGAGCGAGCGGAGATGGTAGGGTTGGCACCGCTGTCATTCATTGTTCCTTGAAGGGCAGCAAACACAGGCTTTCAAAAAAATGTGTTGGGAGGTACTTTTCTAATGTGCCCAAGAGAACAGAATTGCTTTGGACTATGTGAGTTATTGTAGTGGAAACAATGCCGAGGCTGATGAAATAATACTAATAGGAATATCTCCTTTTTATTGAGTACCTATGTGTCAGGAGTTTTCCACACTTTAATTCCTGATATCTTTTATATCAGGCTTGCAAATCCACTCACATTAACACACTCACATATGGAAGAAAATGTAGTATCTTTACTTCTGTATAACTGATCTGATCGTCTTTATCCTTATGTCACCAAGTATACGAAACTTCTATATTTAAATCTAATCTTAATCCAGTTCAGTATGTGAAACCATTTTTTCTTATAAATCTCATATCTATTGGATAAAATGGCCAGACTCTCCGAGTTCCACTTCACTCCAAGAACTCTCCAAAATGCCATCTCTGTGGGTGACACATGGCTTCTGAGACCTCATGGTGTGGGAGGGTGCAAGGGGCCCTGGCCTGGTGTTGACCCTTGGGTGTGTGCTGGTTGGTGTCTAGTGAGGCATGGTTGGTCCAGTCCCATTCTCCATTCTGCTGGTTCCCACTGCTTAAATCTCACCTCATTCAGGGCACGGTGATGCTCTCTGTTCAGCAGACCTTGCCTCTTTGGGAGAGCACTAGGGATCCCCCTGAAATTTTGGCTGTGACTCCCATTTGGGACAGCTCGAGAGTCTGCCCACTCACCCACAACTACTGAGCCTCCTCACCCCTACGCTGGGTACCTGGTGCTAAGCTCCTGAGCCAGACGCAGCTCCCTACTACATCGCCCCCTGGGGGACATCTGAGAACTTCTGGATACCCTCTAAGCTACAGGGTAACAGGGCAGCTGGGAAGCAAGTGTCAGGCTAGCCATGTGACACTGTAAGGTTAGTCTGATGGGCGCACACGCATTGGGAAGGTGGCCTGAGGAGACTGTCCATTATTAAGGAGAGGGGAGGATGCCATACTACCCTCACCTTCCTTCAATGCCCCCTTCACAAAGTCCCCTCTCCCCTGTGGACCATGAGCCCAGAGAGGGGGGAGTTTGGGACATAGAACTGACTGCTTGTCTTCCCTCCTCTGTCACCCATTTTCTCCCTTTAATCCCTTTTGATATAGTAAGTGGGACCTAAAGTAGTTTAGAAATTTTCGCCTCTCAAGCATATCTGGCTTTCATGAACATTGTCTTATTTCATGAATATAAAAATAAGGTACATTTTAAATTCAAAGTTACCTCCTGGCCTCTGTGTTCTAGGCAGTTCCTGTCATGTTTTTCCACAGTATAAATCCATAGTGAAACATCCCAAAATGGCAAATCTATAGAGATAGATGTGTGAGGGCTGGGGGTGGGTGGCGGGGGCATGGGCAGGTACAGGGTACAGGTTTCTTTTGGGGGTGATGAAACCGTCCTAAAATTACGACGATTGTTGCACAACTCTGTGAATATACTCAAAGCCACTGAATTGTGTATGTTAGATGGACGAATTGTATGGTACATGAATTATATCTTAATAAAGCTGTTATTTAAAAAAAAGCCACCTGGCTTGGCCTTGGAGGAAGCAGACTATAAGGGAATATGATTTAACTGGATTTTAAAAACTGGTATATTTCACACAACAGAATATTATACAATGGTGAGGAGGAACAATCTACCGCTTGCCACAACTTGGATATTTCTCAGAGAAATATATCACTCTGAGTTAAAAAAGCCAGACACAAGTGATGCGTCCTGCGTGATTCTGTTTATATAAAGTTCAAAATCAGGCAAAGCTAGTCTATGGGGTTAGATGCCATGATAGTGGTTATTCTTAGGAGGGAGTAAGGTGTGAGTTATGCTGTTTCTTGATCTGGGTATTTTTGCTTTGTGAAAACTCACTGAGTTTATAATTTGTGCAACTTTTCTATAAATGTGTTACTCTTCATTGAAACATTTACTAAAAATATATCAATGTACGATTTGAAGAAAAGTGTCCCCATTATTACCTACAAGATGAATTTTGTTATTCCGGTATTACAAATGAAGAAACCGAGGTCTAAGGGTTTAAGTGACTTGTTGAAGGCCACACAGCCATAGCTGACCACTCTAAGAAGGCCTGACTGGCCACCGGAACTGTGACTTCACATACCTTCCCCTGGGCAGGTCGCCAACCCTTTCCCCTCTGACCACGAGTAGAGTTTTGCATGGAGAAACTTGTTCCTTTTATACAACAACTACAGAAGTAGGAGGCCTTCTGTTCTCCCCAATTGCCCCCCACCCCTCCACCAGAGTATAGGTGAGAAGGGTCTGCAGTGCCAAGTCTTTTTAGGCCTGTCCTAACTTTGTGACCAGCCTACCATGTGAGCTGTGGCCCTCTATTGCTAGCACTTTTTTTTTTTTTTTACCAGCTCTAAATTCCCCTAAAATTTCAATAAGGGGAACAGCATTCAAAATAGATGGATGGTATTCACCTGTCACATCACAGCTAAAAATAAAAAAGGGGAGGTGATAGTAAGATGCCATTGGTGGCATGATACCAGTTGATTGACACATTCTCATTGTTATTTCCAGTGAAAGGAAATATCTGAAGCACAGCTGGCCCTGTCACTCAACATGGCAGTAAATTCTGGTCATTCATTAGTACAGTTTGAGCCAGAACAGGAGGGTATGCAGTGACTCTGTTGAATACAAAGGAAAATGATACACAGTGAAAAAGTGAAATCAGATATGCTTAGCATAGGATAATTGGATCAATGGTGCATGCAAAGGTGACTCTTCCACACCCAGGAGAGGTAAGTAATGCAGGCTCAGGCCAAGATTCTGCTGGAAAAAGACCAGAGCTATGTTTGGGCTGAGACTCCTCATATGCCTTTTATTTTAAAATGTGTTTTTCAATATAAGTTGACTCGTTGAACTGAATCAGAATTTTAAGTGGAATTTTGAGATCTGAATAATTATTGGAATTTCTTGAGGCTTTATTTCCATCAGGCTCAGTCTGTTCCCAATGTTTTCCCTTTTATGTATGTGTGTGTTTTTCGGTGATGAAATAGGAATCGATGAGTTTGGCTTACTGGTCACGATGTACAAAGGTGTCACCATAGAAACTGGAATCTTGATGTGAACAGTTTGCCTGGGGCAGGTTTTGAATTTTGGCCCTTGACCTTCAGAGGTCCTGGATGAGTGGGTTTCTCTGTCTCACGAGGGTCATGCTAACTGAAAAGAGTTCCAGCAGGAGTGGGCTGCTTTGACACGGGGAACCATTTCTCAAGGCCCACATGGATGTATTGAAGCTGGGACCCCAATTTGTTTAGGGAGAAAAAACTCAGCCAATATTGTTATTTTAAATTTTAAAATTCTAATTTCTAGAGGGGAAAAGCCATAGCAGTAAGAAAGTAACGGAACCTCTGGATTGTATCTTGGGAATCTTTTAAGTGAAAAATTATTTCCATCGTAAGGTTAAACTTTTTTTTCAGCATCTCTTCTATCACAGGGACTCGCAAAAGGGGGTGTTCTGTCTCTATTCAAGATGGGCTTATTTAATTATTAACAAAAGGTGGTCTATTCCGAAGCTTTTACTTGGAGTGCCTAGAATTTAAACTTTTATCCTGGGGCTACTTCTGCCGATTGTAGCAAAATCTGCCAATGAATAGGACTTACAGAAAGGACTAAAATTCTTTCGTAGAAACTTGGTTTGATACGATTTACTAGAAACGGGTCTGTGAGACTTGAATAATGATTTTTAAGGAAAGATAGAAACTATCTCATTATATTTCTCCATTTAAAATGTAAGGAGGAAGGAAATTCTTTGCTTTTAGACAAAAGCGTTTTGGGATCTCTGGGGACCAGTTGAGAAAGGGTTTTCTTTCATTGGATCTGAAACCGAGAGGCTGAGAAGAGGGAGCACTATTCATTTAGGAAAAACAGAGACATCTGCTGGTGGATTGGCAGACTTACTTTTCCAGATGCTCCAAAGGCCTCTCGAAGGGGTAATATTTGCAAGACATACACTGTCACAGTTTATGGTGTCTCCTCTTAAAAAGAGTGGTCGTGTAGTCACGGAATAAGAATGTTCATAAAAAGGAAGAAACCTTACACATACAGTGTACTGAGCTACGATGCTTTGATAAGACTTTCCCTTGACTACATCTCATTTCAGAAAGCTGGAATTCTTTCAGAAAAAGGCATGATTTTGCCCATTTCTTTTCTGACTCCTTTTAATCCACAGCCTACAGCCAAAGGCCCCAAAGGGAGCAGTTCTGTGAGAAGGGGTTACCCGTTTCTTGTTCCGCCGGCAGACATGAAGTGTGAAGGCCTCTGGAATAGGAAGTGTTTGACTGGGGTCTACCTCGGCTTCTCTACCAGCTAGCTTCGTCACTCTCGGTATGTTACTTTGCAAAGGGACTAGGCAATATGTGGATGAAGTGAGATTTTTGGTTGTAAAAGTCAAGCATGGTTGAGAAAAGCTCCCAGGGCCCTCCTAGCCACAGTTTCCATCTTTAAGATGGTCTCCAAGCTCAGAGATGAGCTCACTTCTTCATCTAGTATTTTAACTCCCCGCATAAATGCAAGGTTAGCTCAGGCTCAACTAATCTCAAACAGAAGTCATTACCTTTAACAGCCTCCTCACCCTCAAATGGCTTTGAAGCCATTCAAAAAGGAGCCATTCCTGAAAAGAGTCTGAGGCATCCATTTGTTGCCAGATCCTGTTCACGTCACTATGGGCTCAGGCTCTGAAGTCAGGGCCTCAGTTTTCTCTTCTTTAGAATGGGGACAATTACACCCCCTCCCAGAGTTGCTGTGGCAATGCAAGATGAGCTCGTAGGCCCTTAGCACAGGGCCTGGCTTACAGGACTCAGCATGGTTGCTTACTTTTTAATAATACGGTCTTACAAATGTGTCTTCTCTTCTCCATTTCTGGAATCATACAGCCTCCAGACCTGGATTAATACAGCCACTGCCATGTTGGTCTTTAAGTCTTCAAGCTGCTGCCCTCTTCTTCCTTTCTTCTTATAGACTGTTGCTAAGCTAATGTCTTTTGTATCTGGGCTATTCCCTAGTCAAGAAACTAGACAGGCTTTTTAAATAATCAACCAAACTCCCTCACCTGGACCTAGGTCCTGTCTGGCCTCATATTATCCAAATTAACTTCTCATTGACCCCGTGTGCACAATCTGCATTCCAGGAAAGAAGGCCCCCTGAGCATACCCTGTTTATTCTGGCCTTTGTGCCTTTGTTTATGCTGTTTCCTTTATCCCTTAGGCCTCCCTCTCCTACCTCTCAGTTTTGGCTATATTTTAAGATGCAGTTCACATCCCACCTCCAGTTCTATAGTCTAGAATGACTTTTCCTATAGGGCTAATGTCTATCACCCAAACAATTCTAAATTCCTGTTGCACTAAGAAATTTCATCCAACAGCCATTAGTTTGAATTCCTTATTCTTGAATGTTTCTAATAAGTTCTATGAAGTAAGGGCCTATGTCAATTTGTCTCTCGATGCCTCAGTTTCCTCCTTTGGAAAATGGTGATAATGATAGTTCCTGCTTCCCAGGATTGTTTTAGAGATTAAGTAAGTTAATATATATAAAGCAAGTACCTAGTCCTTAGAAAGTGTCCAGTCGGTATTAGCTGTTATTATTGTTTTGAGCACATAAATAAGGGATCAATACAGATTGTTTGATTATCAGCCATATTTCATAGAGACGCCATTACACACTAAACTTGGGCCCTTCACAGCCATCTGACCCAACATTGTGTATCGTTTAAACAAGACGTTAATCCATTTGACAAATATTTGTTGAGTGCCAGGTACATTCCAGGTACATACTGCACTGTAGCTGGTCTTAGCTTTGTTTATTTTTGCATATGTGGCCAGTCAGTTATTTCCATCGGGAATAAACAGTTTAGGTTAGATATACTCATCAAAGAGGTTTTGAATTGAAGTCTTGGCTCCATCCACACAGCCTTGAACAAATAATTGACCATATCTGACCTTTCGTCTCTGTCCTGTGAAATGAAGCCTGGATACGTGATCTCCTTGTCCTGAGCTGACACTCCACTAGCTTCTTCTGTGACTGTCAGTTACTTTCCCTGCTACTATTTAAGAAAGGGCCTCCAAGGAACTTCCTCACCTCCTTCATATTCCTACCCTTTTTAATTTTAGATGAGTAGAAGAATTTGATCTTGCTCCCCAGATGTTATGGGAGAGAAAGGGACATGTGTACCTTTATCAATTTGTCATCTCCCTCTTCCTAGTCCCCTATTTTCCTGCCTTGAATTTAATTACACACATGCATGCATACACATGCATATACATACCTCCTTTATGTGTTCCTTAATATAAGGCCCTAAAATATATTTTTTAAAAACTATCAGAGTCTAGCACCCTCCTGGCCCTGTACACGTGCTTAAAACCTGCTTACCGACAGACGGAAATTGCCCTAACTGCCATCAGGGAAATGGAATGCTTTGTTTCTCCAGTGGTTTCCAACTGTGGGTGAACTCTATCACCTCCCTCTCGCCCCTCCCCCGTCTGAGTCAATGTCTGGAGCTAGAGCTAAGGAACCCGGATATTTGACAAACATCCACCGCTGATCCCTCTGCGCTCTCAAGTTGAAAGTCCATGAAGGCCGACCCACCCACGTCAAATTCAGATCCACTACAACCTGCTCACGGGCTAGACGAGGCCCCATTCCCTGTTCGTCCAGAGCCACAGTTCCACTGAAAGGGGCAGCAGATGCCGTCCAGTTCTGGTTGTCGATGGCCTCAATGAGCAGCATGGACTCGGTAGTTGCCAACTCCCTGTCACTCAGTCCAGAAGCGTGGTGTTCCACGCACTCCCTCGGTGGCCTCAGTTACCGATGGCGTCTCCCCCTTCTGTTCTTGGTCTTCATAACATGGACTTCCTGAGGGAGGCTGCACTTCCTTTGGACCTGAGGTCTGCACACCTGGGTTGGCCCAGTTGCTTGAACTTCTCAGGAACAGGTTGTTGTATTCTGGGAAGCAGTGTATTCTAGAGCAGAGTCTAGATTTCAAACTTTTGGGATCATGACTCAGGAGAAGAAATCCATTTTATGCTGAGACTCAGGGTTCGTACAAACATACATGTATCGATATGCCCGGTGGACAAACGTATCTTTATCTTTGCCCTTTGATATTTTCTATTCTATTTAATAAAAAAGATAGTTGATAGGTGCAAAATCCAGGTCTAGAGTTGCTGTCAAGGATATGATGGAAGCTGCAGTTCTACCCGTCATCATTTTGCAATGATTTCAGAGTCTGTAAGCTCCCCACATCATCTGCAGGACCCAGATGGAGGAGTTTCTTGGTTGCACTCGAGAAAGCCTATCATAATGCTAGTGAAACGAGGTAACGTCAGGTAGGCTTCTTGGAGTTAGATGTGGAATTATTTTTAAAGCATGCCCCCCATCCCAAACACGTTCAGAATATCTGAGGCAACGTGGGGTTCTTAGCCTTGGGAAGGGGAGTTGAAAAGCTTCTCAAATGATTTCCACCTCCCCACCTGTCCTGGGGGTGGGACAGGGCATGAACCCTCCAAAAAAGTCACTGTACTTGGGAGCCACCTTAGTGTTTTAAAGTGGACACAAAGCTGAGAACCTTACCACTATTAATAGTAAAGTACTTGCAGTGCACCCCCAAACCAACAACATGTGGTCACACCATGACGGAAAGGCTGGTTCCACTTGACCTGGCTGCTATCCCCGGGGGCCTTCCAAACCACCTTCAAGTCACTGTTCTGCCCTTTCCTCGGGCTAGTCCCATTCAAGATACTTAGACTTAGGTACTTAGAATCCTGTTTCTTCCTCTCTTATTGTAACCCACTGTCTAGAAGCACGAAGAGTAATGGCCATCAGCCTGCACTTCCCACCTCTGTTGCCCCGTTGGGTGGCTCCTAGAAGGTCAGCTAGAAGGGCAGCTTGGGGGCAGTGTAACCCAGTCCTACCTGAGTCAGGAGCTGAGCCTTTTTTCATTTCAAGCCCACCGGGGCTTCCTCCCTTTCTTTCTGAACGGTTCTCACCTTCCACAATTTCTCCCCCTGAGTCCCACTGATTTCCGTCTGTTCTGGGTAACTCCCTGCTGGTGTGATGATAGTAGGTCGATCCTTCTTAACTCTGAATGAATGGAGGGAAGGACTAGGCCTGGCCCTCTTTGGACTTACCACCATGCCCTAGAAACAGCAAATGTTCAGTGAGAATTTCCCCTATAAGCCCAGACTCTGAGGTTGGCACCCAGGCCTTCCACATATCCCCTCGCTGGTGCCTCGTGGCGATGTGGCAAAATGGTCATCAGCGCAGATTTGGGTGCTGCGTCATCTGGTTCAGGTCTCTGCTTGACATAGACTGAAACAGAAAGTTCTCCAAAAAATAGTAATAAGGGGTGAGTGGGGAAACAAGCTCTAGAGTGGTGTGTTTACTCTGCTGCCACTTGTGAGAGAAAGAACACATGCACACACGTTTGTTGTTGCACGGAATTTCTTTGGATGAATCCCAAAGTTGCTACTAGCCATCACAACTTCCTCCACGGAGGGAGGCACGTTCACTTATTTTTCTCTATGCACCTTTTGACTTTAGTTGCATGTGCAGGTCTTGCTTAGTCAGAAAGTTTAAATTTAAAAACAATCCAGTTGGGCTGCTTACTAGTGGTGTGACTTTTAGAAAGCTGATGTTCCTAATCCTTAGGTTCCTCATCTGTAAAATGGAGCCAAGAAAGCCCCCCTGACTGGATTGGGTGAGTTAAATATGATAATGCATAGGAAATACTCAGCAGACTGCAGGGCATGTTTATTGTAAAATTTCCTGAAATGGGAGCTATTATTATTTTGTTACCTGACCCAGGTATTTAGAATTCCATCCCTTGCTATCTTATTTTAAGATAAAATAAGGTGGGTGTGCTCTAACCAGAGAATCATGGAAAGTACCGGCCATCAGCCTGCACGCCCCACCTCCGTCGCAGCATTTGGTGGCTCCTAGAAGGTCAGTGTCTGTTTGAGGGTAGTGTAACCCAGCCACTTGTATTAGGGACTGACTCGCTCTCTTCATGTCACCCCTCCATGATTCTTCTTTTTCCTTTTTACCCTCAAGGTACTCTGAGCTTTGGTTCCTTCCAATAATTTTGTTTTCCTCTAGCGTCATCCCTCGTATACACCTCAAATGACACTAACGAGAATCTTAAAAAACTGGAAACTCTTGCATTAAAGCACAAGAGCTTCTGCCCCAAGGTACCTACCATCCAGCTGGTTGCTTTTGCCGAGGTGAGAGACCTCTTTAAGCAGTGATTCATTTCAGCTCATGTTGTCCAAATGGTTGTAATGTCAGAATTCTTTGTGAGTCATGTCACTTCTCTGCCTTGATTAACTTTTGCTGTTAAAGTGGTTATAGAATGATTTATTTGCTTTTACTTAAGTCATGGGAAATAAATAGCAGGTTGAATTTCAAGGGGTTAGAGGTTGGTGCAAAACAACTGTCAACTCCTGTTATGCAGTTGTTTTTCCTGAAATCTTTTGTAGTGGCGGCCATACCGCAGCGGATTACCCTCCAGTATCTTGTTTGAGTGCCAGATGTAACTTGGCATGGAGAACTGGGAGGCGTGGAAGAATAATATTATGTGCCGATGTCTAATCACATTCAAATATAATAACAGCTAACATTTATTGAACGCTTACTGTGCACCAGACCCTGTACTAAGCACTTAGTTTAGTTCTTACTTTCACTCCACAAGGATTTGTCCCCATTTTACAGGTAAGGAAATTAAGGGACTTTCCCGGACTTCCCCAGCTAAGACTCTACGGCTGTCCGAGAAGTTAGTAAGTGCCAGTGTATCCACCCAGACCACTGGCTACAGACGCCTGCTCTTAACCCCATCTATATCAGGGATCCAAAAAACCTTTTCTGTTAAGGGCTAGATAATAAATATTCTAGGCTTTAAGAGCAGAAAGCAGTCATAGGCAATCTGTAAACAAATGAGTGTGGCTGTGTTCCAATAAAACCTTATTTATGAGTAGGTGACATTTGAATTCCATATAACTTTCGTATGTCATGGAGTGTTATTCTTCTTTTGATTTTTATCTCCACCATTAGAAAAATGTAAAAGCCATTCTTAGCCTATTGGGACAAAATGGGTGATGGACCAGATTTGACCTATGGGTCATAGTTGACCAACCCCTGTTTTAGATAATTGGAAATAGGACCAGTTGTGGGAGAATGGAAAATCTCTTTAAGAGGCTTGTCCAGCCTATTCTAGATTCTTCTGGACTTTAGTCAAGGCCTAAAATGAAGAGATGGGGAGAAATGTGGACTTCGCTATCTGCTCTAATTCTCATGCTTGTAGTTTTTTGTTACTTTTCACCCAAATCCTCTCTTTCAGCACCCAGAGCCTTTCGGCTCTCCTCAGCTCTCCTCGGCTCTCCTCGGCTCTCCTCGCCTCCCCCACTTAGATTGCCCTTCCCGAGTCAGTTTTTCTTCCTCCCTGACCCCCAGCCTCCCATTTCCCCAGAGAACTGACATAAACTAAGATACTTTTTAAAAATTTGCCTTAATGTATGTGCAGTTTAAAGGAAGTTTCTGAATAAGGCAATTCAAAGATAAGATTCTTTGAAGCATTTAGCCTGGGAAGATGTGTGAGGTGCATTGGGGTGGAGGTGGGAACTTTTCCAGAGAGAGATTCTTATTGCCCTTAAAATCACACCTGGACAGAGCCATAGGTGAGGCAGGCCCTAACCAGAGAACCCCAGGGCTTCTCAAGGCCTCTGGACTAAGCTTGGGTGTGAGTAAGTGATGGACTATTGGAGATGTGCTGTGAGAACTCTCGGGGACTCCTCACCAGACAGGTTGAAATAGCCCAGTTGGTTCACAGCTAAGTTAGTGATTGATGAGCTGAGGGCTGGAGATGTGGCTTACTTCCTTGGCCTACTTAGATTTCCCCGAGGTAATAACCACTCCAGGAGCTCACCTTTGGCCTGTGGGAAGATGTTGCATCAGCTCCTGGGTCCTTTTATTTGCATCTGGTGGTTTAGGCTGTTTGGTGTTCCCAAGTCTTGTGATTGTTCTTCCCCACCCCCCCCCACCCCCAAATATGAGTGACTGACACTTAATCTTGTATTAATTACAAATATATTTCTGAGCCGACCAGATTCGTCTGCACGTAGATGTTTACTCTTTTACTGCGTGTCAGCCTCACAAGAAGGAATATAGGTCCTTGTCATAAGCCCTCCTGGAAAGGTGGAAGGATACCTGACTCCTTTGATTTTTGATCCAGTTAAGACTCCATGGCTGTCTGGAGCTTTTTCTGTGGTATTCCTGTGGTAATGGCAACTGGAGAAGGAAAATATTTGACAGTTTCATGTTTAAGGAAAAACAAAATAAGAAGAAATGCCTGATCGTGATCCCCACAGAGGTAGAATTTTCCCAGGAAAATAAATTTTTTGTCAGTAGGCTATTTTTTTTTTTTTTGCCAGCTAAGTGTGTAGGAGCGGTGTATGTGTGTGTGTGCACGTAGAAAAACAAGGGAGTCCACTGTTGTATTTTTATTTTTTTTGCTGTCCTCAGAGTAGGTTATTTGTAGAAATTTTGCAATCCCAGAAATTTCCTTTTATGAGGAAGAAAAAACGTAAAACGAATAGTTAACCTGTGATATTATTTGCTATTCCTATATAGCTTCAGAGAGAAACTGTGTATAGTAAATATCTGTCTTTGACTCTTTTTCCCTTCAGGGAAACATCTGTCAATTTTGGCTTTCAGAGGTGGCCTGTCATGTCTTTATATTGACACACTGCCTTTCAAACTCATCAATATTTGAACAACATTCCAAATCGGATGGTGTATGGGCAGTATGATAATTGGCTTCTGTGTCTGCCTCAAAGGTGTGGATTTGGGACGGATTGATTAAATCAGAATGTTAAGGTTAATTATGTCATTTTGGGTGGTTCTGAGTATGGAGCTCTCTATATAGAGTTTTTGCTGCTGAGTAGTTTAGTTTGATGGCGCCATTCACTCCACGTGCTCCTTCACAGATTCTAATTTCTGTTCTCTGAACAGAGGAAGGGGGTGGTGAATACACAGGCAAGGTAAAGCATATAAGCAGGCGCCCCACTTACACTAGTCCACTTTGAGACAGCCCACGTTCGAAAAACACGTCTGAAAGAGGGATGGGTATTTTCTAAATTTGCGTTTCAATTTAGTTTTCTATATAATCAGTCAGAGGGCAGTGCTGTTGCTATGGTGATGTCCCTGTACATATTCCGGACGACGATCAGAGCTACTATGACGGTATATGATAACGAATACCGTTTACTGAGATTCTGCCACACAGTAGATAAACGTGTTATCGCTTTAGTCCTCACCATCACTCTGCAAGATGGTAGTTCCTTCATTTTGCAGATGAGGAAACTGAGGCTAGGAGAGATTACACTACTTGCCCCAAACCACACAGCTACTGAGGGGCACAGCAGCATTTCTACCCAGGGCAGGCTGCCTGCAGCCGTCCTGCTCTTTCACCTCCATTGGCCCGCGCCACCTGACCCCCCTAACACTGCACATGCGTGGGCTCCCGGGCGGGCCCCTGCGGAGCGTGGGTCCCCTTTTATCTGCCACTAGTGGTGTGCGCGTCCTGTCCTGAACCAGCGAGGCTTTGTTTTCTTGTCTGTTGGATTGTTCTCGAGACCTTCCCTCCCTGAATGGTTTCTTCAGCGCACACTGAAGAGATATTTAGTGTGATGGAAATTTATGTTCACAATATTGTCACATGAAGAGGTTCATGGGGCTAAGTCAAAAAAGCTGGATAACAGCAGAACTTTGGAAGGAGCAACATTTGATAAGTTGTTACAGAAACACCCCCTAACATAATGAGTTAAGTGACATGAAAGAGCCAAATATGTGGATCTGGGCAATGTAAAGCGTTGTTGGCTGTAGTACCAGCAGTGAAACGGTGATAGCATACGCCCTTTGACTCTGTCGTGCCTCTAATTTTTATTTTACAATGCATTGAGGTCCCGTTCCTATTTTTAATAACGCCTTACTTTATTAAAAAAAGATCCTTCTTTTCCTATCAAACATGATTGACTTTAAATAGCTTTAAAAAACATCACTGTGAAGGAATACTATTTCGGAGGATAGTTTACAGAAATCACTATGGTGGCAGTTTCTTGTAAATTGTAAATAAATGCTGTTCGGGAAGTTGGGGTTACTTCATGAGAACTTATAAATTCGAATTAGAATCGTAATCATATGCATGGTGATTTAAAGTGAGCTGTGAGAGATGAAGATATAGGAAGAAGAAGAAATTTTGAGTTTGTTTGGTCATTTTATTTTTTAAAATACATTTAAGTGATAAAGCACTCTATCTGATTATCTAGTTTTGTTTTTGACACTTATTTACGTTTCCTAAATACTGTAATGAAAGTTATCACCCTGAATACTGTAAGTTTAAGCTTATCTGCGCTTGCTTCCTCCCTCCCTCCCTTCTTTCTTTCCTTTCTTCCTTTCCTCCTTCCTTCCTTCCTTTTCTCCTACCATTCCCTGATGGGAATGAGACAAGCTTTTAAAAAATACATTAATCTTTTTATTTGTTCAGAAATATAATTTGAAGCAAAGCTTCCATACTTTTCCTATTTTATACTGAAAAATAAGATGTTTCTCTTTTAAAAAATTTTTTTATAAGAGTTTATTTGTGCCCAAACTGACGCCAGTTACGAAAGCAAGATCTAAAATGCTCTCTAAGATGTTTATCTTGAAGCAAGTCTTGTTGAAGTCTAAAAGAGAGAGACATATTTTAGTTATAAGACATTTTTATAGAGACTCTGATAGCAAATGAATTGAGAGAAATGCTATTTGACGCACCGTAGAAATGTAATGTCATTGTCTTGCTGTCAATGGAACCTGGCATGATATACAGCCACCTCTCCCTGGCATGGGAGATGAATGAAATGACTCTAATTTTGGCAACTCTTGCACACTGAGAGGGGGTAACATAACTCTAAGTGGATTTGTGTAAAGGGCAGAGCCAACTTTAAACAGCGCATCATAGCTTCTAGTCACTTCAGTGACATTTGTAGTGCTATTTCAACCCTATTCAATGCAGGCTTTCCTGAACCTCCTCTACCTCTTTCCATGTCTACCTCTTTCAGTGCCTGTACCACGATGACACTGCGACTATAGTTGAACTCAGATCCATTATCAGATGATATGCCCTTCAATGATTGTGTTTGCCAGTTTATAAACAGTCACTTGGTGCTCTGATCTATCTTTAAAAGAAAAACTGTAGGCTTTTCTTTAAAGACTCAACTATTTTTTGGCTATGGTTTCACCGCCACCGCTTTTAATTATTCACGCTACCTAACTTGCAAGGGCTTCTCCTTTTATAGCCCATGGGATTCTCAAGGCTATTTGGTTCTGTCGTAGCAAAGAGAACAGGCTTAGGAGGAAAACTGGCTGGGCTCAACTCCTCTTCAGAACCACTTCAGAAGGTGTTATAATAATTAAATGAAGTGCTGTGTGCTGTAAAGCATGGTGCCTGGCACACAGTGAAATTAATTTATTTTGTGTGTTGTTTTTTTTTTTTAAACAAAAAGCTTCTGAATGTTTCGGTTCAATGCTTTTCTCTAAATGGCCTATATTAACAGAGACCATCGATCATCAGTGGCCACTAACATCACAGAAAGAGACAACCAGACACCATGACGCTTCTGATGGAAGTACATGACACCTCTAATAAAGTGGTCTTGTCAAAAAAATCAAACCTAAATCGAATCAGGCCTCTATCTAACCACTACTTCTCAGAAAATAATAGGACACAGAGGGCAAAACCCAGAATGTGGGAAGCTGTAGGACAAATGACTCTATATCTTCAATAAGTGAACAGGCAGGACAATTAAAGTGGGGGAGGGAGAACCTATAGACTTATTTGGACAATTGGAACAAACTGTAAAAAGCATTTAGGAGACAGTTGGGAAAAGTGAAAACACGGGGTGAACATTTTATGAAATTGAGGGATAATTGTTAATTTTTTAGTGGTGACAATGGTTTTGGATTTTTGTTTTTTTATTTTAAAGTCTAGTTTTAGAAATGTGTACTTAAATATTTTTTAAAATATGCTCTTAGATATTCTTTAAAATTTATGTCCAAGTATAGATGAAACAAGACTGGCCCAAGTCAGTAATTATTGCAGCTCTATGATGGGTAGATAGGGATATATTGTAGTGTTCTCTCTACTTTTACATATGTTGAAATTTTCCTTGAGAAACACTAAAAATGAATCAAAAGGAAACAAAAACAACAACCACCATCCAAACCAAAATCTCTGCCAAAATCTAGTGGCACTCAATCTAAAGGAACGAACTCCCAGAATCCCTTTGCACCTAATATTTCCCACCCAAACCATAATGCCTCTTTCTAAGGTCATTGATTACAAGAGGCTTCCTCACTCACGTGGGTGATTTTCCCCAACATGGTTTATTATCCTTAACAGAATTTGAGAAAATGGCTGTTTCAGGTTGGTTTCTGTTACCTGCTATCAGGAGTTGACAGTTGCTATTTGGCTCAAACTACTTGAGGTCATGCTCATTCCATTATCTTTCTAAGACTGCAATTTTTGAACCTGCCTCTACTGGATATCAGCTGCTCCGCTGGCTGTCTTTTTATAGATGACATCAATATCAAGTGGCATATAAAAGCTTTCCCAAACCATGATTGCTTTATTAATCAACTCATAAAACTTACCAGGAAAATGTTAGAGGATCTGTTAATATAGTAATTAGGAAATAAATCTAAAACCTACTTTTGCTGGATAAGTAGTCTTTTAAAAAGGGTGATAAAGTTCCAATAAACAAATGCATCTTATTATTTAATTTGCTTTTCTCTCCTTTGACCTATACTTTTTGCTCCGTGGCAATGTCTCCAGTTAACAACTAAAAATATTTCTCTTTTCTAAGTGAAGAGAGCCATGATTTCACAGCCTGGGCTCCTTTTGTTGTTGCTCCTTCTGTTGTTATTTTCTTCATCTTGCAGAAACTGGGCATGAGATTTCAAGGTTATTAAAAGCAATCCAGAACTAAATGATCAGATATATTTTTTGAAGTTTTTAAAAGTCAGTTCATTTGGCATAAAGAAGATTCTGTCTTTCTTTATGCCATAACATTTAATCAAGATAGGCAACATGCGTCTTTCAGAAATAATAATCAGTTCATAAGGACTCTGGACTGAAACATTTGCTGTTTAAATGAAAGAGAAATACTTACCTTATTAAAAACAATATTGGGGAATTCTGATTAGTTGATAAAAACCCATGGTCACATTATAAGTTGAAAAGAATTGAATTTGATCAGTGAATGATACAAACACTTCAGAGGAAGAATGGTGTGAGTATAATTGTTATGATTCACTGAAAATTCCACATATTTTATGAAGGATATTAAATTTCAGTATGAGGTTAGAATTTAAGTAAGAGTTTCTGATCCAGCTTTGGAAGTTTCTAGATCTGCAGAACATTGGGTCACTCTCCTCCACAAACCTTCACTAGATGCGTGTTCCTGGTTCCTAATATCAAAGCATGTGCACGTTTGTAATTTCCTTCACTTCTGCATAGTGGTTTCAGGGCCAGCTTGTCTGTATAAACAGCGAAGGGCTTAGATAATCCCTGAACTCAGCCCTGAGCTCCCTAGGTTCTCATGGTTGCTCATCTTCGCTGGGTATTCGTGGATGTTTATTGAACGAGGCGTTTCCCGTTTCCGCTTGGGCCTTCATTTTGTCTTCTGAGCCTCTTTCCCGGTTTGCATTTGCACACTGCCTGTGGCTTTATACAGAGCTTTCCTTTCAGTTTCCCCTTTAGCATCTCACACCAACCGTGAGAAGGGGATCAAGAAGCCCTAGCCCTGAGTTTACAGAGGGGACAATTTAACCAAGGTCCTACCCTCAGTTTATGGATGCATTTCGACTGCTACCCAGGTCTCTCCGTCCTCCTAGGGTAGGTGTTTAGTTTGTTTGTTTGTTTCTGTTTGTACCAAGCAGCTGTCAAAGTAATTAAATATTAGTAATCTTTCTTACATATTCCCCACTCCTGAGAGATTAGAATCAAATCATCGCTCATTCCTCCACAGCAATCCTCTGGCCGACTTGTCAGCGAGGTACAAAACCTCAGCGAGGTGCTGGGCCTCAGCTGTCTCCAGGATTCCAAGGCTCCCGTAAAGGGAGGCAACCTGAGTCACGGATGAATCACCTCTGAGCCCTCGAGATGTTCAGGCTCTGGGTGCTACCTTGATATGAGTAGGATTCATAACAGGGAAAGGAAACGACATCACCATGTCTTGTTTCTCTTTCTGATTGCAGTACTTTGGAGTCATGAGTATTTTCCCCAAAGTGTGTCACTAAAATATGACAAATGGATCCTCTCCATCTCCTAAGTCCAGGTGCTGCAGCTTGAACAGAGTGGCCAAGTTTACAAAAGAGAGAATTGCTCAGGCCTGGCAGTCCCTGAGCCGGGTCTGAAATCACCAGCCTGCTCTGCCTTTTGGGGTATCCATGTGACTTATGTTTCAAGGCTGCAGTTAGATGCATTTCCTATGACTGGACTCCCATCCAGCTAGAAAGAATTAGAGCAAGGACTCCACACGTCATTTGCATATGACTCTGCATACCCCTTTAAAATAATAGCGTGATAAAATTTGCTTAGCTGAGAGTTGCTGTGCAGCACTGTTTACAGCAGGTTGCATCCAACATTGCATTTACAAAAATTACATATTTCATATAATCAGGCCTGTCTCTTACTTAATCATCCCACATCATATAAATCTTTAAAATGGACAGGTCTATAAATCACTAGCATTTTTCATTTACCACTTATTCTAAGCCAGGCAGTTTCTTATTTAAATTGCCATACGAATAAATCTAATAATCCTTATTCACTTACATCATCTCAAACTTTAAATCTTATTCTGGCTGAGGTCATAAGTGAAATCAGTATTGAGGTCAAAACTAGCAGCTGTAACAACTATAATAGCTTGCCAAATTATATTAAAGGGCCCAAATAACATTAAAAAGATGAGGAAGAATTGAATTACATTATTAAAGTGTGATCTGCTGAATCAGGCAAATGTGGGGTTTAAATAGAGCTCCTGTTCAGGGTTTGTGCCAATTGGAAGAGAGAGACACTTGCCTGAACCTTCTTATTTGCACACCTTGATTAAAACCTGCATTAGAGTTTCTCAACCTTGGCACTCTTGACATTTGGGTCAGACGGGTCTTCATTGTTGGAACCAGTTCTGTGCACAGTACGATGTTTAGTAGCTTCACTGGTCTCTATACACTAGATGCCGGTAGCACTCTCTACCCCCAGTTGTGACAACCAAGAATGTCTCCAGATATTGCCAAACGTCCCCTGGGGGGCAGTTACCCCTGTTGATTACTCCTGTTCTAGAGGCTCAGACAGGATTGAATTTTGACCTCTCCCAGGAAGAACCCAAGGATGTTTTGATGACTTGGGGGAGCCGTGCCCCTTTCCTTAATGTGGGTGCTGACAAGTTTAGTGGATGAGCAATGAGCCCAGTGTGGTTCTCAGGCTAATTGGAGGGTGATCGGGGAAAGGGGACAGGAAAGAAGGAATCAAGACGAGGAAGGTAGGGGAAACATTGAGTGAACATTTCAACTCTCGGAACTCAGGCAAAATGTCTCCCACGTTGGGGTCAGACCCTTTGCTTGCTTTCTCCCATCCAATCAGCAGCCTGCATTACCGACCTGACAGTCAAGTGCTAATGTTCGCATGGCTGTAGGATGACAATTATTTTTGTACGCATCTTAAATGGTTCAGAAGGGTCGTGTGATTCTGTAGTGATCAAAGGAAAATGGTGAATGTTTGTAAGGGGGACATTCAAATCTCAGTAATTGGCTTATGAACAATTTAGCATTATCAGGGATGTACGAATGTTGAGAATGACGAATCCGGTTTCTTCTCTCCTTATGGCTGGCAGATTGTATGTTATAATAGCTGGCAGAGATGCCAAGAGTTCATCTCCTACCAGTGGAAGGAACTGGCTGCAATTAGTTTTCCCAGAAAGATTCTGCCAGGTCTTTGACAGACTAAGGAGTTATCCCCCATATAAATCATTCTTGTTCTGCCATCCTAAATGCACATGCTTTTCCAGAAGGGCATCCATCCTGTATCACCCAAGCCTAAATAAAGCAAATAGTGCCATTACAATTTGGAGATGAAACTCACTGACAGCCTGATGTAACAGAATGCTTGGAGAGTGGGGCAAGCATTTGTAATTATGGGTTGGCAGTACCTCAAGCCTAACTAATGGGAACGGTGATATCATTAATACTGAGGCCCAAAAAGACAGAACCAGAAAACAATATCAAAATGGAATTTGTTGTGTTTAGGAACTCTTTTTGAAAAGTTTTTGATCAGCATTGAGAATGACAAAGCCATTCCATTGTCTTAAACGTGTGGCGACTTCTAAGTCATTGAGTTGTCAAGCTGATTCACTTTGTATAGGCAAGAGGTTATCAATCCAGTTCAATTTTACCTGTAATTTTTGGAACCTCATTCCATCTTTCCCCTTTACTTCTCTGTATAAAATAGTATTTTCATTTATAGTCTTCGAAGATGAATTTAAAGCTCTCAGCTATTTCATTTAGTCAGCCTGTGGAAGATACAGATTATACCTTCTGGGGCCTTCCGACCTGATTAAAATGCTCCAGGATGCCTGATATTTAAGATGGCATTATTACTTCAAAAGTGAAGAGTATAAATCTCCCCCACAGCCAGTTTTCTGAGTAGATGTTCCTGAGTAGATGGAGACAGGACAAGAAGGCAGGGAGTGTCAGATGCTTCCCAGATATAGTTGGCCCCATTGCCATGGTCAAATCACTATCCCAGGCTTTCTGATCTTTCTACTAACAATGAATATTAGCGGTACTTGGCATTGGTGTTTCCAGAGTGGTTTCTACATCTTAGTGAAACATGCTAATGTATTTTCTGAGTTCCAGCACTAATATTCTGTGACTCCAAGGCCTGGAATAAAGAGGAAGAAATGGAGAGACAAGATTTCTTGGCCTCTAGCAACATCCTTGGGCTCTGCTCATTGTAAGGGTCGTGAACACCCTCGTCCAAGTTTCATGTCAGCAGTGTAAAAAGCATGGTTTATTTGGGAACACTCTTTCTTAAAATGGACCACCAATGGTAAAGCCATTGCCTTTTTAGGAAAGCATTAAATACTTTTAAGTCAAACATGCTGTCCGTCGTATAAACCGAGTCACTGTCTTATGAGGGAAGATGGTTGAGCCTATTCTTATTTTAGTGACATATCATTTCGTATCTCACAAAAACATTTTGCATTTTTTTTAAATTAAAGTTTAGTGGCGTGACAATGGTTAGTAAAGTTACATAGGTCTCAGATGTACAATTCTGTATTACATCATCTATGTATCACATTGTGTGCTCACCACCCATTCAGTTCTCCTTCCATCACCACATATTTGATCCTGTTTACCAGCCTCTACCACCCCCCACACCCCTTACCCTCTGGTAACCACTAAACTATTGTCTGTGTCTATGAGTTTTTGTTTCTTCATTTGTTTGTCTTGTTCTTTTGTTGTTTTCAGTTTTATAGACCACAAATCAGTGAAATCATACAATTCTCAACTTTCTCTGTCTGACTTATTTCCCTGAGCATAATAATCTCAAGATCCCTCCATGTTGTCACAAAGGGCACTATTTCATCTTATGGCAGAGTAGTATTCCATTGTATATATATACCACAGCTTCTTTATCAAATTATCTATCGACGGACACTTTGTTGTTATTGTTTTTAATGACCTTTTTTATTCTAGTAGAGCAAACATTTATAGACCAATATTGGCCTGTTTTTCTCTGTGATCATTGATGCCTAATGGGATGATATTCGTGCTCTGAAGTTGGTCACCTGAAACAGTATGATGGGATAATACTTCTAGAAGATTTCACCCCAGAAGCCCACAGAATGTGTCATATCTAAAAAATGGGCTACAATGACTAGACTGCTTGCCTTGGTGGCAGAATCTATATCTTTTTTATTACCCAGACCTAGCCCAGGCCTATTATATATACTAGGAATGATCACTTTCATTAAGCACTATTACATCCCAGGCACAGGGCTAAGCGTATTATATATATCATTTAATCTCATAGCAGCTCCATGACATCCTGAGCTGGTTGCTGGCCTGTCTGCTCCCAGAGCCATTCTCGGCCTTTCCTGCTCTATTCTGTGTCACATTTCCCAGGCTCCCCAGCTTCTAGGTGGGTTCAGCCAATAAGAGGCCATGGTAAAGTCTGGTGGGCGAGAAGGGGGAAGAAGCGAGGATATGTCTCCTTCTATGCTCTGACGCAGGTGGGCCTCTTGGAGCAGCTGGGTCTCCTTCGTGCGAGTAAGGGTGGTACTGGCCTCTTGATACAGCTAAGCTCTGGTTGTCTTACCATCCTATTTGGCTTGTCAGGCCTTCCGTCACCCAGGTAACAAATTCTCCATATTAAGTGCTCCTTTTTTGAAGTGTCTGGCGTGGTTCTTCTCTCCTGACCGGAACCTGACTGATAGAGGTAATTACTATGGTTCTTACAGTCTCCATATGAGGAAACAAAGGCTCAGAGGTGTTAAGAAACATACCTAATTTTGGTCATTCAGTTCATGCCTCTTAAACATGAGATAATCTGCCTCAATCTACAAATAAAAAGTCATTGAGTGATTAACTAACAAAGCAACTCTTGAACTTGGAGTCATAGGGCTAAGAAAACATTGAGTATACCTGCATCTTTTGCTAGACCATTTGAGAAGACCTCTGTTTCAGTCCTACTCGTTTCTTCCTTTAGCAAGTTGGATGACTTTGGAGACATGCCTCGACCATCATAAAACTGTCTCAATCAGTTCACAGAATGACTCTAATATAAAATACAAGGTAAATAGGAAGTGAGACTTTGCAATTTGGGTTCCTCCAAGAACGCATAGGCTGGATATTAATTGTACCATAAAGTTTATGTGGCACCCATGGAAGGGATGCTGTTATCTCATTTTGATTTAACCACAAGTTCAACAAATATTTTTGAATGCCCACCATGTGCCAGGCACTCTTCTAGGCTCTTGGGAGTTAGCTGTGAACAAAACAGACAAAAACCGCTGCCCTCAAATACAGTCCGCTTTTTGTTTTGCTTTGTTTTGTTTTGTTTTGTTTTAAATACCTACAACATTAAAAATGCCATTCCTTAGAACCTCGGTGCTGAGGTAGTAGTCTTCGATATCTGTTGGACTTCGAAGTGTCATATGGTTTTTGTCCAAGAGCATTCTTTCTAAAGAGTGTAAAAACATAATACTGGACGTACCTGTGGGTTAAAAGGGGGGAGAGAAGGTGTAACGTTTGTCCCTCCAGGAGGCAGTACAGTTCAGAGGTTAAGAGCATGTGCTTTCCTCTCAGACTGTCTAGGTTCAAACATCTGCGGCACCATTTACCTTCTGTCACCTTGGGCAAGTTACTTAACTTCTCTAGACCTCAGTTTCTCCATCTGAAAAATGTAAATGGCAATACTAGAAAACCAAATGCATGGGGTTATTGAGAAGATTAAAGGAGAAGACGTAAAATGGTGAGTCATTGTTGCAAGCTGCTAATAGGTATTATTTTTACTTGATGATGATTAATTGAGATAGCAGATTTCATGGAGGTCCCTCAGGCCAACTCTTGAAACTTTAAACAGACTAGTTTCATTAATGTGGAACTCTAAATAATTTTTAAAAAAATTTTACCCTTTCGATTCCTTTGTTTGCATTATGAGAAAGTGTCCCTGTGTTTCTTTTCCTGTAACTCTCACATCCTCTCTGCTGAATAATTCCTGTTCTGAGGTATTGGCACCAAAGAGCATGTTTTGTTTATAGCAGCCTAGGCATTTGGGACCGCAATAATAAGATTTTATTGTAATTTAACTCAGTCCAAAGGGCTTTGATTAAGTGTCTACCGTGGGCAACTACTAGATGGCTAAGGGAGCTGTAGAGACTGGCATACACTGAGGTGACAGGAAGGTGAGTCCAATTCAGTCAGGGTGTACATGGAACCAAAGTGTCTTTAGCCATCTTTATAACCTATATTTGCTGATTATTTTATTACTTCATTGGCAATCCACCTGGCACCAGTTTTTCAGTTATTCATTCAACAATCAACACCTGCCATATATTTAGGCATTTCACTGTGTTCTTGGGGGTACAGTAGTGAGCAAACAGCCATGATTCCTGCCTTTCCCAGCATCTGAGAGGTTGCATAGTATACCTGGTTGTATGAAAGAGCGTTCTCCTGCCTAAGAAGGATAATTCCCTGCCCTCCCCACTCCTGCCCCGTTGGCTTGTGGGAAGACCCACTGGGTTTATGGAGAGTCTCTCAGCTCTGGGAAGCCTAGTAAGGCGGCCCAATATGAAAGGGAACTTGGAAAGTCTCAGGATCCTCAGAGATTCTGCTTTCGTGGGAGCAGTTGGAGGGAATTTTGTACCCCATCCTTGCCCCCCAGCTGTGAGGAGAATGCGGGTGACGGAGCCACTGTGTTCCTGATGGAGCGATCAAGGGTGGGGATGAAGGGCAGGGAAGCCTTGAAGCAGCTGCTGAAGCCAGATTAGTGCTGACGGGTTAGAGAGTGGTATCCCTCTGTCTGCTGGAATCCAGTAGGATACATTAATCTCCTTGGGGGATAAGTGAAATTAATCCTCTCTCCAGATGGCAGCAAAGTGACAAGACACAGAGATTAAAAGAGATTGTGAGGTAGTACGGGTGACAGCACCATCAATCGGGTCACGAAACCTAGCACTCTGTTTTCACCAAAGGCAAATGGTACCATGTCATTTTTGCAAGTCTAATGGGTTTTGTGGTCGCCCATTCCTACGACCTTTCCTTAGGTTCAACTCCTTTACATTTCAGAATTTTTATTTATAAGAAACTACTCTCCTTCATCTGTTAAATACTGTATATATTGATCTCCTTGTGTCAAACTCTTCCTGATGTTATCATTTTTATTTTTATCGACTTTCACAATACAGCATAGCTGTTGGGTTCCCGGGAAGCAGAGTGTGAGGTGGAGATTGGCATGTGGGAACTTCACTGGGCGTGCTGTCAGCATCAACACCTGTGTGGGGAAGGGACGGACGCAGGACTGAGTGGGGGAGAGACTGGGCCGCAATGCAGTCACAATGCCAGCCTCAGCTGATTCCATGGCGGGCTCTGAAGTTGGGATGACCCTCTTGCGTTGTCCTTACTTGTGTTTAAGGACTGTGTCTTTACACCCCCAGGTCAATCGGTCATTGTAGCAAGCTGCCCCAGGAAGGGGCATGACCTTGGACAAGGTGGCTTTCCTCCCCTGAGGCACCTGGGAACTGTCAGCCTACAACTTTCCCTGGGGAATGAAACCGTGGGTCCCGAAGGGGGAATCTGGGTGGCACAGCACAGCATTTATGAGCAAACACTTAGCAGAGGCCTTCAGGATAACCTGCGCTTTGGAAGCTTCTGTGACTCCATCAATGCCGCCATTATGACCTCATCTGAAGGCATCCTTAGTCATCCCTTATCCCTTAGTAGCATCTGACAGCAGCTTCTCCATCTTTCTCAATCATTCGCTTCTCTTGCCAACCTTCTTATTCTTCCCTCTCTTTCATTGGCCTCTTTTTCCTAGTCCATAACTGCTCATGACTCCTGAGCTTCATTCTTAAAGCTCTTCTTTCACCCACTTCTCTCTTGGTATTCTCAGTCATCTCTATGGCTTCCAGGACAGTCCTCACAGGAAGAGATTCCAAATCCAGATGGATGCCCTTATCTCTCCCCTGAGCTCCAGTCTGACAGCCCTAATTGCCTGTCTACGTCAGACTCAGCATGCCTCAAATCACACTTGCCTTGTCTCTCAAACCAATTCCCCTTCCTGACTTCTCGTTTTCTCCCCTTTGGACTGTTTTCCTCATTGTTATGCTTGGGATCTCGCGTTCATTTTAAACCTCTTCATATACCTCATTTACCATCTTTATTGTCACCAAACCTTGTGAGTTCATTGGTCAGGAATACCTGCTCTTTTCAGTACATTTTCGCAGCTGATATTTGGTCAAGTCATTATCACATCACATCTGGACTACAGCAGTAATAAAGACAATGGCACTGGGACGTGGGGGACATTCCTTCCATTTATGTAGTATTTAAAAAGCCCCTAGCAGTGATCTAAGCAATTCTGTATCATATTGACACATTTATTCCTCATAGCAACTCCCTGAGGTAGGTACTATTATTAGACCCATTCTACAGATGAGAAAACTGAGGAACAGAGAGGTTAGTATCATGCCTGAGGTCACACAGCTAGTAAGTGGTAGCACCAGAATTGTGAACCCCACAGCCTGGTTCTAGAGCTTGTGCGCTTTACTATGAAGCTACACTGCCTCGAGCTGGTGCTTACCTGCTGGGGACATCTGTATCACTGTCATCATCTTTCTTGCCTACACCACTTGGCAATCACTCACTTCCTCTTATTTCTTATAAGTTTAATTTGAGGTGTATCTCTCCTATTTTCCCAGGTTGATTGAAAGCTCTCTGAGGGCAGAGATCATATTTTATTCTTTGAACTTCATTGTAAGTAACAGGAATTTGGTAAAATTCATTGCTTGAATTGTTTGAAATACCATGTCAATAGCTTCCTAATGTGCCTGCCAGATTTTACATATGCAGTTTATTCCCCCCATTTAAATTGGAAGTGGAGTTACTTAATTCTGAGTTCAAACTCTCCAGTGGATTCCTGGAAAATCTAAAATTCCTACCATGTGAGACTGTATGCATCATTGGACTCCGAACTCTCAGCCTCATCTCCTCATCCTCTCTGTCTCCCTCACACCAGCCACCCGGCCTTCTGGCTGTACTCCCAGGGTGCCCGGTACAGCCCACCTCTGAACCCTCACGCTTGCTTTGCGCCTTGCCTGGAATGTTTCTCCCACAGATCTTTCTCCACTCCCTCCCTCCCTCATTCTGTTCAAGTGTTCAGTCTTCTGTCTAAAATTGCCTCCTCCTCCTATCATTTTCGACTTCCTCCCCCTGCTCTGTTGTGTTGAACCCTACTTGACATTATAGTACATATTTGTTTATTTTCTGTCTCCTTTTTTTTACAATGTAGGGGTTCCAAAAAGGCAAAGACCTTGTTTAACATGTTATCCCCAAGGCCTAGAACAGTGCCTGGCACATAGCAAGCCTCAGCAAATATTTGTTGCATGAATGAAAAGATTAGGGGAAAATGAGGAGTCTCAAAATGGTTTGCCCTTGGGGCCATTCAGAGCTCTTCGTCCTGCAGCCAGCAGGGGGCTCTTCTACTCTCTCTCGAATTCAGAATAGTCTGCGAGCAGCGCTAGCTCCTGAGCAGTTGCTCTGAAATTCTAGGGTCTCACGAAACCACAATGACCCACGTCCTCCTTTTCCCCCTCCAAGTGGGATTTTGCCAACCCAGGCAAATATTGAACTCTGTGTTAACAAACAGGTTTTGCTTCTTATAGGTGGTTCTTCAAGGAGTTTTTGGTTTTGGTTTTTGAAGTGTGTAAGGTTTGCTGGTAGAAACCCTTTTTTGTATTCACTCACAAAGACACATTGTTGTCATAAACAAAATGTATGGAACCAGGGGGATGATAGCACAGCAGTCACGCAAGTTTATGCCAGTGCTTAAGCCCCACAAATTGAACAGCTGACTGAATGAAGCCAATCAATTATAATGTGTGTTTATAGCCTTTTGAAAGGGAGAGGTCTGTCTCTGTTTTTTCTGACCATCTACTCTCCAGTAACCTGGCAATATAATATATCTCGTTGGAAGCAGATGTCAGAAATATATTGGTAAACATAACATCTTCTTTTGGAAAATAAATCTCCCCATACCAAAAATAGGTTGGTTTTAAAGTTTATATCAATTTAAAAATTGAAAAATCCCCACTGGCCGACATTGCTAATACACTTGAATGGGCTTATTGTCTCTTGCCCATTTCCTTCAGATTCTGGCAGGAGCGCCAGCCTCACTGCCAAGACAAAAAGAACTATATATCATGGCATATGCTCTGCCAACACAAAGCTAGTTTGGCAACACTTAACCGTTCTTGTGAAGACCCAGGTATTGTAAGGATAGTAATATGGCTAATATTCTGTTACTCATGTCTGTTTCTGTACAAATGATCCTTAATTTTGTACACAAGAAAATTCACCTCCCTCGTCAGGCAGTAGTTTCCTGGAAAAACCACAGTAACCTTCTGTAAATGAACCAGAGTAAATGGATTCTTGTAAAGGAAGGAGCAAAGTAGAGCTCATGGGAATGGATGGCTTACTTACCTTGATGGAGAAGGCTGCCTATCAGGCTATGTTAAAAACACAGAATCCCTCATTGCCATCTTCAGTTTTCAAACTGCAAACCGATTTCAGTGTGTGTGTGTGTGCGTGTGTGTGTGTGTATTTTTTTCTTTCTGGGCAAAAAAGCCTGACAGTTCTGACGCTAGGCAGAGGGAATGAACCCTGTGACTCACTCATATGGACTAAGGAGGCAGGTAAAGGTGTGTGTCGAGTCTGATGACCTAGGTCAGAGCTATTGTTTAAAGGAATTTCTTGGAAGGCCGTCCTTCATATCTCACTGTTAAAAATAAAATGATACGCTTTGACAATTGCTACTGTTTGCCCAGTGTGGGCAGAGATCGTTACCAGGCAGGTAGTGTGTGTGGGCAATAATCATATCACATCATCAAAGGACACACAACACAGTTCCTCCGCTGGAGAGCTCATGAAACGGCACGTAAAGAAGAGACACGTTTGGAAGAGGCCGGAGAGCAATCCAAAGCGTGACAGTAATGACTGTGACCCAGAGTCGTCTATTTCCCCCCATTCATCATCCTCTCCCTATCTAATGTTCAGTACTATTTCTCCAGGTTATTTTGGTTCACGCACTCAAAAATCACTTCTTCTCAAAGGAACAAATGAGTATATGGTGCCTGTTTTCCTAATTCTTTCATACCCTCCCTAGATAGTATGCAAGGAGACTTGTTGGTCAAGCACACAAAATCCCAGCCCTTCTCACAGGTGTGGCGCAGCCCTGTTCTGGACAGAATGATGGTCAAGGTGCTTTATGCTTTTGCCCCACTTGTTTGTGTGATGATAGTCCCATGCCGTTGCCTAGAGAATTGGGGGCTGAACGCCGTCTCTGCGTCCTGCCGCCTAACCAGAAAGCGAGGGACATGTTTTGAAGGAAACGTAGAAAATGGAAGGCAGAAAATGAGACTTGGGTTTGGAGGCTTTCCCAGGAGGGGTGTTAGCTTCTCTGGGAGACTTGGGCTTCCCGCACGCACCCCAGGTTTTGAGTGAATTCCAATGCCATGAAGAACCTCATTTTACAGAAAGGGGTAAGATGGCCAGATCTTGAAGCGTACTGAGACCACGAATAGATACTCACTCCAACACAACTAAAAGGTGGACTTATGTGTCTTGGATGTGGGAGTGACGTGATAAACATAGAACTCTTAACATGCAGAAGCTCTCCAGGAATAATACTTCCAAACCAGAAAAGGGTTTGACACATACCGGATGCTTTACAAATGTCATGAGTGTCATCTTCAAATGCAAAGGGTGACTTTACAGAGAGCTTTCTGCCACTGTCCACTTACCGACAGATACCCTTCAGTGACTGGTATTCTCAAGGAACTCAGGCTGTTACCACACTTCAGCAGACCGCTAACTCAGCTGTTCTCAAAACCACGTGGTTTTGTACCCATTTCATCTATTTGGAAAACCTGCAGAATCCTCCTAAACCACCTGATGAAAAACAGAAACGATCAATGTTACTGTTTGCCGATAGATTTTAGACATCACCAACCAACCTGAGTACTGCACATTTTTATTCTTGTTGCCGCATGTATGAGAATACCTACCTACATTTACTGTCCGTCGGTCATGCTGCAATAAATAAGTCATAGTCATACCTGAACTCTTCCCAAACCTGTTTCCTAGACGGAAAGTCATAGACTGACTTGGGTTTGCCCTTGGTGAACTTGTAACGACTCCCTCTACAAGCCTTGCCTGAAGTCCCTTCTCTGTCTCCATCAGTTTTCCTCTCCACGAGCAGGTTGCTTCCTGCCACCCATGGCCCTTTTCCATCTGGATTGTTTCTAACCATGAGCCACCCACTCTCCACCGGGGCTAAAACTGCTGCCTCTGTTTGCATGTGCAGAAAGAAATGTGGTTTCACCCTGTATTTCCTTAGACTCAGCCAATTAAGAATTTAGAACCTTGGAAGCAATTAGAAAACATTCTTTAAAAGATTAATATGCAGTTTGTTATCTGTGAGAGCATTATGTGCTACTTCTGCTGAAGGGCATAAAATCCACATTTTTGTTTAAAAAAATGGATCTAGTTTTATGCAGCACCCACATGCAATTACACGTAAAGCTTTTTAGGGTCTCAGACGAAAGCTACTACTGCAGTGTAAAGTTCTAATAGTATTTATGTCCACAGTCATCAACATTAGTTGGTTTCTCCTATTCATCATTTGTATAAATATAGTATTTGGGGAGCTTCTTGTATTAGATCATCTCCTGTCCTTTTAGTGCCCTTGTCGTCCGTTGTACTTTCCCAGTGAGGTTTGCTGAGACTTTAATGCAGTTGCCTCTCCTGTTCTAATACTGCTGGAAGTTATTGCTATCGAGATGAGAGTTGACAATTATTTTTCTTGTTTTTGTCCTGTGTAGAACACTATCTTTTTTCTTACTGGGGAGAGCAGACTTTTCTCCTGATGTCAATATCCATTCACAAACATTTTTTGTTGCCTGCTGTGGTGCTAGACTCTGCGCTAGGTCCTGGGACTGCCAAGGCTTTTCTGGGTCCTTAACCTTCTGCCAAAGCCAGCTCCAATGGTGTCTCCTCAGAGGTATTCCATCTGGCCTGTTCTGCCCTACCCCCTGCCTTATGTAGCATGGAGGACTGACACTCAGGGAGCTCCCATGATCCTGCCTCCGGTTATTCGTGCCCTCCTGCAATTCCCCCTCTACCCCCACCCCCTGAGTGTGGGGAGAACCTGTGACTCGCTGAACTGATAAAATATGGCAAAGGTGATGGGATGTCCCTGCCATGATCTTGTTACATAACATTGTGATTGATGTCTGTTTTGCTGAGAGACTCTCTCCCCAGTTGGCTTTGAGGAAGCAAGCAGCCATGTTGGGGCGGTGCCTATGGCCAGGAAGTGAGGGTGGCCTCTGGCTGACAGCCTGTCTACCACCCAGATAAGGAACTGAATGCTGCAGACAACCATGTAAGCTTAGACATGGATCCTTCCCCAGCAGAGCCTTTGGATGAGCACCATCCCTGGCTAATACCTTGACTGAGGCCTTATGGAAGACCCACCTGAGCCATGACCTACAGAAACTGTGAGATAATAAATGTGTATTGTTTTAAGCTTAGTTTGTGGTAATACTGTTGCACAACAATGGAAAATAATACATGTAGCTAATTTTCCCCTCCTCTGGACTCCATGTGTATGGTACATGACTATCATACTGGACTTAGATGGCACTGTAATCTTTTTTGCATGTCTGGCTTCCCATGTACAACAAGGACCGTAATAATAATAACCACAGAAGCAGAATAGAATTGTATATTGATTCTCTCGAATGTGCAGAAAAGAAAAAGGTAGCTTTCAATGATTTTCTCTAACTGCTCTCATCATCGAGGCCCCATCCTGCTGATGGCTGTGTGCGTGGGGAAGAAAGAGTTACTTAAACTGGCCAAGGGAGCATAACCCTTCAAACTGTGTCCAGTTGGCTTGGTCTTTGGGAGTTAGTCAAACTCAAGAGTCAGTTCCTTATCAGAGCCATTTGTCTTCTTTCAAAGCTTTCCTCCCTTCCCTCTCTAAAACTGTGTTGGTATAAGGAAGGCTTACATGTCCTCATGGCAGTGGGGAAGGATGGCCAGTTCATGGGATGGTCCTGGCTGTCATCTGCATCTCCGCTGGCCTCAGAATTGCTCATAGTTCCTCCTTGTCGCCAGGCATCTGGCTGGCACCTGTCGGATGCTGGAGTCTGCAGATGACTCTGCAGATGCTCAGGGCCTGCCTCAGCCTGGCCAGGAGCTGGTAGACTTCTTTTCGCTGACTGAGCCCCACATTGGCCTTTGCTGGTTCTTCACGTGCTCTCCTTCTCTTCCATGTCTCCGTCCGATACTGGCCTGGAGTGTCTCTTCAGTGGTCTGTGCTATGGGTCAGTTTGACACCAGCAATGCCAGCACTGCAGCAGTTCTGTTGGCTGCCAGTGGTCAGCTGGCTTCTGTGTCACCCACTGGAGAGCCCACTGGATCCTGTGAATTCCTTTCATGCTACCTGGGGGCAAGGTGAGCCTCAGGACTCTGTGCTCCATCTCGGCAAGGGAATATCCTATGAAATGGCTTTCTCCCACAGTCCTGTAGAAGAAGTGGCACATGCCCCATCTATTTCCAGCTTCTCTCTCACTGTGTATAGTAATCTTCTGACCAGTGTGAGTTCCAGGGAGGAGGCAGTGCTGAGTCTCTGAGAGATTCTCTTTACCTTCTCTCCAAATCTCTCTCCATCACCATCACATCTCCTGGAAAGGCTTCTCATTCCTCATTCTGTCTGTACCATTTCCTTCTGCTTTCCTTCCCTTGCCTTAGTGGAACTCGCTCTTTTCTTTCCTAGGTCACTAAGCCTTATGGCTTAGCCTTGATGGTATGTGGGATGCCGGAAAAGAAGTGGCTTACCAATTGAGAAAGATGCATCAGGAGTTTTTATTTTAAAAAAATCATGCCATAACGGAAAAGATGAATATATTTTACTCCACTGAAATTAAGAATTTATGTTCATCAAAAGATTCCATGAAGCGATTGAAAAGACAGGTTGCAAACTGGGAGAAGATATGTGCACACATATCACTGATGAAAGATTACCATTCCGAATATACAGAGTGTGCCTGAGAAGAGAGCAGAAAAAGATAAATTATCCAAGAGAAAAATAGGTATGGGACACAAACAGTAATTCTACAGAAGAAGCATGAATGGCCAATAGACATATACACAGATGTTTAACCTTCTTGGTAAACAGTGAGATGGACATTAAAACCACAATGAGATACTATTTACATCCACCAAACTAGCAAAAATGTAAAATTCTGACAGTGTTTAGTGTTGGGCACAGTGGGGACTCTTCTATATGGGATGGCAGTATAGGTTGGTACAACCACTTCAGAAAACAAGTGGGTGTGACCTAAGTAAAGTTAAATATGTGTGCATCCAATAATTCCACTCCTGGATGGATCCTAGTAAACTCTTGCATCTGTGCACCAGACGCCACGCCATAGAATGTGCACAGCAAGAATTTGGAAACAATTCAAATGACCAGCACCAGGAGAATGGATCAATGTAAATAGGTTATGCGATGCTCATACAATAGAATCCCATTCCGCACTGAGATGAAATGGATGAACGACGGCTCCACAGGTCGATGTGCGAGCATCTCCAACACACATTGGTGAGTAAAAAAAAAAGGGAAAGTCACCGCATGAAAGAGAAAAAGCAAGCAGGAGTTCTTTCATTGAGAGGTCAAAAACAGGCACAGCCAAATGATGTTCTGTTTAGAATACAGACATTAAAGCTGAAAAGGGAAATAAGGTAATAAGACATGATTCAGGATAGAGAGGACCTCTTTGTGGGGGAAGAAGGGAGGGAGAGGCAATTGGGCATGAGCAGAAGTATCCTGCCTCACTCTCAGAGGAAGGGCTTAGGGCTGGCGGCAGGTGAGCAGCTGCAGTCGCATGACAAAAAGATACATGTAAAAAAAATATGTTTTTTATTAAACGACTTTATTTTTTAGGACAGTTTTAGAGTCCAGGAAAAACTGAGCAGATTGTACAGAGAGATCCCATAGAGGCGTCCCCCCTGCCCCCGCCCCCCAGCTGCCTCTATTATAATATCTTGCATTAGTGTGGTTCGTTTGTTACAATTCACGAGCCAATATTGAAACCAATATTGATCCATGATTATTAACTGAAGTCCATAGTTTAGATAAAGGGTGCACAGTTGCGCAGTCCTGTGGGTTTTGACCAAAGCATCATGTCTTGTAGCCACTGTTGTAGTATCATACAGAATCATGTCACACCCTAAAAGTTCTCTTCTCTCCTCAGTTCATTCCCCTCGTCCCTCTCGTCCCTCCCAAACCCCGGGCGGTTATCGATCTTTTCACTCTGTCTTTATAGTTTTGCCTTTTACAGAATGTCACGTCGCTGGAATCATCCAGAAGGTAGCCTTTGAAAAAATTATGAACAGACCTTTTGAGAGCAGTTTTAGGTTGACAGCAAACTTAAGAAGAAGGTACAGAGTTCCCATGTACCGCCCCCCTCCCCTAACCGCTCCACACGCACAGCCTCCCTTACTGTGGACATCCTCTCTGGTACATTTGTTACCACTGAGGAACCAACAATGGGATGTCACCATCACCCAGAGTCCGTAGTTTATGTTGGGGTTCACTTTTGTACGTTCTCTGGGTTTGGACAAAAGTATAATGACATGTGTCCACCATTTAGTGTCCGACAGAATAGTTTCACTGCTCTAAATAGTCTGGCTGCTCTGTGCTCACCCTATTCATCCCTTCCTCCCCCAATTCCTGGTAACCATTGATCTTTTTACTGTTTCCATAGAATGGCCTTTTTCCAGAATGTCATATGGTTGGAATCACACGGGATGTAGCATTTTCAGACTGGCTTCTTTCACTTAGTAACATGCATTTAAGTTTCCTCCATTGTCTTTTTATGGCTTGATAACTCATTTCTTTGGAGCACTAAACAATATTCCATTGTCTGGATGTCCCACAGTGTATTTATTTACCCACTCACCTGCTGAAGGTCATCTTAGTTGCTTCCAGGTTTTGACAGTTATGAATAAAGCTGCTATAAACATCCATGCGCAGGTTTTTATGTGGACATAAGTTTTCAGCTCCTTTGGGTAAATACTAAGGAGCACCATTGCTGGATTGTATGGTAAGAGTATGTCTCGTTTTGTAAGAAAGTGAGTGCCAAACTGCCTTCCAAAGCACCATTTTGCGTTCCCACCAGCAGTGAATGAGAGTTCCTGTTGCTCCACATCCTGGCCAGCATTTGGTGTTGTGGATTTTCGCCATTCTCACACATATAGTGATATCTTTTTATTTTAATTTGCAATTCCCTAATGACATATGATGTTGAGCATCTTTTCATATGCTTATTTGCCATCTGTATATCTTTGGTGAAGTGTCTGTTCAGATCTTTTGTCCATTTTAAAATTGAGTTATTTTCTTACTGTTGAGCTTTAAGAGTTCTTCGCATATTTTGGGTAATAGTCCTTTATCAGATATGTCTTTTGCAAATATGTTCTCTCAGTCTGTGGCTTGTCTGCTCATTCCCTTCATGGTATCTTTCACAGAGCAGGGGTTTTTAATTTTAATCAAGTTCAGCTTACCAATTCTTTTGTTTATGGGTCACGCCTTTGGTATTGTTTAAAAAAAGTCATCACCACACCCAAGGTCATCTAGTTTTTCTCTTGTATGATTTTCTAGGAGTTTTGCATTTTACATTTAGGTCTATGATCCATTTTGAGTTGTTGTCATTATTATTATTATTATTATTATTATTATTATTTTTGTGAAGGGTGTAAGGTCCAAGTCGAGCTCAGTTTTTCTTGCATATGGATGTCCAGTTATTCCAGCACTGTTAGTTGAAAAGACTGTCTTTTATCCATGGTATTGCCTTGGCCCCTTTGTCAAAGATCAGTTGGCTATATTTATGTGGGTCTGTTTTTGGATTCTCTATTCTTTCCTGTTGATCTAGTTGACTTTTCTTTCACCAATACCACACTGTCGTGATAACTGCAGCTTCGTAAGTCTTGAAGTTGGGTATTGTCCATCCTTCAGAATCATGTTCTTTAATATCACGGTGGCCAGTCTGGATTTTTTGCTTCTCCACATAAAGTTTAAAATCAGTTTGTTGATATCTTCAAAATATGGAAATACTTTCAAATGTAAATGTTCTAATTAAAGACACCTGCTGTCTTTTCACAGGAGCCTTTCTATATCTTATTTATTTTCACACTTTGTGGCATACCAGGGAACGTTTTCTTTGGGAAGCCATGTGGTTAATGTGGCTATTTTTTTTTTTTAATGTAGATTGTATAGGCTATAGTGGAGGTAATGCTTTTGTACAATTTTAGTACATTGAAACAAAATGTTTTAGATTTTTGATTGTGGTAAAATACACATAACGTAAAACTGACCGTTATACCCATTTGTTAAGTGTACAGTAACGTTACGTACATTCACAAATTCATAACTTTTTTCATCTTGCAAAACTGAAACTCTATACCTTCAAACAATTAGTTTCCATTTTGCCTTCCTCCCAGCCCCTGGCAACCACCATTCTATTTTCTGTCTCTATGAATTTGACTACTGTAGCTTTCTCATATAAGGAGAATCACACAGTATCTGTCGTTTTGCGCGTGGCTTATTTCACTTAGCATAATATCCTTGAGGTTCATCCGTGTTGTGGCCGGTGTCAGAATTTCTTTCCTTTGTAAGGCTGAAAATGCTCCATTGTATGTAAAGACCGCATTTTGTTTATCCATTCATCCATTGGTAGAGTCGATGTGAGTCCATTTTGAAGTGAGGTTTAGGAGCTGTCTGTTCCCTGAGCTTTCCCTAGAGCTTGGCGGGCTCGGAGAAATGGGAAAACGACATGAACAGCTGGAACGCCAGCATCCAGAGGTGCTGCCTCCTGTTGTGGGCTATAACCAAGGTGACAGACAAAATTTTAGTTTAAGAAATTGTATATTTAGAATTTGGACAGAATCAAAACTAAAAAAAGAGAAGTCTTAAAATGCACAGTGTTTTGCTTTCTTTCTCTATTGAAAAAGACAGAGTTACGTTTTGAGGGCGGGGGATTAGTGATGGGTTTGTGCCGTCTTTGAGCCCTCACCCGTGATATCTCTGTATCATTTACTGATATAATTATATACTAGATGCTAATATATCTGAATATATAATCAATTATATTAGTAAATCCAGGATATACACACTGAGTAGATGACCATTCCAGGCATGGTTTTGGATGCACGGATTTAAATAAGGACTAGATGATGTTTAAAGAAACAAAAGCTGAATGTAAAATAAAACATACCCTGAATCTTTAGGATGATGTTATTATTAATTCTGATATACTCAATTTTGAGAGTAACTTTGGAAAATACAATTACTAAATAAAATATCCAAGAGAAGCACAACTGAGTCACAAGATTTGCTGAATTCCAACGAGGAGAACGATTGACAACAGGATGAGTAAAATAAGACGTTGTTGGAAGTAATGACACAAACAAACTCAAATGGTTTCAAACAATCTACTTTGAAGAAAGAAATCTAAACCCAAAGCATGTGATGTAAAATATTACTGAAGAAGTCTCACTGCTATCAGGAAATGGAAAAAGAATAAGAAGATGGTCACAAATGTGGCATTGAGTCATGCTAGTGGCCCACAGCCCCAAATGCTGTCTCTGCAATCACTGCGTGGGTGTTTTGTGGCAGATGAGGCCTGGCCTGTGCTCCCAGATCATATAGTTATGAAGCTTTCATTTATGAATTGATATAAATGCCTGTTGCTTCCATTTTCATTTTATGTCAGCTTTGATGTAATGGTTTGTGCAGGTAACACTTACCTTGTATTGAACCAAAGGTTAGTATTTTCCAACTTTAAATGATACCTTCACGTGACAGGGTTTGGAGATTTAGAGACTAGATCTCTGACCTACACGTGTTCCTTCCATGGGTTTTAAACTTTCATCTTAGCCACTCTTGGCTTTAATATTCCACCCCACTCTGCCTGTCTGAGTATAGAAATTGTGCCATGCTCTAACGGTTCAGGTTTCTTCTCTCTGATTTGTCTCCAATTATTTTACATCTTCCTTGAAGATGAACCACAGAAATCTTATGCAGTTTTGCAGGTAAAAATCTATCGTTACTTGTACAAGGGTGGCCTAATGCTACTGTTAAAAGTTTCATTCAGGGGCACAGCATATTGCAGCATTAACTGTGGGTCAGACATACTGGACTGGATTACCGGGGCATTTTATTGATAGCTGGGTGACCTTGCGCAAGTCATTTGGCCTGTCCGATCTTCAGTTTCCTGTCTGTTTTATTATACTTCCCAGTGGAGCCACAGAATCAAATGAGACAAAATATAGGCAAGCTTGAAGATGTTAGGTTGGTGTGAAAGTAATTGTGGTTTTTGCAATTATTTTTAACCTTTTAAACTGCAATTACTTTTGCACCAACCTAATACATATCTTTATTTTTTTCTGATTTTAAAATCAATGTTTATTGTAAAAAAACGTATAAAAGAAATATGGAATGAAAAGCAAAATTTCTAGAAATAATAACTGGGGCTGGCTTGGTTATACTTCTCTGGATTTATTTTCCCCTCTCTGTCTAGTAATATGTAGTATAATTGTGAAAGCGAGATAATTCAATATCCTGCATTTTCTCATGTTTCATTCATTTCATATGCTGTGACATTTTTCCAGGTCAGTGCATAGAGAGCTACCATATTCTTTTTCATGCCTCCATAGAATCCTAATTGCATGGGTGCCCAATAAATTATTTAATCCATTTCATAGTCGTGGCCATTTTAGCTTGTTTCCATTTTTTTTTAGTTTTTGAAACAAAGCTGCAACAAATATTGTTGTGTTACAGTATTTTTACATACTTGAGGGATTATTACTGTATATTCCTAGGAAAGGAATTGCTAGGTCAAAGGTATGAGCATTTGGATGGATACAGCTAAGTTGAACAAATGTTCTAAAGCTGTGGGGTTCTCGGGAAACAGTCATTATTAAACTGGGTTCTAGAAAACAAGCAGCCAGTGGACGTCAGAGAATGAGACCAGGAACGCAGTAGGTTTAGGCACAAGTCACTTCACCTCCCTGTGCCTCAGTTTCTTCATCTGTAAAGTAGAGATAAGAACAGTTCCCATCTGGTAGGGTTGTTGTGATGATTCGGTGAATTAATTAATTCAATGGAGTGCTGAGACTCCTGCCTGGCATAGAGAAAGCCCTATATAAGCAAAGATGTTGCTATCCTGACTATTTAGGCCAGAACTGTGACCCTGGCGGGGCGCTCTATGATCCCCTAGAGCAGGGGCCAGGCACCCTGGGGAGCCCTCCCCACACAAACTCTGGTGGGCTACACCTGCCTTTGTAGACAAAATCTGATTCCTTTCTTCCCCTTTCATGGCCTTACGAAATCATGTTGCAGTTTATCTGTGAGTTTGCGATGTGAGGAGCCAAAAGAGTTTCTATTATTGACTTTTTTCAGACCATTTAAAGGTGAGTCCTACCCTGATCTGCATGAAGGAGGAGAGAAGGGAACCACCATTTACTGAACCCCTGGTATGTGCTAGGCCTTGTCACACTTAAAAAATGTGTATGTTTTATATATATAGTCACGCTTAAAAAAATTTATGATATATAGTCACACTTAAAAAATTTATGATGTATTAATATATATCATATAAATTTTTTAAGTGTGACAAGGCCTAACATATGTATATATACATATATACATATGTATATATGTATATATATATAAAACTATATATATACATACATATATATATATATATATATATATATATATATATATATATTTATAACTCCTTTCAACCGTCCCCACAGCCTGTGATGTCAGAATTACTATCACCCGTTTAGAGGTAATTGGAGGCTCGGTCCTCTTAAAGAACTTGCCGAAGGCCACACGGTTAGTAAGTGGCAGAAATGGCCTCAAAACCCCTCAAAGTTCTATGGGGGAGCCAACTCTCCGCCCAGAAATGTACTTTGCCATATCCACAGTCTGTGTACTGATTCAGAAACACCTCTCCATCTCTAATTTTTAACAGCCTCTGGTGGAGAATCTTGTCTATTATCTTTAAAAGTTGAAATAACCATCACAGATCGGTTGGGGCTGTTAACAAGTCCATTTCTTCACTCACCTTCCTTCCATAAGTGCTCAGGGCTCACCCCTTCCCTGCCCAGTACCAGGCAGAAGGGGACTGTAGTGGGGTTACCAGAGTCGTCTTTGAACAAATGACCTCTATCCTTCGTCGTGGTGGTCATTGTCCGCGTGTGTATACGTCCACCAGACGACTTGGGAATAGGGCCATGCCACTTTCCTCCTTAGACGGAAGCAGAACATTCCGAGTCTATTTCCTTTGTGTCATCCTGAGCAGCGTTTCACATTGTGACAATCCAATGGCCATTGACTCCAGTGTAAACGATTAGCTTCCTTGAATGCTTTGAAAGGATCATTTCTCTTTTCTATTCTAGTTTACTTTTGAGGGGAGATACTTTCTCATGCTTCCTTTGGGCGTATTTCCTGTTTGAAGCTACTCCGACCCCCACTTCATCAGCCCAATGTAACTCTAGTCAAATCAGTTGTGAATGGTCTTTGTCCCGGAGGCTTTGGGCCTGTTGATACACCACTCTCATTTCCAGGCCTTTTCACAAGTAATGTCAAAACAAGCTCCAAACTTCCTGAGGATTCTTTTCCAAACTCTTCCTTGGGAGCAGCCAAAGAAATATCTGGATGTCCTGCTATGCCTCCTGATGGTATGAGGTCGTCGTGATTTTCTTCTTTCCTTCTCTATCTAGAAAGGTGACTCTGATCATCGTTCACACCATTCTTCCTGCACACTTCCCTGTGTGTTACTTGGAACTGTGTATAGTGTATTTTCTTTCCGTAGAGTCTCTAAAACTACCCAGACTTTGAAGTTATCATTTAAACCTCTCTTCCACATCGGGCTGGCTGAGCTTGCCCATTGAGAGAACTGACTTCGGCAATTGGTGTCATTTAAAAGGTGCTGGGAGGAATTTCTCCCCCAAACCTTCTATTTTGCATCTCCAGCTAGTCAATAAACACTTACTATGCACGTTCTATGTGCTTAATATAAACTGAGATGTAGGAATGAACAAAACAGGCAAGATCCTTGCTTGCACAGAGTTTGCATTCTAGTGACTGTTTACTGGAAAGTGGGGCATGTGGGGAGACGGATAAGCAAGACAGCGGGTCAGGGTGGGGGGTTCTACATGGTGCCAAGCATGATGAAGGTATTGAAAAGGGTGCTGTGGGCCGAGCATGATCGGAAGGGGTACTTATATCAGGCTTCTACGAGGAGGTAACATTTGGGCTGACACTGCAGTGATGCAGAGAAGCTAACCATATGACAAGCCCAGGCAAGGTCTTTCCAGGCAAAGGGAACAGAAAGTGCAAAGGCCCCAAGGCAGGACAAGGTTGGTCTATTCAGAGAACTGAAAGCAAAAGAGTGTGGCTAGAGCAGAGTAACCAGGACAAGAAAGACACAGGAGGTCAGAGAGGTACTGGGGCCAGATCTTGTAGGGCCTTTCGGTCAAGGTGAGAAGCTTAGATTTTATGTCCAGTGCAATGGGAAGTTATTAGAGAGTGCCATGACCTAATTTATGATTTTAAGAGACTCCTGTAGTTGCTGTATAGACAACAGATTGTAGAGGGGCAAGCTGGGAATCAGGGACCAGCTGGGAGGACCTTTCCAGTCCAGATGTAAGATGATGATGGTTTAGACGAGCAGACGGAGAGAAGTGTAAACGCTTGGGATGTATTTTGGGGGCCGAGCAGACAAACCTAGTGATGTACTAGAGATAGAGAGAGAGTCAGGAGAAGAATCATGAACACTACCTAGGATTTTGGTTTGAGGACCGGCATGGATGCTGGATGTTATTTACTGAGATGGGAAAAACGGAACTGGTTGTGGGGAAAAGAAAAGAGTTTTCTTTAGGTCATAAGGATGAAGCAGGTTATGAATCTGGAGCTCAGACTAACTTTATGTCACATGTACCAGGGCTCTGTCATATAGAGTTCAGAGCAGTAACATAATACTTGGGCATAGAGGACACTTCCTTAGTGCTTCATGGATAGAACAGTCCTCATTAAAATGTAAATGTGCCCCCAAAGTACTAACTCATTGTATGTTGTTAGTCATTCTCACTTTGGTGTGAATTTACATGTTTATTTTATAGCAACGATTTGAAACCTGCTGTTTAAAAAGGGATCATAAAAAAACTTTAGGAGCACTCAATTCCTTTGAGAGTATAGGCTGAGTGCTGTGGGTATCCTCGGGAGGGATGGGAGGAAGGGTGCTAAAGAAAAGGCAAGAAAAAACAAATTATAGAAATGTAATTAGCCTGGGGCTGCTATCATTTCTTCATGTGCAGACAGTGTACAGTCTTTCAAACATATAATTGCTACATGCCTTGTTAAAAAAACCACCTACTAATTTTATATAACATTCCTAGATTAGTCTCTTTATTCCAGTAAGGTATTCTATTGCATAGTTGCATTATGATTTTTTTTTATAATGTATAGAATTTCTACCCACAGAGATTCATAAAATACTTGGCTTTCTTGAAAGCATTGTTGTATAATAAATACAATTAAAACCTGACTAGTCCTCCATGAGCTAGTCCCACTTTTTAAGGAAATAAATACACTTCGATAAGCACTGAATACTTATGTGTGACAGGTGTTGTTTGAGCCCTCGGTTCTGAGTTCCTTGAGGACAGCGGCTGGACTTTATCTCAAAGACTGTCTCGGGCTGGCCCAGTGGAGACTTAACGAAGCCTTGCATGAAAAAGTCAGATTTAAAATAAGGCCAATAATAACTAATAAAACTCTTCTTTGGGAATCAAAACGAAATCAGACAAACCAAAGGCTTCTGGGTAACTCTCTGCCCACTGAAACCAACCTCTTCATGTTGTGGATGTGAATCTACTTCTCCACACTGGGTGTAATTATTGCGACATTGTGTCCGTTTTCAAAGTGAAATTAAATCTGACTTCGTGTCCCTATGACCGTGGGAAGGAGGAGTTTCATCTTGGGGATGTTTTGAGGAGCCCTGTTCCTTGTTAAAAGACAGTTTTTTAAAAAACGAATCTTTTATTTTTCCTTACAGTTAACATACAATATTATGTTAGTTTTAGGTAAATAACATAGTGATTAGACACTTATATAACTTAGGAAGTGATCACCCTGTTAAATCTAGTACCCTCCTGACGCTATACATAATGATTACAATATCATTGACTCTATTCCCTGTGCTGTACTTTACATCTCCATGACTATTTTGTAACTGCCAATGTGTACTTCTTAATCCCTTCACCCTTTCCACCCAGCCCCCTAAACCTTTCTCCCATCTGGCAACCATCAAAATGTTTTCCGTATTTATGAGTTTGTTTCTGTTTCATTTGTTTGTTTATTTTGTTCTTTGGATTCCACATATAAGTGAAATCACATGGCATTTGTCCTTCTCTGTCTGACTTACTCCATTCAGCACAATACACTCTAGGTCCATCCATGGTTGCAGATGGCAAGATTTCATTCTTTTTATGGCTGAGTAATATTCCATTATATGTATGTATATCACCTCTTCTTTATCCATTCATCCGTTGATGGGCACCCAGATTGTCACCATATGATAGTATTATAAATAATGCGGCAATGAACATATGCATGCACGTGTCCCTTCAAAATAGTGTTTTGGGTTTCTTCAGATAAATACCCAGAAATGTGATTACTGGGTCCCTCTTTTTCTCTTGTTACAAAGTCTCTTGTTTTAAAGTCTATTTTTGTCTGGTATAAGTACTGCTGCCCCAGCTTTTTTTTTTTTTTTCATTTCTGTTTTCATGAAATATCTTTTTCCATCCCTTTACTTTCAGTCTGTATGTTTCTTTCAATCTGAAGTGAGTCTCTTGTAGGCAGCATATGTAAGGGTCTTGTTTTCTTATCCTTTCAGCTACCCTATGTCTTTTGATTGAAACATTTCATCCATTTACATTTAAAGTAATCATTGATAGATATGTAGTTATTGCCATTTTATTTTTCATATATTTTTTTTAAAGATTATTATTATTTTTTTTTTTAAAGATTTTTTATTGGGGAAGGGGAACATGACTTTATTGAGGAACAGGTGTGTGCTTCCAGGACTTTTTTCCAAGTCAAGTTGTTGTCCTTTCAGTCTTAGTTGTGGAGGGCGGAGCTCAGCTCCAGGTCCAGTTGCCGTTACTAGTTGCAGGGGACGCAGCCCACCATCCCTTGTGGGAGTCAAACTGGCAACCTTGTGGTTGAGAGGATGCGCTCCAACTAACTGAGCCATCCGGGAGCTCAGCGGCAGCTCAGCTCAAGGTGCCATGTTCAATCTTAGTTGCAGGGGGCACTGCCCACAATTCCTTGCAGGACTCAAGGAGTTGAACTGGCAACCTTGTGGTTGAGAGCCCACTGGCCCATGTGGGAATCGAACCGCAGCCTTCAGAGTTAGGAACCTGGAGCTCTAACTGCCTGAGCCACCAGGCCGGACCCTATTTTTCATATTCCTGATCTTTCTTTTTCTTCTTCTTCTTCTTCAAGAAGTCCCTTTAAAATTTCTTGTAATACTGGTTTGGTGGCAATGAATTCCTTCAGCTCTTTCTTATCTGGGACGCTTTTTATCTGTCCTTTGATTCTATATGATAGCTTTGCTGGTATGGAGGTCCTTGATTTGCCTCACTTGGAATATTTTATGCCAATCCCTTCTGGCCTGCAAAGTTTCTGTTGCGAAATCAGCTGACAATCTTATGTGATCTCCCTTGTAGGTAACTAACTGGGGCTTAGGACTTCAACATATTTTGAGGAGACACAACTCAACCCATAACACTACCCATTTTCCACAAGTGCAGAGTTGTAAAGTAGCTCAAAGGCTATGAAAGACACAACACCCAGTAACTGTTTGGTGTTTATGCCCATTTCAGTCTTTCACAATTTTCCTAACACATTTCCTAGGGTTGCCCCCAAATTTGGGGATTAGTCCACGCTGCTCAGAACTGCTATGCTTGCTTAAGTCAAGACACTTTACTGTTTCTGGACTTTTGGGGTGCAGAGGCCCACAAGCTCAGAGCCCCAGGGCTAAACTGCGGGTGCTGCCTTAAGAATGTGAGGTAACCAGGCACATACTTCTGAGGTGGTGCCCAGCCAAGCGCGCTGCAAGGGTAAGGCTAGTGTCTGCTCTTCCTAAAATTCTCCTCCTTCTCCACCCTAGGGGCACCCACTGCCCTCGCTGCCCTTCAAACACTTTAAGTAGTTCTCACTCTTCCTTTCCTGGCAAATCTCTCCTGGTGCCTGCAGAAACTCTTGGTCTCTCTCATCCCTGACTTGAGAGTCTGAGGATGAGTTTCTCCTTCTAACTCATCCTTGCTACAGGTAGTCATGGTCCCTGTACATTGAAAATTGTAACAGACTTTTGCAATCTGACGGTTCTGAGTGAATAGTTGTGCTGCCTTTGGAGACTAGAAAACAGATTGAAGAGTTTGAGGAAGGTTGATGCTGAAATGAAAAGGGGTTTCCCGTTCACCCTGGGTTAAGGAGCAGAGCACTCCATTGCCCATGCATTCTGATAATAACAGGTTTATGATGTTGCTTCTTACACTGCTCCCCTCACATAAACCTGCCTCCTCTTGTCCTTCTCTGGGAAGAAATGGCATCCAGTTGGTGAGTAGAAGTGTTCGGTTCCACCGCTTGTTTTTTTCTGACTTCTGTAGGAACACTTCTGGGCCAGGCTGTATCTCAACCTGTTCTACTGTTGTCCAGGGTGGGCTAGTCCGGTAACCCCTGACTGCTCTGGTGGGCTTATCGCAATCTAAGTGTGTGGACTTTGACCTTCGTTGTTTAGAAAAGGCTTCTGCTCTTCAGCATATTTAATCTTAGCAGCTCGATGACATTTTTCCTAATTAATGTAATACTTATTTATCTAAATAGCTTCCAAAGACACCAAATCTTTACAGTTTAAAACAGTGGTTTTTAAATAAATGATTTTGCCTCTTTGCCCCAGAAGGGGCATGTGGCAGTGTCTAGAGACATTTTTTATTGTCACAGCTGTGTGGCTGCGGCTGGCGTCTAGTGGGTAGACACCAAGGATGCTGCTAAACATCCTACTATGCACCAGACATTTCCCCCTCCCCCTCCCCCAACAAAGAATCATCAAGGCCAAATGTCAATAGTGCTAAGGTTGAGAAAAGTTGGTTTAAAAGAAAGTGGGGCTGCAATAAAATACGTAGACGTCGAATTATAATGGTATGCACCTGAAATTATATGTTAATCAACCAATGTTACCGCAATAAAAATTAATTAATTTTAAAAAGGAAAAAAAGACAATTATGTTTTTTTAAAAAAATTACAAAATAATGCATGCTCCTTATGGGAAAAAAATACAGACCAGCAAAACAACAAAACACTCTAAACCTCTTGAAATCCCAGAAAAGTATATTTTCTGCTAAGGTTAGAACATTTTTTTTTTTCCTTGAAGGTATGTTAAGAGTAATTTGACTCCTTTCTCATTCCCAGTAAAACTTAGGAACAAAATATTTATTCCTGTTCATTTGTAAAATTCAGTGGGTTGAAGCAAGATGGCTCAAGTTTTTATGGGCTAGTAGGAAGGAAAAGAAAGTTACAAGGAAGGACTAAAGCGCTTTCTTTAATGTACTGGACTGCTTCCAGATGGATTTCTAGATAGGAAATGCCACTGCAGATGCAGAGCGGAGAACCTTGCCGTAGGTGGAGGGAGCTTCTCAGCCTCCCTCTTCCCAGCGAGGCTCTGGAATGTGAACACATTAGCAGTCGATGATGGGGCTTCCATAGCAGCAGGAGGCTGGCCACTGGCTATTTTTAAAACAGAAGGTTTCTAAAATAGTAAGAAGTTAAAATAATGACCTGTGAAAGAAGAGAAGCCCTTTTGTGGAATAAAATTCTGGAGACAATGTGGCACCAACGGGGAAGTGTCTCTGAGTGACATTTTGGCCACGTGGGGATACAGGAAAGTGGGCGGCTGAGTGTATGTGGGGACTCTGTCTGGCAGCAGCTGAGAAGTCTAGATGAGTGTGAGCTGACGAGTGTGGTTACAGTGAGAAGCAAGGCCCTGTGAGCTCCCTTCTGCTCGGAGTGTCTTGGAGAAAGTGGAGTATGGAAAGGAGCAGACACATCCCCTCAACGAGAACCTCTTGAGCCCCTCTGAGGCAGGTTTTGAGTGGGGCTGGGTGTCAGGGGCACAAAGATGAATCAGGTTTTTGTGTAAGTGGAAGAAGACATAGAGTTCATGGAGTCTGGGGACGCTTCTTTACGTTCCGAAATAAGTTGCCTGCTCTTGAAATCTAGGGCTGGTGTAGATATTTTAGAGCTGCTTTTCCTTGAGTAAGTTGTATCAACATAAATAATTGAGAATGAATCTAGGCAGAAGCTGTTGAGAGTTCATCAGAAGGGCATTTTGCCTGTGAAGGAAGCATGATGGGAAGGGTCCGTGCTCCTTAGCGAGTTGAGTTCCCTTGGCTGAAAAGCCTTCTCAAGCTGTGTAAATGGGTAAATGGACGTGACTGCAGATGTGAATAAGATCCAGTCCAGCAAAGAACGGCTGAGGAGCTGAGGTCTGAGATCAAGGGTGGGAGTGGAACTAGAGCAATAGCTTGTTTAAATTAAAACTTTAGGTGACATCAGTGTGGTTTGTAACAAGGCACTCTATACTTGTAATCTACCCAATGGTTATGTAATTAAACAAATGATTATGGAAAATTTGAAGCATAAGTAAAAGTAGAAAGACTTGAGGAAAGAAACTGATGTACTCATCACCCAGTTTCACCAATTTTTAAATAAACTTCCTATTTTGTTTCAGCTCTCCCCCCACCTACCCAATCCCCCAGTAATTGTGAAACAAATTCCAGACCTATATCATTTCGTTTGTAAATATTTCAATATGTATCTCAAAAAAGAAATAGTGCTTACTTTGAATTTGAGGTCTTCCTGTAGTGTACAGCTGTGCTCTAAACGACTGACCCTGTTGATGTGAAAACAAACTGAGGGGAAGAAAAAGTACCATGTCCTCAGCAAAGCCTTCACCTGCTCCTTCTCGTGTTGAGGGGAAGGCAGCTTTGTGCTCTCTTCGTGATCTGTGCATACCTTGAGTACTGCCCCTGGGACAGTAGGGGCAGTGTAGAAATCGTGTAGAAATCATTTTCTTGTTTGTGTCCTTCACGAGGGTGACATTGACATTTATGCTTAGTTAATATCCATGTGCTAATATCCACATTTCCCAGCTTCCCTTGCAGTTAGGTTGGGGCCTTGTGATGACATTAGGCCAATGACCTGTGAGTGGGACTAATGCATCACTTCTGAGCCTGGGAATTGCAAAACCAGTGTGCTTCCTCCATGCTTGTTCTTTCCTTCTTGTGGTCCTGGAAGCTGCGTGTGAGATGCCAGCATTCAACCTGGAGGGAGCCTGATGTCCCATATCCCTGGATGGACGGGAGCCTTATTGGCCTTCACAGGACTTTGTAGGAGTGACAGATGAAGTTCTGTTGTGCTAAGTCACCGAGATCTCAGAGGGATTTGTAACCTCAGTGTGAGATAGCCTGTCCTCCCTAATACAAACTAGACTGCAACTGCCTCTGGGTCAGGGGCTGTTGTCTCCACCACCATATCCTTGGGACTTCTCATTGTGCGTGGCACATAGTAGGTGCTCAAGAAATGTTTGGAAGCTAGGAAGGAAGCAAAAAGAGGGATGGAAGGAAGGAAAGAAGAAAGGATGGAAATAGAGAAGAGAAGTAAACCAGCAAACTTGCTCCGAGGCCCCAAGATTTACTATATGAGTTCAATATGTCTGACCCTAGGGGGCAACAGTAATGAAAACAAACTAACCCAGAGGGCTTTTAGAAGTTTTCGGAAACCCTGTCCTAAGACGCGTATCTTCCATTATTTCTTTGCTCTGCCAACTGATACACACACAGTAAGATTTACAAGCAAGCGTCTCATCAGTGTTACACTCCTAGACTTGGGAATTTTGCTGTGCCCCCACCCCATGCCCATTGGCATCACCACCTTCATTTGCCTCTCTGGGCCCCTGCTCACTGTGAGCCCGCTACACCAGGCACTGTTTCCAGGTGCTGCAGTACAGCGACGAGCAAGAAAAGGCATGATGCTTGTTCTTGGGTGAACAGTGTGGCAAGTGCTGTGGGTGCACAGGAGGGTCCCCATGTCCTCAGAGATAAGAGGGAGGGCTTTCCAGAAGAAGCATCTCCGGCAGATCCTGGAGGAGAAGTGAGTCAGGAGGGTTGTACGTTTAGTACCTTCTGGATTGTGTCTTCACTATCATGTCATCTCACCTCTTCTTTCTTCTCAGCCTTGCTCTCCTCTCTACTTAGGTTTTTCTCCATGGTGCTTTGCATCCTTCCTCCTGCTCTGGCAGGTCAACAGATGATCACGCCAAGTGTATTTGGTGAAAAACCATCAATCCAGCTCTCAGCTTCAGCGGCAGGTCTCTGGGAGACACCCTTGCGGGGGTGGTGCGTGCATGTGTGCTGTCTGCAGCCACCAGTGCACTGCTCTCTGCAGCAGAGTCAGGGGACCGAACGAACATCAAAGATGTTACACCCCTGTGCCTGGAAAGGGAATCGCGGGGGCCGGAAGGAAGTTTTCATCATATCCACGTCATCATATCCATGTCATCTTCCTTTCTCATCATCTTAACACACATTTCACCAAAAACTTCGCAGTGATAAGTTATCCTGGTCTTCTTTTTGGTCTACCTAGGAAAAAACGACCAGGTAGCTCCAGAGGGTGTGTCTGTGTCGCAGAGCATTGCAGGTAATGCTCTAAAGTTGGTTTCTGCAGTTACCTAGCCAGGTTTGGGTGAGGAGAGGGTTTGCAGTTTTCTAAAGTTCAGTGCGGCTTGCAGAATCCTGCAGTTCCCATTTACCTTTTGTCTGACCCCTTCAGCACGTGCAGGCGAGTCTGACTAGTTGGGAGCCTCATGCTAGATTGGGCCTTGGAAGAGTCTGACCCTCGGCTGGGTTTTATCTGATGGAATCGCACCTTTTTCTTCTAAGGTGGCCAATTCCCTGTGGCTAATGGTAGAGACTTAGTAAATACCAGGAGGCTGGGAGGCCCTTAAAAAAACCTGTCTCCTAGTTATCCCTGGTAGAAACAGGAACATTTTTAAAGAACCCTCTTTTGCATTTGGCCTGTGTTGGGGAAGAAAAGACCTATGAGAGGGAGAGATCTAGAGAAATGTATATGGAAATTCCCCCTGGCTTCTCTCATTTAAATCCAGTGATGCTCTAAAGGACCCCAGTGTAACAGAGAGAGAATTTCCAGAGGGTCACCTACTCCTTCTTTTAAAATGCCAATTACTGTGACATGGGCTCTGCCACAGAGCAGAGCACAGAACAGCAGTGAACACTCCGTGGAAAAGGCAGAATCCTGAGAGAGTCATTTTCTCTTTTCAAAAGTGAGTTGCTCCTACCTACCCATTTCCACAATATAGAATGAGACTTAGTGATGTACCAAGGTTATTTCTAGAAGATAAAAATGAGTAATTTCCTTTACAGTGGTCATAAATCCTTAATGGCAACACTTTTGTTTAGAAAGCATATTACTATGAATCTACTCTACAGAACTAAAATGTAAACGAGGATAGATGTGTGAAAAACTGCAAAACGCCACACACTAGCTATCCATGGCTATTGAGAGAGAACAGATGAATAAATTATGATTCATCCATGCAATGAGATGTTATGCAGCTATTAAGAAAATGAGTTTGATCTCTGTATTGCCTGGGAAGATGTTCGTGATGCTCTTATGAGAAAAAACCACGTTTGCAGAGTACTTTGGATGATGTATTCTTATCATTTTTTAAAGGGGTAAATCCCACACATGTGAATGTATGCTTGTGTAAGCCTAGTGAGCAGTTGGAAGGATCCCAGGCTTTATCTCTGGTTTTCTCTCGTGGTTGTGGCAGGAGCAGAACTGGCAAGAAATCTATTTATTTCTCTATGAACCGCTTTTGTGTTGATTGATTTGCTTCCATGAGCATGTTATAGCAAAAATAATCACAGAGAGGCTTAACTTAAAATTAGAATATAAACATTAATGTATGGACTGAGATAAAAATGCAACATGAATCTTCTCGTTGCTTGTAAATTTTCGCTTATGAATGATTTTTATTCTACTAGTTGGTGGGTGTCAAGTTCACAAGTGTAAATCGAAAGTGGGCACTTTGGGTGATAGGATCAGCCATGCAAGGTAGAAGGCTTTGATGTCAAGAGAGGGAGAGAAAACTGGGAAGGGATGTGATTTGGGGCTTTAAAGGCGAGGGCATATACTGTTAAAGGGGTGGGGTGATGTAGTAGGATTGTGGCTAACGTGAATATATGGGAGTCGTCAATGCCGTATGGGCCCATCCTGCTCCTTTCATGTTGGGAGAAAATTGTCTGATTGCTTCCAAGGCCCAATAGATCAGTCAGTCAGCTTACAGATATAGTTTCTCAAACTATTGCACTTATGGTGAGAGATAGTGCAAGGAATAGATGTGGGGAGAACTTGGGGAAAAGGATGGGCGGGAGGTGGCATGCTGATTTCTACTGGGAAGAGATATGGGGAGAATTTTACAGAAATGAAATCTTTACTCTGAAGCACAGCATGCAGTGCCTCTCTTCTCATCCCTCTACCCTTATGATTCCTGTCTTAAGGACTATTTGGTGGCAAGAAGCAGAGGCCCATTCAAATGATCTCACATGAAATGGGATTCATTATAAAAAGACAGGACACTCTCATCACACCTCATTGTAGGAAGTACACCTGGGCCTCCCAGGCATTGAAAAATTGGCAGACAACTGGTCTTTCACATATTACCCTGGCATCTTTCATATCCATTTCTGGTTTTCCTTCTTTCGTTGTCTTTCTCCCTACCCACCCTTGGATGGCATGGCTGCTCTATCTCTGACTCCACGTTACATTGCAATACAAGCGTTACCGCCAGCATCTCTTAGTTTAAGGCCATGAGACAAAGCACTTGTCTGGTTGAGAATCAGGCCACAGAGCAGCTGAGAAGGGCCCTGGGCGGGCAGGTAGTTGTCCACCATGCATGGCTCTTCTCATGCCTCTTCCCCACCATATCCTTTCATTTATGTGCTGTTCAGACCTCTGACCATCCTCAAACAATTTATTCTCAAGCCTCTGCCTTTGCTGCAGGTGTTCCCACTGCCTGACAGAGTCTCCCCAACTCCATTTGCTTCTCAAGTGTTCTCATACTTTCAGACCTAGTTTAAATATCATCTCCAATATCTAACATACCCGGATAGCGCCATTAAAAATGAATTATTTATTCCTTTGGGGCCACCACAACTTGTATTTACACTTTATACACCCTGCCTGTGTGTGTCTATGTGCATTTACGTCTCTGCCCTCCTTCCTCCAAATGGGGGGCATGTCTTGTTTATCTCTGTACTTCAAACCTCTCTCAGTACCACAGGAGGTGCTCATAGATGTTTCCTGAATTCAGGCACCCTGTAGCTCATGGAGTCATGAATGTCTGGATTTATTTCTCATTAGCATCATCATAAAATCACAGAAACGGTTTTACCATTCTCTGTTAAGTTCAGAGAAGTCATGATTTAGTTTTTCCATTAAAGCATGAAGATATAAGGACAACCATGTATCTGCACTTTTGTTTCTCAGAGAAAATGAGAAGTAGAAAAAACAGTGTTTTTTCCCATGATTTCTCAATAAAGCAGAATTATTTTTAAAATAGCCTCCTGATACCTAGTCTGGGATCCTAGGATTAGATCTAAAGTTGCTCAAAGCTGCACTTAGGCAGTGTAAACAAGTCATTTACTTCTTCAGTGTCTGCAGTGGTGTTGTTTTTTGGTTTGTTTTGCTTTGGTTTGGAAATCGATCTTTGACTGTTATTCGCTAATATATCGCATCTTCTCTGCTGCCTGAGTGATTAAAAAGTGCCAAGTTGGCTAAGATGATCTACTCTCCTTTTTACGTTACCCTCAGCGAACACAGTCAACCTTGAACTTCTCTTCCTCTCACACCCCACATTCAACCCATCAGGAAATCCTACCTTTGTAATAAACCGAGAACCTGGCCATTTCTTGTCCCTTTCACTGTGACCACAGACTGTCTTACCAGGACTATGGCAACCCCCTCTTAACTGGTCTCCTGTGACTCCCCAGCCTATTTCCCGCCCAGCAGCGAGAGCAAGAGAGAGAGAGAGAGAGAGAGAGAGAGAGAGAGAGAGAGAGAGAGAGAGACCTTTGCAAATGCAGATCACATCTTGCCCCTCCTTTCCCCACAATCCCATTTCACAAGATTAAAACTCAAATCCTTCCCTTGACTGGCTGGATCCTGCATGACCCCCCCCCCTGAGTGATCCCCCACCAAACCCGCTTGTCTCGGACTTCATCTCCTATGCTCTCGGCCTCCCTCTCCTCCTGGCCACACTGACTCCTTCTGTGCCCTGAATACTGGATTTGTTTCCCGTGGCTGCCGTGTCCCAAACTGGGTGGCTTGGAACAACAGAAATGTATTCTCTCCCACTTTTGGGGGCCAGAGCTCTGAGGTCAAGGTGGTGGCCGGCCACACTGCCTCCAAAACCCGTTGAGGAGGGTTCTTCTTTGCCTCTTTCAGCTTCTGGTGGCCCAGGCGTTTCTCTCTGTGGCAGCGTCACTCCAGTCTCTGCCTCCATCTTCACATGGCCGTCTTCCCTCTATGTCTGTGTCTCTGCGTCCACGTGGTTCTCCCTGAGTGTCTGTGTCCCAATTTCCCTCTTCTTATAAAGACATCAGTCATTGAATGAGAGCCCCTGCTAATGACCTCATCTTAACCTGATGACATAGGCAAAGACCCTATTTTCATTCATAGGTGCTGGGGGTTAGGACTTCAACAAATCTTTCCTTCTGGTAGGGGAGGGAAGGACACAGTTCAGCAGGTAACAAACACCCAGGCAGCTTCCTCTCCCCTGGGTATGCTTGGCCCAGTCCCTTATCTTCTTTAGGACCTTGCATAAATCTTGTCGTAAGATTATCGTCTCCATGGAGCGCCAACCTCCAATACCTTTGAAGCTGCTCTTCCTCCCCAGTCCATAGCGCATATTAGTTTTTAGCACATGCGATATGTTTCCTGTGATTATTCCTACAGCCAGCTCTCTCTCAACCCCACCACTCTCCCCTGACCTTGAGGAGTGGGGAAGTCCATCTTTGGCTGTTATTTGCTGATATATCTCATCTCCTATCACAGTGTCTGGCACATAGACCCTCAATATTTATAGAATTCATTGATTGCTTTTGTATTTTTTTTAAAGGAAAAGGTAAATCTGTATCTTTGACAATTTAGTATTTTCTCGCAGTATGGTCTATTAAAAAAAAAAGAAAGAAAGTAAAATTGCAAGCTGAGGGACATATTGAAGCATGGTATGTAATTAAGACTTATGTAAACCTTTTCTCTGGCCCCTTTTCCATACATTTATTATTTGTTCTGGGTGCTTTAAGAAATGACAACCCACATACTTACATTTCTCAATCCTCTACTTAGGACAAAGTATATAATAGTCTTGGGTTGTGGTTTCAATTAGCATAGCAAACCCAGTACATACTTTCTTCCTGGCATCCAGATTAAAGAAGCTGTTTTCACTTTCTAGACCAGTTTTTATTTCTGCTTTCTCTTTTTCTCACTAAAAACATGCATGGTATCCACAATATATTAGTAGGTTAAGAAAGGAAGTCACCGGACAGAATCCACATTATGATTCCATTTTTGTAGATTAAAAACAAGATAGGTATAAGTCACATGTGTTTTTATGTGAAGAAAAAAGTGTCTGGAACCATGCACATCAAACACGGAATGAGGAGAGACTTTATCCATTTTTATATTGTTTGGATTTTAAAAAAATGAATAGGTATTTTTTTGGTAATAAAAAGATTAAGAGGCAAATAAACCTTCCTTGGGAGAATGAGTTTTCCACAGCAGAAAGAACAAAAGCTGTTGGATACTGAACATAGCATGTTCTCGTGTAAGGAAACCTGAAGAAGAACCTTTGTGCTTTTCTGTTTACTGCCCTGGAAACTACTCAGGAACACCAATACAGACTTGGGCCATGTTTTTAATGTGTGTGCAGAAAGACGGAAAGGAAATAAAAATACAGTACCAACTGTGGTCGTTGTCTTGTGGTGGAATTGCGGATGACTTTTTGTTGTATACTTTGCTTTTATTTATTTTTTACTGTCTGAAGAACATACACTCAGGTAGATGATGACAGAGGACAAGAATCTGTGTCCCTGTTCTCCAGGCCCAGAGAGGCTCTGAGGAAACCATCTCCTGCATGTGGAAACGGGGTCTGTGTTCACAGGCTCCCACACAGCGGATTCATCCATGAGCACACCTCCAGGGAGGGGCAGCTACTTTAAGGCTCCAGACACAACCCCCCACTTTAGCAATCTGGAAGTTCTGTGGTCTCGGGGCTGGTGAGGGTCTTCCTAACCCAGAGGTGGTTTGGGAAGGGCCTAAATGGAGGGCTGTACTCCCCTCCCTGTTGGCCTCACAGAACCACACCAGCAGTCATGTACAGGTGGGTCGTGTGAGCTGGACTGACTGAGGTGAGTCTTGAAACAGCAAGGCCCAAACTTCAGAAGCGTCTATTGTTCAGCCTCTCTATGCCAGGCAGGCAGGAGAGTGGGCAAGCCGTCTAACTGCCAGAGTCTAGAGCCTGGTGCCTTTGGCAGGATGAACCCTGGGCCTGATGGGGAGACTGCCAAAGCAGAAGCTGGGACAGTGGTTCTTCAAAGCTGGCGTCGCTGAGAATTACCCAGCCCCCCTCACAGTCTGATTCAGGAGTTCACTCTATGGGCCTAGGAATTGGGATTTTAATAAATAGCCCTGTGCTGGTTTTCAACGCCAGCTCTCTCACGTGCACTAAATGCCTGGAGTGAGTGGGAGACTACAGGTTCCAGGGCTCAGTGCCACAAGACCCTCACTTCAGATGCCATGTGCAGGTTTAGGGTCCCCAGATTACCCACCCTTCTGCTGGACTTGGCCACAAATTCAAAGGTTCCCATCCCATTACCCTACCCTGCCCCAGTTTCCATAATTCACTCAAATGACTCACAGAACTCAGGGAAGCCCTATACTTACAATCACTGATTTATTACAAAAGATACAACTCAGGAACAGCCACATAGAAAAGCTCTATGGGGTCAAGTAAGGCAGGGGTGGGCACAGAGCTTTCATGCTTGCTCCAAGTGTGTCACCCTCCCAGCACATAAATGTATTTACAAACCTGGAAGCTTCCCCAACTTTGTCATTCAAGAGTTGTTATCCAGCCTGCAGGCACGACTGATTAAATCATTGGCCATTTGTGATTGAACTTGGTCTCCAGCCCAGTCTGCTCCCCAGAGGTCAGAGAGTGGCGCTGAAACTTCCAGTCCTCTAATTATATGCTTGGTCTTTCTGGTATGGCCAGCCCTTCCCTTGAAATTCAGGACCCACCAGGACTCACCTTGCTGGCATAAACGCAGGTATAGTTCAAAAGGGGGTTTGTTATGAATAAGAAAGACGCTCCTCTTACTTAGGAAATGCCGAGTTTTAGAAGCTCTGTCCCAAGAACCAGGGACAAAGAGCAAATACATTATTTTTTTAATTTATTGGGGTGACAATTGTTAGTAAAATTACACAGATTTCAGGTGTACAATTCTGTATTACATCATCTATAAATCCCATTGTGTGTTCACCACTCAGAGTCAGTTCTCCTTCCATCACCATATATTTGATCCCCCTTACCCTCATCTCCCACCCCCCACTCCCCTTACCCTCTGGTAACCACTAAACTATTGTCTGTGTCTATGAGTTTTTAGCAAATACATTTTTTATTATACCACACCAGTGCTCCCGCCCCCAACCTGATTTTGATGCAGGTGGCCATGCATTGAGAACCACTGGGTAAAAAGATATTGATAAGGCTTGCAAACTCCCAAGTATCAGCACCATTTTGGTGAGCAGAGAATTCTATTTTTGATGTAGGCTTCTCCCTGTCTTATAATGTTCTTTTCTCCTCCAGTAAAGTCCTTTAATGTATAATTGTAGCCCACCTTTTAGTCCCAGCGGAGCTCCCTCTTCGTAGTGTTCCATAGTATGGTACTGATTTGTAGAATTCCCTCTGGCTCTGTACATAATGTTTGCAGTACTCCATAACTCTTGTGCGTGTCTGCCTGTCTCACCTCCTGACCTGCCTACAGACCCTCCTTACTCTTCTTTAATGAACCTGGATGCAGGCTTTACAGTCCTTAGAGCACAGTTCTATACTCAAAAGGAAACACATAATAAATGCTTAATGGGAATAAGTAAAAGTATGTATGCGGGGCCTAATATAGGAGGATGGCGCATGTGGCCTGTACGCAATTTGGACATAATAAATTCTTGCCAACCACCTGAGTGAATCCAACATTAAGATTAAATTTCTTACCTTGAATCAGATCATTTGTAATGAATGTCTAAGCAGAACTTCCATTTCGGAAGAGCCACAATGACCTACCAGGCAACCAACTTTGGGGCCATATCAGCACATGTGACGATCTGTGGAATGATCACTAGACTTGAAATCAGAGCATGCAGGGTCCTGGCCTGGCTCTGCTCCGTGCTAACGGGGAGTCCTGGGGTGAGTTGCTTGCTGGAGAGTTTTATTCATTTTTTTCATGATTTCAGTCATCTCTCACTGAGAGCCTATTGTATGCTGGGTACTGTCCTATACACTCTGTGTTACCTCACTTTATCAGCACAGCACCTCTCTAGATAGTCATCTTTCCCATTTAAAATTTTATAGTGAAGAATAATCACATTTCTGTGTCCTTCTGGGCGATTGCACCTTTCAGCCTCCAGACCTTCTTAGGGTTCCAGCCCTACCAGTCCTGGGGCACAGTTGTTCTATTATTTATGCTGCATGGCCTCTGACGCCTTGGGAGTCTGTAAAGGGAATCATGCTTGAATGAAATTTTAGAGTTGGAAGGAACATGAGAGATGGTTCATTGACCTGCATACAAATGAAGACTTGGAGCCAAGGTCCCACATCGGGGAGGAGACATATCCAGAAACCCTCGTTCCAACGCCCTGGGTCTCTCTCCGTTTGTTTTGTCCTCACTGCCTTTGGGTTGAGGTTATGAGCAATCAGGGTGGTAGCCACTGGGAACGCTGTCAGATCCAGGATATCTACAGAGGCTGGCCACTCAGAAGTGTCCCTAGACGCTGAGGAGTAAGGTGGAATCAGACACGATCCCTGCCTGGTGTCTACGGATCTGAACTTGACACTTTACCTTGATTCCTAATTTTTCCTTTTGTCCATCAGGGTAAACAATGTAAACCAACCAAACCTGTGTCCAGGGGTCGGGACTGGGAGGAGAATGGGAAGTATCGATGCATTTGTCAGAAGAAACCTTTGAATGTTCCTGAACTGAATATGAGTTATGAGGTTCTCAGCAAAAACGAAGGGTTTCTCTTTAGCTCTCACCACTGGTAAGGTTAGAAGACCAGAGTTGAAAAAAAGGCAGGGTTCAACTACCGCCTGGCTAAACAAAATAAAGACATAGTGTTTAACTCTCACTTCTAAATGTATGAGCATTTGTTGTTATGTTAAAAAAACAAATCCTGTGGGAAGTGTAGTTATAGGGGCTCGTTTGGATAGACTGCACCATTTCCCCCACCCCCAGAACAAAACCAGCCAACAACAACAAGAATCCTACAGCTGGAATGCATTCTGGATTTCTAATCTGAATATTTACCTGTGATTATACGTTTTTTTCTTTTTTTTCCCCCCACAGCGTTCCCATGCTCATAAGCATGCATTTAAAATCAAGGCCCCAAATCCCTTAAATAAAAGCTATTTCATGAGTCACACTCTTTATCCAATTCAAGCTTAGTGGCTTAAAGAAAAAACAATCACTGACTGCAATCTGAATTCACAGGCGAAGCCCTCCACTCTGGTTGACAAACCAAAGTCCTTTTTTATGAACAGGAAGACGAGTTCCATTCTGTGTGTGGGCTCGCCCGGGAGAGAACTCAGATAATGCAAATGTTCCTTCTCTTTGACTTTGAAAGTAATCAAGAGACATTTCTGTTGTGTTGTTGTTAGCAGCAGATTTGCCCTTCAGATTAGGTTGAACATAAACTGACTTTAAAAATCCTTTTGCTTTCCCAGGGCCACCAGCAGGAGAGGGGACCTCTGGGACAACCCGAGGAAACACCATGGCCCAGTGAGGAAACACCACGGCCCAGTGAGGACCAACGACATTCCTTGCTGAAGGAGCCTGATGTATAGTGAGACTCTACGGATTTTCAAAAGCACGTTCTTGCATCGGACTGAATTTTGCCTCAGGCTTGTCCTGTTGCTAAGAAATAAGAGACTATCTGCAACAGGCTCTGGAGAAATATAAACTATACATTTGCTTTGGGGCTTTTCCTCAACTATCTGTGCCTGGACAAACACGAAACTGCATTTCTTGGCTTCCTGCCCATCCGGAGTGGGGAAGTATCCTGCTCCTTTGGCAAAACTTCAACCGGAGACCATAGGAGAAGGAACAGAAAGAAGGGCCTCTTATCCACGTCTGGAGAAAAACCACTCACGGGATTTGAGGTCCACTGCACACCATGGAGAACACGCCTTTTTGGTACGTAAGAGAGCCTTCCCTTCCCTTCTGGTAGCGTTACCTCCACATCAAATGTCACCCACACATTAGAACCAAACAAAAGCCTTCTCTACGAGCCAAGACGAAGGTAGGCAAGCGGGTTCTCATAGGCAGCCAAAGTGGTGGGACTTTTGAAGAATCCTGATTGTGTTACCACGTGAGCTTTAGAAGTTCCCCGCCAGTTAATGGGGACATCTGGATGTTCAGTGAAGTGAAGGGTTACCAGACTTCCAAAGTCTTCAGAGCAAGGCGGGAATGGGCATGTGGAAGCTGCTTGGGTGTGGGGTTCGGAGACTGCGGGTGGTTTCTGCCTTTGGACACACGTTCAATCCAAAACAGCAGCAGGAGCGGCAGCAGTATCCTTCTAACTGTTTAGTATGTGGCCTCTGTTCTCAGACAAGTGTGCCTTACCTGCCACTGAGGCTGGGACCACTCGGGGTAGGGAGGACAGAGCTGATCCCTGGAGGGGCTTGCATATTTCATGTCTTTCAATGGCATTAGCCTCTGGGTCTGCCCACACCCACCATCAGGCAGCAGGTGCTGCTACCGTGTGGTACCTGCTGAGTGGACTCTGACCCCTGGGGGCCCTGTGAATGACTGACGTCCACCACGTCCCATCCTCAGCAACCCTGCTGGGTTCCTGCAGACTCAAGCCTATGGCTTCTTTGATGGAGTCAGTGAATTGCATATTTGGTCTTCCTCTTTTCCTGCTGCCTTCTTTTTTCCCCAGCATTGTTGTCTTTTCCCAAGAAGTCCACATTCTCATGAGGTGCCCCAAATAAGATATCTTCAGTTTTGTCATTTTTGCCTTCAGCCACGTTTCAGGTTTCATTTGCTCTGGGACCCACTTGTTCATTTTTCTGGTGGTCCAGGGTATCTACAGAGCTCTCCTCTAGCACCATGGTTTAACGGACTCAATGTTTGCTTTTCCTGTCAGCTTTCTTCACTGTCCAACTGCATCCATTCACAGTTATTGGGAATACGAGGGTTTGGATCTCTCAGCCTCGGTCTCTAAGGACACATCTTGCTCTTGGCGCTCTTCCCTAATTTCTCCAGTGCTGCCCTTCCAGGTCACAGCCTCCTCTTGGTGTCTTGGCCGCTCATGACCACGTAGTAAAATGAAATCGAGCACCAATAGAACAACAAGTGTTACCTGAATTAAGTGTTGGGAATTAAGTGTTCCCAACAGGCTTGTGGAGTCAGCACTTTTACTAACCCCACCTTATAGACGAGGAGACCAAGGCTCAAGGGTTTGAGGTGACTTGCCCAAGGTCACTCAGCCAGTGCATGGCAAGGCTGCAACTTGAATCCCACACGATTGACTTCAGACCTCATGTTCTGAACCACGGCTGTGAAAGTGAGTTTCCTATTCATTGCACCATTTCTAGAACATAGAGTAACAGCCCCCGTGTCTCCCACGCTGGACATTTCTGCTATGTGGGCAGCACTGTGGGCATGGGTCCACATGTCCACGGTAGCACTGTAGCTCCACTTGTAGAGAGAGCCTTGTCATGGTCTGTGCAGTGGGAGAGGCTGATCTGCTGCAGCATTTCAGAGCTAGGTAATAATAGATCCTGAAGGCAGGATACAGGCATGTAAGAGATGCCTAATCAATACTGGTCAAATGACAGTTTCTACTCCACCGCATGAGACCTCACCAAGCCCCAGGCTCTATCCCTAGCAAAGGGGGTGATTGGCTGACCCTTTGGGGACTCCTCACTGATAAAAGGAAGCGCTTTGAGATGGTGGTACGGGACCAGGTTGGCACAGGAAGAATGAGTTCCCAAACTCTCAAAGCTGCACTCCCACCCAACAGCCATCTTCCCCTGAGCAGGAAGCTGGTAAACAACTATAGCAGAGATGATAAAGGTCCTGAAAAGCCAGGGTTATCCCTCCTTTTCCTTTAAAGCCAAGGGGAAGAGGACTGTAGGCTCTTCAACCCCAAAGGAGCAGCCAAATCAGATAAATTCTGAATAATCTAAGAGTGAGGAGTCATCGAGTACGAAAACATTCTATAGTCTCAACTTTGTAGGTTGTAGGTGATCTGTGTAAGCAAGAACTGAGTGGGCCTCTCTTTGAAAATTAGGAAATATGTTCCCATTACCAGGTAAATGCCGTTCCTATCAGTCAGAATTTGGAGACAAAGACACGCAGCCCTATTTCACAAAAGAATCCACTTTGAAGATGAATAAAATGGTTTCTTGTAACAAAAAGACTAGCAGAGGAAATTGCTTCAGGAAATAAGAAAATGCAAAAAAGCATTTGCCGTGAACTTCTATGGCAAAAACTACAATACAAATGCAAAATACTCCCCACGTGGTTTAGTGAAACTCTACCTTAGACATGTAGTTAAAGCAACCTGTTAGAACAAAGTGAATTTCCCCAGATGAAGACACTTTGCTTGGAACCAAGACATGTCATGTGAGGGCAGGAATCATCTGGGGAGGGATTGGACACCACCCCAACCCCCGTGGAAAGACGCCAGGACAGTGAAAAGACGAAGCCCGTGGCTTCCGCAGGCTGCAGCAGGTGACAGGACCGAAGTTTCAGTACTGCAGGTGTGAGTGCTTTGTTTGCCTGCGATGTGGTCTGGGTGGTGGGGCACTCTTTCCCATAGCCAGGTGCCTCTGAGGGTCTGATTCTTCATTCGTTTGCTATCTGCACACTGCATGACAATGTGTCATACGTCTTCCCCCCACGCGGTGGTTTTCCCCGTGCTGACTCATGGTGAAGAATTTGCTTAGCTGACTCTGATTTCATCAATTATATTTGGAACGACATTGGGCAGGCTCTACATTGGAGGGGAAGGACCACTCTACCTCTCGCCACCACCATCTTGCCCCTGGATTATTGCAATAGCATCCCCTGGCCTGCTATGGGTCATGCTTATGTCTGAGCAAGGTCATAGCCCTTTTATGCTTTTGCCCTGGCAGGGTCTCCCCATTTCACATAGAGTAAATATTTGCAAATCTCTTAGTAATGTGCCCCTTTCCAACCTTCCACTCCCTGACCTGTCTCCTCCTGCACCGCGGCCTCCAAGCTCCTTCCAGTTCAGCCACACTGGCCACTCTGCTGGCCTGGAGCACACCAGGCCCATCCTTCTCCCATATCCAGCTGGCTTGCTCACTCCCATTCTTATGTCTTTGCTCAAATGTTCTCTCTGGTGATCCTCTTTCATACTACAAACGACTCCACTCTTCCCCCTGCTCCCTTCCTGCTCTCCGTTACCTTCCTTAACGTGTTTTCCCCAAGACACTTATTACCCTCTAACACACTACATAATTTACTTATTTATTATGGTGACTGTCTGTCTTTCCCCTGGTGATGCTAACTCTGTGAGGGCAGGGATCTTTATCTGTTTTATTCACAAAGTATCCCAACCTCCTAGAACAATGCCTGGCACATAGTAAGTGCTCAGTGAATATTTGTTGAATGAATGATTCGATGAATGAATGAAACAAACACCTAAAAAACCTCCCTCTCACATCCACTCCCCCGCCCCAGAACAGAGATCATTTGTTCTCAACCAGCCACAATGCTGACCGCATTTCCAAGAACCAGAATCATCGCTGGTTCCACATTGTACAATCTGGTCGCATAATTCCATCATCAAGGTGCTTACTGAGGGTGGTGCTAAGTTGAGATTGCAGTAAGGAAGGAAATAATGCACACGTGTTCCCTGTCCCCTCACTGGTGTTAAATCTAAAATGAACATGCAAAAAAGATACAGATAACCAAGGAACAAAGAGGTTCCACTGCCTGTGAAGTACTAGCGTCTCATATAGACCAGAGGTAGTCATCTAGCGAACAGCTTTTAAGCCTCAGCTTTTGCTACAATATATCCTGAATCTTTCTTCCACCTCTGCCTGAACCCCATCCCGAAGGAATGAATGAATGAATGTTACCTAGATTAAGAACAAGAGGGAGGGACCCTACCACTTTCATCTCCTCTTCAGTGGTATGCTGATATTGCCTGCAGCACATCCCGTACCAGGAAGTGGTGTAGTCTGGTGGCTAAGCGTCTGGGGTCTGGGGGCACACCGCTTGGAATCATATCCCTATCACTTATAAATGATGTGACTCGAGCACCTTACCTAAAGTCTCAGGGACTACTGAGCTCCTCCAGGTTTCCTTGGCAGGGAAATCAGCCTCCCTCCTCACAGTGCTCTGAGCAGTGCCTGCATATGGTAACCCCACACTCAGTGTTAATGGCATGGCTGTTGTTAGGAATCTGCTATATAACTTGGACCGCCTTTGCCTGACCTTCAAGTTCCCCATCGGGTCACCCTCCCTCCCGACCTTACTTCTTAGCATCAGCTCTTCATGGTGCCAGGTGCCAGACTCATTTCTCCCCCTTGGCCTGGACTCTCCTTGGCTTACTCATTCTCGCCTTTTCTTCTTTGTTCTTCTCGTACCAACTCAACCCTAGAGTTTTCTTCATCCATTCATCCTTCCAAATTGAACCGTAATCCCTGCTCAGTCGCCATCAATTCCCTGCCTGGCTCCTCCCACTTCCATCTCTCCCTTCCCCACAAGCTTGTGGAGCTTATCTCTTGGCATACACATGAGTGCTATTGACTGAAAGCCAGCCGTACATTTTCTTGCCTCTTTCAAGGACCTTCTGAGAAAGAACACTGGTCCTACAATTGTCAACTTTTGCTGAGCCTTTATCTCCAATTTTGTTTTCCCAGGTGCAGCCTGGCCTTGGAAAATAGCCCTACTTAGCCCAAAAGTGGAGGAGAGGGTTTCATTCATTTATTCATTCAACTAATAGTTATGGAGGACAAACTAAATGCTTGATACAGAAGCAGGCCTATATCATTCCTTCCCCGACAGGAGCTCGTATCTGTTGGAGATGACGCTGAAATATAGATTAAGTTGTAATAGGAAACTGTGTGCAAAAGGCAGCTGTAGTCTGGCTTATCTGAACGAACACGGCTTTGGAGACAGCCTCGCTGGGCTTTGAATACTGGCTTTGCTACTAGCTGGGTATGTGACCTTGGACAGGTTGCTTAGCCTCTTAGAGAGACTCGGTTTTCTTATATGTAAAATGGAGTGAAAATATTTTCTGTTTTCCTTTATTTGCTTATTGCTCTTGGACTTCTGCTCTGTTGGGTAGTCCGGGGATGGGTGAATGGGGTGGAGGGGCCGGGTCTTCAAACTTGATGATATATTAGTTTCAGGCTCCAGGGCTCAGAGGAAATAGCTGTCTGGGACGGGTGCTCACTTTTTCAGGGTCCCTTCCCTGCCCCTCCACTCCCAGATGGTGTCTAGATGCAGTGCGGTGCTTCTTAACCTTCAGTGACTTGTCCTCCAGGGGTCATTTGGGAATGTCTGCAGACATTTTTGATTACCACAGACGAAGTTGGGGAGCTTCTGGCATCTAGTGGGTAGAAAGCAGGGGTGCTGCTAACTATCCTGCAGTGCACAGCACAGCCTCCCTCCATGAAGAATGACCTGCCCCCAATGTCGGCAGTGCTGAGGTTGAGGAGCCCTGGTCTAGTGCAAAGTGACATGGGGTCCCTTTGCTGCATTCGGTGGCTGCAGAGCCAGCAGTGCTTCTCTCAGCTCAGTCAGATGGTCAGACCGCTGCTCTCCCAAGCTCTCCACCTTGGTTCCCATTGGCTTGGCGGACCTCTCTGAATTTCAGCTGTAACCTCTAATTGACCTCTCTGGTGGGGTTGCCTCACCCCTGAGTACCTCAGCTTGTGGTCAGGCCTGTTCTATTCACTCCCCCACGATGCTCAGGAACCAAAGGAGGTGCAGGAGCCCCAACTCAGGGCCCTTCTCAGGGCTCTGCACGGCTGCCATTTCTACCCTGCAGTACCGACCCTGTATTGGGGATACTCAGTAATGGGAGTTGCTCCTGGAGTTCGCCATGAAGAGTGGCGTTACAAAGCCTTCCAGGTTACCCCAAATCTATCTAAAGCCTGGCTTCACCCCGTGTGTTTCTGTTCAGAGTGGGGAGCAGGGACAGGACCCAGGGGTCTGACTGTTCACTCCCCTGACTTCTGCTCCGTAAACTTTCAGAACTGGAAGACTTTCTTTGACTTCCCTGTCTGTCTGGCATGCCCATCCCCCTCTGTTGTATTCTGGTCCTCCCAGGATGGCATTTCCTCTCCCTCTATCCCAGCGTTAAGTACAGAGTGTCTGCAGGGAATGTGACTGTGGGAGTGGAATAAAAAAACACACCATGAATATTTTCAAAATATTATTTTTGTTACAAAACATACGAGGTATATATTCTTCCAGACTTAGCAGAGTCCTAGACCATCATGGGCCCTCCAGGAGTGCTAGCTCTCCACTTACTATGGGAACACAGCAAAGAAAGTGATGGGAAAAGTGTCTCCCACATGCCTGGGAACCAATGGTTGCTAGATTTCTCCTGTAAACTCATTCCTCACTTCCCTGCGTTAGGAAGGGTGCCCTCTGATGAGGTCACCTGGCTCGTTCCTAGACTTTGAGCAGCAGCAAGGCAGGTCAACACCTGTGTACTGTTTGCCTGGTTTATCTTGTTTTCTATGGGAAAAACCGCAGCTTTTCACTCTTGGTAGAGTTTTAACAGCAGTACCTCATGACAGGTAGGGGTTGAGGCTTTGGCCATGTGTTTTATTTAACAACCATGCTCTACTTTGCTTATGACAATTTATCTTTGGGAAATGTGCCCCAAGAAATCAGTTGCCCTTATCTTACCATGGACTCCTGAAATCTTAAATATAAGAAAAGATAGATCTATCTATCTTAAGAAAACACTATCGCATTACCTTATAATTTCCGATTTCAGTAATTATGAGTTGGCAAATTATTTTTCAGCATAAAGTGGCAAAAGGCAATTAAATGGTATCAAAAAGAAAAATAATGTGTTTTCTTCCATAAATCATTAAAAAAAAACCTTTAGGACTTAACATTCTTTTAATGGTTTTTATAATTAAAACTCCTGCTTCTATCACTTTATCTTTATGAAAGTGATTTTAAAAAAGCCTAACAGTGTTCATTTTATTATAAATTATAATTTTATGAATATAAGAAATGCAAACTTGCAAACTTGTATTCATGTTTCTATGTCAACATACTTAAGTGCCAGCAGATGTTCTGTGATCAATAAGGCACAATTTATCTACATTATCCTGAAGTGTCCTTGGCTGGAAATGTTTGTTGGCAATATCCAAATTATGGCTGAATATGAATGATGATACTCAACAAGAAGGGTACCATTAATATGGCTGTTGTAGCAAATTTTATTTCTGCAGTAGTAAAATAGCTGTTGATTTGAATTCAGTCCATATGCCCAACCATGATTTTAAATAGGCTGGTGGGTCCGTGTGGGGACAAAACCCCAAAAAACAGTTTCCAGGCTCTCGGCCTCACATAGAAAGGTGCTGGCTCGGGTAGTAAATGGCCATCAACTGTGATCAGATGCCAGCAGCTGTGGCTAGTTGGCCGTCAGCTGTAACCCGTAAGCCATTGGCCACTAATATAACGGCTGTGGCTACGCTAGCAGGAATTGAATGGGGGCTAGCAAGAAGATGGTGGCTGGCGAGCACGGACTGCTGTTAGGCAGATTATGTAGATCCTGCTTCCTGTGTCTCCAGCCCAGCCGCCAGCGAGAATATATTGGTTTGACTCCCCTACTTATGGCTCCATGGGTGTTCCTTTTTGGCCTTACCATGTCCTGCGTTCTTGGGCGGGGAGTGGGAGCTGAGACCCTGCACGACAAATGGTGCAGCGAGCAGGGTCCTCCGCACGACACATGGCGTAGTCGGCAGGATACGGTGCTGGCGAGAGCTCTCCGAAGGGCAGTGGAGCAGTTTGTGCGTATGAAAGCTCAGTCTGAGGAAGACCAGGAGGAGCAGCTGCCGGAGAGCTCGATCCCCGTGGAGGGGTGGGAAGACGTGGATGGTTCCCCAACTAGCAGAGGCCGAAGAAAGCGGAGAAAGCGGAGGTTGTTGCTGCTCTGTGAGCTGGGAACTGCTTGCTGAGCAGCCCGGATGCAGGACTTTTAGTCCCAGGAGGAAACGCTTGCTGAGTCCTCTGTGGGAGATGAGGGTGAGGTCAAGGTCATCCCTCACCCCCAGGACAGCCCTGGCGAATGACTATGGACTATGGGGAATTGCCTTCTATCCCTAATTTAATGGACGCTTGACTGTTTGGGAACATACCACCATGTAGTGGGACTGGTTTGATGTTTGCTTTTGTGTCTTGACTGGCCGCCATTGATAATATGTAAGCACCTTGATGTGAGCCGCTGTTGTTCCAGCACAGTACCCCGAGAGGCCCAGAGAGAGAGTGGCAGTGCCCTGAGAGCCCTGGCTGTGTCCAGGAAGTCTGGCTGTGTCCAGAGAGAGTGGCAGTGCCCTGAGGCCCTGGCTGTGCCCAGGAAGTCTGGCTGTGTCCAGAGAGAGTGGCAGTGCCCTGAGGCCCTGGCTGTGTCCAGGAAGTCTGGCTGTGCCCAGAGAGAGTGGCAGTGCCCTGAGGCCCTGGCTGAGTCCAGGAAGTCTGGCTGTGTCCAGAGAGAGTGGCAGTGCCCTGAGAAACTCTGGCTGTGCCCGGGGAGACTGGTGGTACCCTAAGAAGCCCAGGAAGTCTGGCTGTGCCCAGAAGTACTGTGGTGGTGCCCTGAGAAAACCTGGCTGTGCCCAGGGAAAACAGGTGGTACCCTAAGAAGCCCAGGAAGTCTGGCTGTGCCCAGAAGTACTGGTGGTGCCCTGAGAAACCCTGGCTGTGCCCAGAGAGCCTGGCTGTGTTCAGGATAGTGCATTCACCTCCAGGCTCCTTGCACAGGGCCCCTCGCAGAAGACGCTTGTCGCGTAGATTGTGAGGCGAGACCCTGTAGGGGTGGAGTGTGGGGACAAAACCCCAAAAAACAGTTTCCAGGCTCTCGGCCTCACATAGAAAGGTGCTGGCTCGGGTAGTAAATGGCCATCAACTGTGATCAGATGCCAGCAGCTGTGGCTAGTTGGCCATCAGCTGTAACCCGTAAGCCATTGGCCACTAATATAACGGCTGTGGCTATGCTAGAAAGGAAAGGAATGGGGGCTAGCAAGAAGATGGTGGCTGGCGAGCACGGACTGCTGTTAGGCAGATTATGTAGATCCTGCTTCCTGTGTCTCCAGCCCAGCCGCCAGCGAGAATATATTGGTTTGACTCCCCTACTTATGGCTCCATGGGTGTTCCTTTTTGGCCTTACCATGTCCTGCGTTCTTGGGCGGGGAGTGGGAGCTGAGACCCTGCACGACAAATGGTGCAGCGAGCAGGGTCCCCTGCGTGACAGTCCGGTTGGGAGTGTAGTGGTGATTACAGTTAACTTTTGTGTTACTAGGGACGTACAATATTGCATTATTTTGCATCAGTTTGCTCCTCTGAAGTAAATTTAGACCCAATACAATGGCTGAAATATCTCATTTGCATTTGCAGTTAGCAAATAAAACATAACAGCCTTTTCTTCTGATGCCTCGTAATCTCAACCAAGAATGGAGACTAATGCAACTTATTAAATATCTTGCATTTGGGTTGCTCTTTCATCTTAGGTCAATGGTTCCCAGGCCTGGCTGATATTAGAATCATCTGGAGAACTTAAAAAAATAAAACAACAAAAACCCACCAGACCAACTGAATCAGTCTCTCTCTGGGGGTGGGTCCTAGGTATCAATATTTTAAAAAATTATACTATTTTTAATGTGTATCTGGGGACTAGAACTACTTCCTTAGGTGAAATATACCTAACAAATAATCATGTTAAGGAAAGCTTTAAGTGGTTCAACTAGTTTGCAATCAAATTAAAATCTATTATAGTTTTAAACAATGTGTGTAAATCAAAGAAATGTGTGACTTAGGTTTTCCCTGTGTGTCCAGAGCATTCACAGAAACAGGTGTGGCTGGTTATGGTCATCTGGAAAAATCTGAGTTAATCCATCAAGACAATGAGGCTCTGTGATCTCAGTGGCCCTTTTCTTCTTTTGCTCCTTGGGAGAGTGGAGTGGTTTCTGACGGACTCCCAGAAAGAGGTAAAAGAATCGTTGATCATGAGTCTAAAGAATCAGGTTTCGAGTCTCAGTCCTGCTGCTTTCTGATCCTGACCGAGGGCTGTGGTCTGTGGATACCCGGCATCGCTTGAAAACAGGTTAGAAATGCAGAATCTCAGGCCCCATCCAGACCCACTGAATGTGACTTTTGTTTTGTAACAAGATCTCCAGGGGATTCTGGACACATCTAGAGCAAGTGAATGGACTCCCTGAGCCTCATCTGTATCTTAGCAAAGGAACATCCTAATATCTCCTCTGCTTCCCTGCAGGGTATTTGAGAACCAAATGCATGATATAAAAGCATTTTTATAAAGTATTTTTTATTGTGGTAAAATGTGTGTGTATATATGTATATATGTATATATATATATGCATATATATATATTTATACATAAAACATAAAATTTATCATTTGAACCATTTTTTAAAGATTTTATTGGGGAAGGGGAACAGGAATTTATTGGGGAACAGTGTGTACTTCCAGGCCTTTTTTCCAAGTCAAGTTGTCCTTTCAGTCTTAGTTGTGGAGGGCGCCGCTCAGCTCCAGGTCCAGTTGCCGTTTCTAGTTGCAGGGGGCACAGCCCACCATCTCTTGCGGGAGTCGAACTGGCAACCTTGTGGTTGAGAGGATGCACTCCAACCAACTGAGTCATCCGGGAGCTCAGCGGCACCTCAGCTCAAGGTGCCATGTTCAATCTTAGTTGCAGGGGGCAGAGCCCACCATCCCTTGCGGGACACGAGGAATTGAAGTGGCAACCTTGTGGTTGAGAGCCCACTGGCCCATGTGGGAATCGAACCAGCAGCATTCGGAGTTAGGAGCATGGAGCTCTAACTGCCTGAGCCACCGGGCTGGCCCTCATTTGAACCATTTTTAAGTGTACAGTTCACTGGTATTAAGTACAGTCACATTGTTGTGCAACCATCACTACTATCCATCTCCAGAACCTTCCATCATCCCAAACTGAAATTCTCTACCCACTAGACAATAATTTCCCATCTCTTCTGCCCCCAGTCCCTGGCAACCACTATTCTACTTTCTGCGTCTATGAACTTGACTACTCTAGGGACCTCATATAAGGCGAATCACACAGTATTTGTCCTTTTGTGACTGGCTTATTTCACTTAGCACGATATCTTTAGTGTTCGTCCATGTTGTAGCACATGTAAGAATTTCATTCCTTTTTAAGGCTGAATAATATTCCATTGCATATATATACCATATGTTATTTATCCATTTGTCTGTTGATGGACATTTGGGTTGTTTCTACCTTGTGGCTCTTGTGAATAATGTTGCTGTGAACATAGGTGTACAGATATCTTTGCTTTCGATTCTTTTGGGTATATGCTTAGAAGAGGACTTGCTGAATCATATGGTATTAATAATTCTGTGTTTATTTGGGGGAGGGGAACTGCCATACTGTTTTCCATAGCAGCTGCACCATTTTACATTCTCACCAGCAATGCAAAAGGGTTTCAATTTCTTCACATTCTCACCAGCACTTGTTATTTTCTGAGTGTGTGTGTGTGTGTGTGTGTGTGTTTTAATCTAATAGCCATTTTAATGAATGTGAAGTGATTTTGATTTGCATTTCCTTAATGATTAGTGATATTGAGTATCTTTTCATGTGCTGATTGGCTATAAAATAACTTATATCACGTACACTGTTGTAATTTTGAGATTATTATATTGAATTTTGAAAGTACCGACTACTTTGTTAAAATAAACTTACAGATTTCCTTCGGTTGTTTTATGAGAAAATTAGCCAGATTTTCTTTGGAAACATAAGTGAGTTGTAAGTACTATCTGAGGGTTGTCAATCATGCAGTCTGAAAATACGATAGTGTTTGCCTCAGTTTCCTCATCCGTAAAATGGAGGCAATAATGCTACCTGTAGAGTAGTTTTGAGAATTAAGTGAGAGAATATATGTGAAACACTTAGTGAGTACACAGGAAGCACCCTCAGTTGTTTGCTCGTCCTGCACAGCATGGGGGGGATCATGACGTCATGGTTCAGAGAAGAGGTGGGGCTGAGCTGGGTGATGCAAAATGCAGCAGATGACCAGAGGCAGAGGAAGGAGAAGAGAGCGTAGTTTGAGACCACCAGGCCAGTGACGAGTTGTGTGCAGTGCACTCGGAGGGTTTGTTCGTAGGAGCGGAAGTAGTGGGAGGTAAGGCTGGGAGTGTGGGTTGGGACCAGATGGCAGGGGCATGGATGGTGAGTCCACCAAAAAGTGCTGGCTGTTGAAGTCAGTGGGGAACCACCGAAGGTGTGTTGGGAGTGACACGATCAAAGCCGGCCTGTGTTTATTGTTCTTCCCAGGTAGGCATGACCCGCAAACCATAATAGCAGCACCCCACACCTGAGGCTTTGATCTTGATCATTATTGCTGTTTACCTTTTGGGGAGTACCTTGGATATTTACACAGCGCCGTATAATCAGTTTCATTAGCTATGAGATAAGATTAATTCAATTTTTGAGGCAAGTGAGGACTGAACTTGGCTTTGAAAAACTCAGGCCTAAAGGAAGCAGGGCTGGAGGCTCAGCTGGTGGTTCTCTTGGCAAATCTGTGGGGCGTGACCTACTTGGTAATATTTTTAGTTTGCAGAAGGCCATAAAGGGATAAACCTGCCTTCAAGAAGAGTACAGTCTTATCTGGGATGGGTGGGCATGCTATATTAATAGAGTATAGAATGTTCTCGGATATGTACTATACAATTCTGACAGAAAGCGCCAGCATTGGGAAGAGAGGACGGGCTATGAGGAAGGCCATCTTCTAGCCTACTGCATTTCAGCAGAACTGGCAAAGAATGACTGGGTTTGCAAAAAATTGTCCAATGTTCTTCTGTCTTTAATGAAAACAATACCCAAATTACTAATACACTTATATTACTTTACGTACAACATGTCAAATTAGATGAAGGAACAATAAGCGAACATGTGAAGCGCTTATTTTCCATTCAGCGGAATAGTTCTTTAAAGTAAAAGGTTCTGTCTTAAGGAATGGCTCTTAGTGGCTCTTGGTCAATGAAAATTGCATTTGGTTTCTAAATATATGTTTGAAATTTATAAATTGTACTGTTCTTATCAGGAACCCTAGTTCGGCCCATATTTTTATCTGATATGATTTTGTGGTTAAGGTGTTAGAAAAGGTCGCATTAACCAAAGGAATGATTTTAATTAAAACGCCAACAGCATAATGAAACAGATGTGCTCACTTTTCTTCATTGCTGTGCAGAACTTGCAAGTCTGCAGTTTTCTAGGACATCCCACAAACAGTGAGACACACACCAAAGGACGGACCTTGGACTGATGAATTCAAGTACCATTTCTGCAAAAGGCACTCTTTGGGCATGAAACCTAACACTCAGGATTCAATGAAAAAAACAGGAACCACCTTCAAGCAGGAAAGGAGTTCACAGAAGGAATTAGATGCTCATTTTAAAAAGTTGAAAACACTGATGTTGGGGAAGAAGTTGCTGCTACCACACAGATCAGGAACAAGAAGGCAACTGCTGCCCATGGTCCAGCCGGCCATAGCCGTCCTGCAGCTTCCAGGCTGGGAACTAGAAAGAGAAAACTTAGAAACTGCTGTGAAACTTCACATCTGCTAAAGCCTGGACTTCCACAGCCTGCACAAGGCCATACATAACATCGTGAGAGTGTATTTCTTATCAAGAACTACCAAGGGATTTGAGTCTGCGACACCTCCTGGGATATAGGAAAGAACATTGAAAGGGGATGACTGAATGCTGGTTGCCAAAAGGAGTATAGAATATCATTCCCATTTTATAGGTGAGGAGTCTGAGTCATCAACTTATTCAAAGTCCCATAGTAGGAGACTCAAAACCAGGTCTATCTAATTTCAGAACTAGAGTTTTTTTAGCAGTTATTAATAGGAAGTAGCTATCACATGGTGGTTAGCTCCAAAACTTAATTTGCTTCCTTGGGTCTAACCCTCATTAGCTCACATTCTTTTAGGCTATATAATTCAAAACAGACCATTACAAAAAGATTACTTTGGCAACTTAGTTGGTGGTATTTCCTAATTTGCTAACTTTTTCAACTGCGTCCAGAAAATGTGATCTGGGTAGCTTTTGCTATTATGATAAGCTCTCTAGATAAAAAGTCTTGGTTTGGTTACATTGAGGTGAAGAATTATTTGTGCCACAACTCCTAAGTCCAGGCTTAAAGCCACATTATACCACAGACAATATCTATGAAATCTCTAAAATATTTCCAGTTTTCCTTATTCTTTGAGTTCCTTATTGATCTTGGCTTAAGATGAAGTTATAATAAAAAAAAACAAAACAAAACACAAAGTTGACATTTACTGGTTATGACCTCCGAAACCAAAAATCTAAATAGAAAGAATTTGTAGTCAATATAACTCATTCATTCATTCATTCTTAACAAACATTAATTACTAGGCACCTTGCTGGTGGCGAATGGGGATTCATTGATTCATTCAACAAATATTTGCTGTGCTATGTACTAGTTATTCCATTTGTTCACTCCACTTGCTCCTTCCCTCATTCACACAGATCCATTCTTCTCCGTTCTCTGCCCTGCTCTGTCCCCCAAAGGCAGATTTCTGCATTGTCTGGGCCCCTTGCTTGCAGGCTTCCACTGGGGTTTGGTCAATGGGAGGGACCAGCAGGTAACTGAAGCAAGAGAAGCGAGAGGTGGTGACGTTTTCTCCCTGCTCCCCTCCTACGCACCCCTCCTTTCTGATCTGGATGTGTGCTTCCACAGCTACAGCTTTTGCTAGGTGGCCCCTAGTCTACAGTTCCCACTCTCATGGGGTTCCAGTGACACTATTTGCTCCCCCTGTCCCTTCAGCCGTAAGGGTGAAATGGCTTTCTACGTCTGCTGGTTCCCGAGTGCCTCACCGTCCCTTGTTTTATTCCCATCATCCTTCTGTAAGGAGTCCCTTCACTGAATTTTCTTCATTTACACCCTCTAGGATATCAACTGCTGACTCTCCTCAAAGACCACCAGAATCACCCAGTTGATCAAAGAAAGCTGAGTTGGTTATTTGCTGTCGTAAGGGAAAACATCACCTTGGTGAGGTCTTAGTAATGTCTCAGCAGGAGATTATATTCAGAGTTTGGGGGTTTGAGTTCAAGCCATTAAAGGTGGTCTTTAAATTCAAGAACTGGATTACAATTGGGCAAAGTTTATGATAGACTTGTTTAGGGCTGGTGGACACAACAAAGAGGAGAGAGTTTGGAAGTGAGACTTGATAAGTAAATAGTTATTTGATAGGCAAGTGGTTCGCCTCATTGAGTGCCCTACGGTCCTGAGAAGTGGCCATTGGCTCAGGTGAACAAGCCCACTGTCCTGAGAAGAAGACTGGGTGAGCAGTCTGTTTAGATTAATGAGTATAGGAGGATGTTATTGGTTCAAGGCCTTATCTTCCTGGGCCAGAATTTCCCTGAACGAACAGTAAAGCCATGTTGATCTAGAAGCCATCGTGTTAGGCCTGATAATTAAGCCCTGGGCTTCAGGTGGCCGCTAGGCAATGTAGTGCCCACGTGCGGTCATTCTTCAGCATGAGCTAGAGGACAGACCATTATGTGCTGGGGCCACTGTCAGTCCAGATGTCCACCGCTGCTGGAGTGATGATTATGCATCAGGCTTCTGGGGGGTTGTTGTTTCAACCGCTAGACGTGCCAGGGTTTCTAGTTCTTATTGCTGGGTGATCACGTGTGGAGACAATGTCTGCACAGCAGCAGTAAAGATTCTGGCGATCACGCACGCAGACATTGCAACCCAGACAAGCAGTGAGAGAAGGATGAGGGTCAGAGTTCGTAGCACACTTCTGTGCCAGGAGCCAAGAGTGCCGAGAGTAACCCGAGAGAACAGACGTGTCCCTTGTCTGAAGAGCCCTCACACCAGATATGAGGGTATTAGCCAGATCAACTAATTTTATGGGGTTTTTTTGTTTGTTTACTTTATGGCTCTCTTAGTAACAGCAAAGCTCCAGAGAGTTATCTGGGGATGAGGGGTTGTCTTTACACCCCCCTCGAGAGACCCACTCTACAGTTAAAGTAGTTCTACGTGACAGGTGATGGGAGACAACCAGGTTGGAATAAAATGTTTTACTGGCTGAAGTGGGAAACAGAAGGGCCTACAGTTCGGCCTGGAAATAAAAGCTGGATTTGATTAAGAAGCTGTTTTCATCATGGGTGGTTCAGAGACTCCAAAGTTAGCTGGAAAATGTTCTTGCTTTTAAATTCTAATATTTCCTTTAATCCTAATACTACTTTTAATCTGCTACATGGTTAGATTGTTTCTTTATCTACATTTTAAGGAATTTTCTATTCACCTCTAATATGGTCTTGTTAATAATAATGTGGTAACATTTTATTGTAATTATTTTTTTACTGGTCTGTCCCCTGGCTGGCTGGTGAGGTCCTCAAGGGCAAAAAGTCTCAGTCACCGGGTATCTGCAGCTCCTAGCACAAGGCCTGATGTCTACTAAGTTTCAGTAAGGCAGTAAGTTATCAACACTCTGTCTTCCTCTTTTCCCTTAACCACGGTATTCCCCCGGGCCTCAAGGACAGGCTGAGTTCTTGGTCTTTGCCCATCCTGGAGAAGGAGTTAGCCTTTTTTCTTGATTCCCCCAAATAAAACCATAAAGCAACAGTGAGAAATGAATTCTTCTTCAAAGATGATTGCTTTTATTGGTGGTGAGTGTTCTTGGCACAGAGCTTGGAATGTCGCCCCTTACGCTGATCTCCTCTCCCCAGCTTTCCCTCCTGTCACAGCCAGTCCCAACCGCTTTGCTGGAGAAACCATCCCAACCTTGCCCCTCACCCATTCCTCTCCTCCTCAGCAGCCTCACCTCCTTATGCCTTCAGTAAACAAGGGACCAGCCCTCCTGACTGTAAATAATTAGTGAATTTCCCCTTTCATAGTGTTTTCTCTGCCTCATTTAGACTTTCAATTGGCCTTTCCTCTGCTTGAATAATCCTCCTATTCCTTCTCTTGTCAAATTGCTGCTTCCCTTTGGAGACAGACTGGGTTCCCACACCTCCCTATGGGGACTGTCACAGTCGGGACAGTAACATTCATGTCCTGCTTACCAAGTGCCAGGCACCATTCTCTAAGTGCTTGGGATGTGTTGACTCATTTAAATCCTCATAGTGACCCTATAAAGCTGGTGCTAATTTATAAGTGAGAGAACTGAGGCACAGCAGGGCTAAGCAGTGGTCACAAAGCCACACAGCTAGTAAGTGGTCAGTCTGGGTGGTCTATGCTCTTCACCAATCTGGTGTGTTGCCCTCTGAAGAGCAGCACTGAACCCAGTAGACAAAGCTAGGATATATTTGCTAGATCTGTGGCTTAGTGTTTTCCACAGACTGTCAAGCCCTATCCGTGGGGATCTCACCCTTAATCTGCGTGTGGATGTGTATTACGTTGGGAAGCAGGGCAGTGAAGGGCAAACACTACGATCCTCAGAGGCAAACAGACCTGGTTGACTACCAGCTCTGCCATGAGCTGGTTAGTTGTGTGTATTAGTTTCCTAAAGCTGCTATAACAAATTCCCACAAACTGGGTACCCAAAAACAACAGAAATGTACTCTTTCACAGTTCTAGAGGCCAGAATCCAAAATCAAGGTTGCTGGTTTCTGCTAGTAGCTCTGAGTGAAAAATCTGTTCCAGGTCTCTCTCTCTCCCACCTTCTCGTGGTTACAGGCAGTCCTTGGTTTTCCTTATCTTTTAGCTGTGTCTCTCCAATCTCTGTCTCCCTCATCCCATGGCCTTCCCTATGTGTCTGTGTCCTCTCCTCTTCTTATAAGGACACCAGTCATTGGATTTGCCACCTACCTTAGCCTAGTAGGAACTCAACTTAATTAACTCAATCTATCTATCTTATTATACTATAACGGATGGGGAGCAAATTTATCCTATCATATAGGATTGCCACATAAAATACAGCATACCCCATTTAATTTGAATTTCAGATAAGCCAGGTATAATTGTTAGTATAAATATATCCCATGCAATATTATAGTAAAATATTATATATTATACACATTTAATATACTAAAATAACAAAAAATGATTTGTGGTTTACCTGAAATTCAAATTTAACTGGGCATCTTATATTTTTGTTTCCTAAACCTTGCAACTCTATTGTCACAGCCAAAGTAGCAATGAATACCTTCACTTTCTGAGGCAATATAGATTCAAAATCAGGTTTTTTGGAGCTACCTGGCTCCAAACTATGTCAGATATTCTGACATGCTGCATGCTTGCATACAACACATACACAAGCCATTCCCCGAGTTTCACTTTCCCAGCTGAATAAATAGGTTGGAGTTTTATGAAGGACTCCACTACTGACACAGTCTTGAGGCCGAATGTGCAGACTTTTATGCATCTCTGAAGTTTCCAGAAGAGTGAAAGTTCACAAACCGGTTACGGAGCCTGCAGATGGGGAAAAATTGTTCCCAGTGTGGAAAGGCCATGGGGTGATCAAAGCTTTGCGGGACGCACACTTCCTGTCTCCAGCCAGGAGCAGCTGTTACACTCATTCAAGACAGAAAGCTAGCTTGCCGTTCATTGGTGCTCAGCTCAATTGAGGTACAAACATGCATTTTTTCAAAAAGAGATAGTAGATTGCTCCAAGGTACTTCCATGCTTTATTAAGTTAGTTCTAATTATTTTAAGGAAAACTGGTATGAAAAATCTCCACTTGGAAAGTAAGCATAAGAGTGGCATGTCCGACAGGAAAGGCCTGTACCAGAATGCCCCTTGCAGCATTGTTTGTGGCAGTAAAAAGAAAAAACCAAGAGAAAAAGCAGTGTCCATCTAAAGGGACGTGGTTGAGATCATTATATATTTACACTGTGGAGTGTGGGGTAACTATGGCTGTTATCAAACACAATGAGACAAAAACATAAGTACTGAACTTACTGTACTGTATAGCCAAGTGGGAATAAAAAAAGGATAATGTGTATAATGGAATTTGCTTTAATAAAGAGAAAGAAAACAGGAACTGAAATTCCACCGAACCCTCAGTAAGCATATGTGTGTATTTGCATATATTTTGATGAGAAGAGTATGGAAAGATCCCTATCAAACTGTCAGTATTAATCACATAGGGTGAAACGAGAGCCGGTGGGAAGGTTATTATTAGCTTTTGTTGGTACCTCTCTGTACAAGTATTCTTTGACTTATTACCGATGTGCATTACTTAGAAAATTAAGAAAAATTAATGCCAATGATAAAGTATATGAGTTCACGAAAGGGCTTCTCTAAACAAGATTCCCTACCCAACTCCTTCCCCATTTCACCAGATACATTAAAAATATAGTTCAATTCATAAAATTTGAGTTATAAAGGTATTTTCCTAGGAATGTGTTATAGCACTGTGGTACATACTTATACCTTTTATCCAGGAGAGTTAACCAGAAGTAGGATTTTTGGCTTCCTGGGAAAAATGTTAGAATTATGAGAAAACTGAGACAAGTTGATGGTAACAGATGGAGATTTACCAGGAATCCCAGTACAGAGGGTCCAGCTCAGTTACCTGTGAAGATGCGGAGCAGACGTTCTGCGTGTTTTCCTTGCAGTGAAGAAATGGTTCGTGTTTGCATACGTGTATACTTTTAAAGCCTTCTTTTCAGGTATGTGTCCAATCTCTGCTTGTTTTAGTCTTTCATTTAGCCAGCATCCGAGGGCCCGATTTTTGAGGTCCTTCTTCTCAATACCGAGCATACTAATTTGGTATTTCATAGGTTGACCCATCATGAAGCCACTGCTCTGGAAAGTTCTATGTACTTAGATCCAAGAACAAAAAAGTATCAGATGCCTTTTTATATATTACATATCTTTATCTTAAATTATATATATATATATATATATATATTTTTTTTTTTTTTTTCTTGGTTCTACAAGCATCGCAGATTCTTTCTGGAATCAAGTGCATACATAAAACTAAATAGGGAATGCGGAACAATGTTGTTGATGGGGAAAGAGCAGATGTTGGATATGGCTGATAAGTAAATAAAATGAGTGCTGTGACCTTTGTATCTCCCTCAGTTCTCAGCTGAATGGAAGGTTTGAATTGGTTTCCGTCTAACAGATGACTGAGGGGTAGAGGAGGATTTTGCTTCCAACTTACTGTAGATCACTAAATTTTCAGGCACCCGCCCATCCATATAATTGCAAGGAGGGAATGTCAAAACCAAAACCAAAAGTTACTGTGAAGAAAATGAGATGAAATGCACGAGTTGTTCCGAGGTCTTTGAAAATGGCTGGATCAGTCCAAAGAACAATCACTGTTGTTACTTAGCACCTCTGTTGGTCTCAAAAACAAATCAAAACACAACACTCCTAGGTACATCTTTAGCAATATTTTATTTTGCATTAATTAAAGGTATTTCAAAAGTTGTGTGAGATTTGTTAAGACACAGAAAAACTCTGGGTTTCCTGTAGATCAAGGGCTTACGGTTCTAGGAATGAACTCGGTGCATTGCAGCCCTTTAAACAATGCAGAGCAGAGCATCTCAAGCTTTTCTTCCATTCATCCTGTGAAGGGACTTGATCCAACCTGCTCTGTATGCAAAAGTGTCTCCTGTCCATGGAGGCCCCTTTTACCCTGAGGGTCTTTCCTTCTGGAAGCCATGCTTTTGGACTACTTCTCAGCAGATCCATATATGATTTCTACATATTTTGAAGCCATGGCAAAAAAAAATAAAAAATGTATTTTTGGACTAGAACTTTTGGAGAAAATTGAAATATATGCAACTTTTTAAATGTACTTTACACATCTGAAACCATTTTATGGAAGCAAGAGGATAATGCTGAGATGTGCATAATTTAATTTCCTCATAAAGTCTGGTATTTTTTGAGACTGAAGAATTGAATACGTTTTGTGATAAATATGAGCTTTTCTCTCAGTCACGAAGTCCAAGAAAAAGTTTAATTTAATTATTCCATGGTGCCCCCCAAAATCGCCTGTAGGACTGAGAAGAGAAAGAGGTTGAACAGGGACAGCCCTCCTTTAGCAGAAGGTCTCCTGGGGTTGTTGTGTCAATATGAAACAAGCCACACCTTCCTGTGGCTGTATCTGCTCCCTGGCTCTATTGTTTGCTGTTCTACATTCTGTTCTGTACCTTTTAGAGTACAAGGGTTGGGTGGCAAAATCATTACCAAAACCACCTTACTATTAGCTAAATAGTACACAGACACACACACACACACACACACACACACACACACGCACACAATGTCCAGAAGAAAGACAAAACAGCTCTGTACATTGTTCATATCAATTCCAACCCCTAGAGGTCTACAAAGCATAGATTCGAGATGGTCTCCTTTGCTGTTTTCAATTCACACACGCTCCTCAGTGGGTCTGCGGTAGGGCTGCCAGATGTAATACAGCACACTCAGTTACATTTGAATTTTGGATAAACAAAGAATGTGTACAATATCTGAGACATATACTAATTTATGCCTTTGTTGTTTATCTGAAATTCAAATGTAACTGGGTGCTCTGTGTTTGGATTTGCAAAATCTGGCAACCTTAGTCTGGGGCCTTGATTCTAGACTCTTGAGGCCACCCCACATTTCTTCATTCACTCAGAAAACACCGATGGAGCATTTACTCTGTGCCAGATTCTGTTCTAGGCTCCAAGGAGAAAGCCCCAAATAAAATAGGCACTGTCTCAGCACTGTCCTAGAACTTTTGGTCTTGGTGGAAAAACAGACCAAAAAATAGGTATGAAAAAGAAGGAAGGGAGGGAGGGAGGGAGGAAAGGAGAAAGGAAAGGAGGGAGGGAGAAAAAGAGAAAAGAAGGGAGGGAGGAAGGGAGGGAGGAAACGAAGGAAGGAAGGAAGGAAGGAAGGAAGGAAGGAAGGAAGGAAGGAAGGAAGGAAGGAAGGAAGGAAGGGATCAGCAACATAACTTCAAATGGGGATAAGCGGTATAGAGATAATGAAGAAGAGTGAGGCTGGCCCAGGTGGTCAGAGAAGACCACCTGGGAGCGATTATACTAAGCTGAGGCTTGAAACATGAGGAAGAGAGAGCTATGGTGGGTGTCAGCAATCCAGGCAGAGGGAACAGCAAGTAGAAAGGCCTTGAGGTGAGAATGTGATTGGATGTGCAAAGAACAGAAAAGACCAGCATGGTTGGATGGGTGTGCTGGCAACCAAGTGCCGATACGTAGGGTGGTGGGGAACTCCAGAGCCAGACCACAGAGAGCGTGTTGGTACTGGGGAAAGCCACTGACTGGGGTTTTGCAAAATAGTTTTAGAAGCTCACTCTGGCTGCTCCAGGGAGAATGTATTTTAAGGAGGAAAGAGTGAAAGCTCAAAGACCGTTTAGGAGGCTGTGCCTCAACTGGGTGATGGTGGTGCATGGGACCAGGGTGGAGGAAGAGGTTGATAGATTTGGAATGCGTTAAAAAGCCAACAGAGCTTGCTGATGGGTACAAGGTGGTGAATGGGAAACACAGAGGATCCAGGATGATTCCTCGCAGCTTCTTGAAGGGAAAACTTTCTCTTCTCCCTGCTCCTATGTTCCTTCCATTCTCCTTTTTTCAGTGGCTGTGTCCCGACCCTGCCCTCCAGGCCAGTTTTCAGTGCTTGAGTTCCAGACCTGCCTTTTGTTGCTGGTTGGGGTGGGTTTGCGGGGAGAGGGGGCTTTGGATTCTAAGGTCATGGAAGGAGAGAGGGAAGAAGGAGTCTTCACCACAGCTGACCTTCCTCTTGGCTCATCTTTTGGGTGTTATTCTAAATGTAGTGGGTCTTTCTTCCTATCAGCTATTCTAACTTCATCATTCCAGGCTCCAGGGAGGGGCAAAGGATGCTAAATTGTCCTGTTTTGTATTTCTCCAAAGGACAGCTCCATTTCAAGTAAACATTTCACATAAGAGTAAGGAAACGGTCTGTGGGTAGCACTCAACTCTTGAATCCTAAGCTTGTGATAGTTCTGTTTGGATCATGATTCGAACCAAGAAATTTCTGTGTCATTTGGAAGGTCAGAAAGAATAGTAAATATGGTAAAAATGGTAAATAAATCTGCTCAGGGAAATTATGTTGGAAAGAAAGAAAGAAGGGAAGAAGGAAGGGAGAATGGAAGGAAGGGAGGGGAAAAAGGAAAGGAGTAAGGCAAGGAGGGAGAGAAGGAAAGGGAGGTAGAGATAGATAGAGCAAGCTTCCCCAGAATAATATCTGAGCAAAATTTACTGCTTTATTTTCTTAATCTAATGGTAACCAAACCCCACCAGCAAAGACATAAAGCAGAACTAGTCTGAGAGCCAGCCCTGATTCATATCTGGGATAGAGGGAGGCGGTGACTTAGCAGGAAAAAAACAAAGTGACAACAAAAGCAAAATCACCCTGACGGCTTTGCTCTTGACTGTAACAGCTGGTGTCGAGAACCCCAGGAGGGCAGAGCTGCCTGTGTCTCCATCCTCTGAGCCCTGCGTTTTGTAGATGGTCCATGGCCAGCAGTCAGCGTGTGGAGAAGGAAAGGAGGAAGGAGCCAAGAGTACCTCTCTGGGCCCCATTACCTCATGTTTAAGGGAAGGGGTTGGACCGAATGAGCTCAAAGGTCCCTTTCAGCTTCAACACTCGGTTCCCACACCTTTTCTTTTTTCTCTCTACTGCTTCATGCTCACACATTTCTCTGCAGCCAACACTGTTTTAAAAACTTTCTTCCTTTTCCTTGCCTCTTACGTGCTTCAGGCATTGCCCAGAGTTCTCAGCAGTTGCTCATTTCTGATGTCGGCAGCTGATTATATTTAGACTTTGGGGAGGACAGATAAATAAAGCAGTTGATTACTGGGTCCAAGTCTTGTACACTGAAATCTTCTTATTAGTATGTAATCAAGTACAGGGGAAAAGAGTGGTGTAATGTAGATTTTTAATACTGGTTCCCATGTGATTATCGCATCAAACCTCCTTCTCCGTGAAGCCACGTCGAGCTGCTTTCAAAGACAATGACTACCATGTCTGCATGGCTTGGAGACTGGCAGCTGGCCAGAAAAATGGCTCCCTCCCCACTATTTACAGAACTCAGGCTAACTGCACATGTGTTACTACAGAAATGAATCAATCCTCTATTGCCTGACCCAGGCCTACTCCTTATTTACATATTGAAAAAAAGAAAAAAGAAAAGAGTAGTATTAATCAGGAGAAGTGGTATCCTTCCAAGACATTACAGCCACTGAGATTTTTTTTCACAGACACAAAAGATGATGGTATTTTGGAATGGCTCACAGAAGAATTATCTATTTCTCCAATATTCGTCTAATTTTTCAGAGGAAAACTTGGATATAAATTAAGTAGGGGGATAACACACACAGAAATAACAGCCTTCTGACATTGTTGCCACTAGATGAACCAATTATGTAGAATGCTTTTGTCTGCAAGTAACAGAAAACTCATTTATTTAAATTAGGCTTTAAAAGATATTCATTTATTAACATAAAAAATAATTTTAACATAAAGCTCCATAGATTCAGAGGCTCATTTGTTTCATCAAGGGCACAGTTTTTCTTTATCTTTCTACTCTGGCTTACTTTTTAAAGCCAGCTGTCCCCACGGTCCCAAGATGGCTTCCATTGTTCCAGGAAGCACATTGTGATGACAACATCCATAGCAGAAAAAAGAATGTCTCTCTGTCTTATGTTCCATCTTAACAGAGAGGAAAACCCTTCCAGAAGCCTTACCACTATTCCCCCCACCCTCATTTTCATTGGTTGTAATGGCATCACATGTACACACTTTCCTAAATCTTTTCACTTGGTAATGGAATGAGACCACCATGATTGGCTTAGAGCTGCACCATCTACGTAGTAGAAATATAATGTGAGCTGCATATATAATTTAAAATTTTCTAGCAGTCACCTTAAAAAAAAGCCAACAGGTATATACTAAATCTTTCATACTAAATCTTTGAAATCTGGTATATAAAAGATTAAGTTCAGACAATAAAGTTCATGAACTCATCCTAGAAAAAGTGCTACATACCTCATTGTTGAATATCACTACAGTTATTCGAAGTCCTCCCTTTGGGAAGCTATGCACTGACGCCAGCGCCTAGTCCACCCTTCAAAGCAATTTTGGAACTCTTTCCTGGAATGGCCATCAGAGCTGTCGTTGCATTACCCTTGATGGCCTGCATGTCATCAAAATGTCTTCCTTTCAATATTACCTTTATCTTCAGATAAAGAAAGAAGTCATTGGGGGCCAGATCAGGTGAGTAGGGAGGGTGTTCCAATACAGTTACTTGTTTACTGGCTAAAAACTCCCTCCCAGACAGTGCCGTGGGGGCTGGTACATTGTCGTGATGCAAGAGCCATGAATTATTGGTGAAAAGTTCAGGTCGTCTAACTTTTTCACGCAACATTTTCAGCACTTCCAAATAGTAAACTTGGTTAACTGTCTGGTTGGTACAACTTAGGGTATGTCTACCAAAATAGGTGTGTTTCTTTCTTGATCCCCTCAACTTGCTCAGCTTTGTTCTATTTCAGTCTCAGATTTTACAAAATCTGCTGAGGAATGGGGAGAGGGGTCATGTTCAAGAGACTCCAGTGGCCCCCAAGGGAAGTGTAATTTAAAAAAAAATTAAATTCTAATTAAACAGCACAATAAGTGGGTGCCTCATGAGGTGACCACAAATCAAAAAAATCATCGTTTTGAAGTGTTGTCTTCTCTTATTCTACACAACAACACTGAACCATTTCTCCATCAGATTGTGACGTGTGGCGAAAAGTGGATTTTATATGACAACCGACAACCGGTGACAACCAGCTCAGTGATTGGATTGAGAAGCAGTCCAAAGCACTTCCCAAAGCCAAACTTGCACCAAAAAGAAGGTCATGGTCACTGTTTGGTGGTCTGCTGCCAGTCTGCTGCACTACAGCTTTCTGAATCTTGGCGAAACCATTACATTTAAGAAGGATGCTCAGCAAATCTATGAGATGCACTGAAAACTGCAGTGTCTGCAGCCGGCATTGGTCAACAGAAAAGGCCCAGTTCTTCTCCAGGACAACGCCCGACTGCAGGTCGCACAACCAACGCTTTAAAAGTTGAACGAATTGGGCTACGAAGTTTTCCCTCATCCACCATATTTACCTGACCTCTGGTCAACCGAGTACCACTTCTTCAAGCATCTCGACAACTTTTTGCAGGGAAATGCTTCCACAACCATCAGGATGTTGTAAAAATGTGTTGATTGTAATGGTTCTTATTTTGATTAATAAAGATGTGTTTGAGCCTCGTTATCATGATTTAAAATTCATGGTCCGAAACCGTGGTTACTTTTGCATGATCCTAATATTTCTCAGCCGGTTGGAGAGATTCAAATAGTTCTCTACTGTGAGACATCTTTAGTTTTAACTTTATCCAACCTCAACTCCCCTGGCTTGTTTTGCCTTTGTCCACTCAAATTTGACAATATTTAAGAGTATTGTCCACCCTACCACTCAGTGGTCTAAATGTCTGTGACTGTGTAAGAATATTTTATTTTAGAACAATGAAGGCAAGAAGCAAGAATTGGCAGTCTAATTCCCACAAGGATGTTTATGACACTAGACTTTCCTGAGACCACTTTGTATTCATGATGGATATGTGGTGATCATACAGGTGACTAGAGAGTCACCTTACGCAGAAGATAAACGACATGAGGAGCAGCTAGGAGCACGTCCCTGCCAGCTGACTTTTCCCAGGCCCTGCATGTCTCACTTGCAAATCTGTGCTTGACTCACATCCTAGTTGTTAGTGTGAAATCTCTCAATGGAAGGGATCAACCATTAAAAATCTATGAGGAATTCTAGCCCTTTAAATTCACTTACATGCTGTTTTTCTCAATGACATTTTCTGATTGATAAAATAGTAGTAATGCGTTCGTTAACTTCTTGTATATTGTGGATACAGTGATGTAATTCAGAATCTACTTAAGATGTGAAACTTTTGTAAGGAAAAGAACAAAGAAGTTTTTCTCTAAATAGTGACTGGTGACTTTCAACCTGATGAGATGTCATTTCAGGTGCTATAAACTTTACATTGTCATTGATATATCCCCTGACAATTAAAATGGAGTGAGATAACATAGTTAACAAAAAAAGAAGATGAAATTATTGTGATGTTTACACAACATCAAAAAACTGCTTCTTGATGCTGAAAGATACAGGTATCATCATAACACATTTGGCAATGCCTAAAAATTAATATCGTGTTGCCTTCATCTCCCCATCAAAATGGTATCACCTTCTTTTCTCCTTCTTTGGTCACTCATTATTTAAAAGATAAAAAAAGTAGTTTTCAGTTTCAGCCTCCGTTTTCTTTAATAGTCCAAGTTCATGTGGTCCTGAGCCTGCCCATCTGAGACCCGCTTTTCTCTCTTCCCCCACTTCTACTCCATATTATTTTTTCCCTTTTTGTCCTTAAAAATGTTTACCATAAATGTAATTGAGCCTGTAAATTTGGGAGATGAGGCACAAGAAAAATGTAGAGGAATTAGTCAAAACACAAGGTTTATCTTTTTTCTTCTTTCTCTGGATGTCAGCTTTGAAACACTCTTAACTGCTAAAGACCAGAATAAATGTTAATGATGTAGAAGAAGGAAGAAACAGTTGACACGTTCATTAATTTAGTTGCGTGTGTAGCTCTACTATGAAAGCACTTGTGAGCTTGAGTGAGATCCTTGACTTAATGCGATATTTTTCCCAATATGCAAATATCTTTGTGGGTTGTTTTGTTTTGTTTTTTTTTTCTTTCTGATTTTTAGAAGTGATATAGTGCACTCTTTCTTAATCTTCCCTGCTTTTCAGAATAACCTTGAGAAGTAATAAATCTAGTAGTAGATTGATTACTAGTTCCAAAGTTTCTGGATTTATGAGTAGAATGCAGATGATAGAAGATTCAACACAAAAAAGAATAAAAAGAGAGAGGAATTCTCCAGATGATAGGAAAGGGAAGTCCCCGGATGACAACTGTGCTTCAGGAATTCAGTCCTAAAAATGGAGGATAGGGGGTCCTAGGAGAAAAACCCCCAAGAGGAAAAATGGAATTGATATAATTGAGTATATAAAACATAGTATTGATAGGCATGCAGTAGAGATATAGAGCACTGGGGGTGGAGGGAAGAGGTAAAGACTTAAAAAATCAGGCTGATTTTTTAAAATAGGCAGCTTTTAACTCCAGGAGAAACAAAAGATATACAAGAAAGAAGACATATTTCTAGTTATTGTTTGCTCAGAGCAAATATTTGTATAGGCACGATGTTGTAAATGCTAACTCTTGATTTTCTTGATTTAACTAAATAAAAATTGTGACATAACCGAGTTAGGGAGATGAGGACAGGGGAAATGGTACAAATACAGTGCAGAGCTCAGTCCTCATGTACCAAAATGTTAAAGTCAATAGTTCATATCTAAAACTGAAAATGAAAGAAATAGGAACATGAGCATGCTATTTCTAAACTACACTCATGTGTCTTCAGCTCTCCTGGTTTTGTTGAAAAAAACAATCTCTTCCTGGGAGGGGATGTAAGGGAAATAAAATTCTAGATGCCTCGCATGTCTAAAATGTTCTCACATTTGATTTGTAGCTTAACTGGTATGGAATTCTAGATTTGAAAATATTTTCTCTCAAATTTTGAGGGTATTATTCCATGGTCTTCTAGCTTCCAATGCTGCTGTTGAGAAGTCTGGAAAAATGAATGAATTAGCACGTATGTAACAGTTTTAATGAACCAAGCTCTATTTTAAGTATTTTTTTGTCTATTATCCCATATATAAAGGAGAGACGCTTGTTATCTCAGTTTTAGAGATGGAGAACTGAGGCAAGAGAGGTCAAGTAACTTACCCAAAGTCACACAAATCATAAGTTGGGTTATAAGCCAAGTCATCTCCAGGCTCCATGCTCTGGACGACTACACGAACTAACCTGCAATGTCATTCTCTTTTTCCATACTTTCTAAATGACCTCTATAGTCTTTCTGGGAGCATTTAGGTCTTCCCTTTAGTCCTGGTGTTCTCAAATTTCACAATGATGAACCTTGGTTATGAGTATTCTTTCATTTGTCAGGCCAGATTCTCAGTGGACCTTTACCATTTGGAGACATGTTTTTCTCCAAAAATTTTTCTTTTATTATTATTATTATTATTATTATTATTACTACTACTACTACTACTACTACTACTACTACTACTACTACTACTATTATTTGATAATTTTCTTACTTCCATTTCTCTTATCTCTATTTGGCAACTCCTATTATTCAGATGTTGGACTTCCCAAATTAATCTTTTTCTTTTCTTATCTCCTTATTTTCTTATCTCTTCTTCCCTATTTTCTAACTCTTGGACATTTTGTTCTACTTTCTGAGAGATTTTCTTGTCTTTATCTTTTAATGTTCTGAATGAGTTTTAATTTGTTATTATATTTTTAATTGCCAAGAGGCCTTTCTTGTTTTTAATTGTTGTCATTTTATTAAATACTGTTCTTTCTTGTCTCTTCAAGGATATTAATTACTGATTTTTTTAAAAAAAGTGTTCTTTGGTTCCTTTTATTTTCTTCTCTTTCCTCCTGGTGCCTTTGTTTATTCACTCCATGTCCAGTTCCCAGAGGCCTTCTCCCAGTGTCTAGTTGTCCTTTTGTGTTTAAGAGTGAGATGCTAAAAGCTCACTTGAAGTTCTATTAACATGGGCAAGAGTTGTTGATTGGTAGGAGTCACTATAGGACAAGCAGGTGGGGAGCTAGCCTTTTGTCTGGGAATCATAAATGTAACTATCATAAGCTATTCCCCTGGGGCTGTTTGGTTCTCTAGTGTAGAATCATCCATCTTCCTGTCTTTACCTTCACATTTCCGGTTGCGGATGTTCTAAGATCTGTGTAGAGGAAGGGGGCTGACAGTTCCATAGGCTATGTGGGCTTTCACTTAATATCCCTGGTTTTAGCACTGTGCCTACTTCGTACTCCAGCCCTCTTACAAACCTGGTGTCCTCTGGCTTGGGCCATTCCACTCAATCTCTCCAAAAAGAAATCTGCTGGTTCTTTTACGAAGCTGCTTGGGAAACACGGTCATCTGGCTGTGTGAAGTGGGGAAGAGGAGCAGTGTCTCTGAATACAGACTCTTCAACCAATGTCGGTGTTGAGCTTCTTGTCTGACCCCTGCCTCCGCTGGCATCTGGCATCTCCCAGTCTCTGGAGTTCTGTGGAGTCATACAATGCCTCACCGTTTATTGGCCTTGGGTTGTAACTTCATTCTTTTCTGCCAGGTCAATTACCTCTCTCTCTCTACTATCCATCCTCCATCTCCTATTTACTATTGTCGGCCCGACAGCCTCTTCCTGCATGTGGATTAATAACTTTTCATTATTACTTTATTAATTTATTGAGGTTTTAGGAAGGTGAGTAGATAAATGTGCATATTCTGTTGGTTGGGAATCCCCCCATGCCTTCTTCGTTTTCACTTTTTGTTATGGGTTGAATTGGGTCAAAATTCATATGTTGAAGTCCTAAGCACCAGAATGTGGACTTATTTGGAAATAGGGTCATTGTACATGTAATTAGTTAAGATGACGTCATACTGGAGTAAGGTGGGCCCCTAATCCAATATGACTGTATCCCTATAAAAAGAAGATACTTGGACACAGACGTGCACATGGGAAGAATGTTATGTGAAGATTAGAGTCATGCTGACAAAAGCCAAGGAACTACCAGAAATAAGGCAAGAGGCCTGGAACAGATCCTTTTCCTAGCTCCTTCAGAAGGACCACCTTGCAAAAACCTGATCTCTTATTTCTAGCCTCCAGAACTGTGAGACTACAAAATTCTGTTATTTAAGCCACCCAGTTTTGTGGTCCTTTGTTATGGCAGCCCCAGGAAACTAAAACACTTTTAAAATCTTATTTTGATGTTTGTATTCTTGTAGGTCACTTCAAATCTTTTACAGAGGAAGGCGGAGAATACATCAATAAAAATAAGATTGCAGCTTTGACTCCATCCAGCAGCAGTTTCCTAAGTGTGGATGGTGAATTGCTGGAGAGTGTGCAGGGTGGTGTGTGGACTGTCTGTAGCTTAACACGGTGCCTGGATCTGAATTTGCATTCAATACATTTTCATTGTGTTGTTGGTAGTATTGTTGTGAAAACTACATGTCTTTTTCATTTTCTCTTTCAAAATTTATTTTAGGGAATTGTTATAACTTCTCTGATGGGACTATTTCATTCAACAAATATTTGGATCTGTGAGTCAGGCAGGCACTGGCTGCATTCTTGCCTATGGGAAAGGGAACTCGAGAGAAATATAAATAGGGTGCGGTTCTTTCTTTCAAAATGCTAATAAGTAACACTGTCTTCTCATTGGTTTTGTTCAGGGCCTCGCTCTCATCCTAGACCCCTGAGAGGTTTTCAGGGGGCCATACAAATCAAATATTGCTGTTTTTTCTGTTAAAGCCCCTCTTCCCCCTCCTCGGAAAGGAAAGGAGACAGTCTCTCGTACATTTAGATCATCACAATAAAAATTCTTCCATGAAAGATGCTATACATTACCTAAGAACTTGACACATCAGTTACTTCTTACTGTCTTCTTGAAAGCATCTCAGTGGTTGGGACACTTTCACAGGCAGGTCATATTGGAATCACAGGTTCCTCAGGGCAAACCTCTTAGGAGCAGCCTTCTAAGGGCCTAACACAATGGTGATGACCTCGTTCCCTCTCAGTGGGTCCCTGCTCTGGGTGGCAGACCTGGACCCCTCAGAGCTGACAGATAGCTGGGAAGAATTTGGGGGTTAGGAATGCATGCTGGGCCCAGTACACACTCTGGTCCTTGCTGTGCAGCTGTGGCCATTTGCATAGGCCTGTACTATTTATGACTGCATATTTGCTCAAAAAGAACCATCTCATTTTCTGACTGCAGCTGCCCACGCAGGGCTGGCTGCCGCTGGGGTTTTCCAGCAGGCCGCCATGCTGCCACCTCATCAGATGCTGTCTGATGCTGTCAGAGCCTCTTCCATGTGACCTGCTTGGTGGTTCTTCTCTCCTGATTTCATGTGGTTTCAGCTTAGCCCATTTATTCATTTAACAACTCAGCAATGAGCACCTACTGCGTGTCAGACACTGTTCAAAGCCCTGGGATTCCTAAGACAAATGCAATGCAAATTCCTTCCCGAGAAGCTTGCAGGCTGTAAGGGAAGACTGGCCGGTGATTTGTTGTACAGGTTTTTGTCCATTGGTGTTGCTTTCTTTCTTTCTTTTTTTTTAAATAATTAAAAAAATTATTGCATACAATTTAGCATCTTAACCATTTCTTTGAGTACACAGCTCAGTGGTAGTGAGTCCCTTCACACTGTTGTACCACCACCACCATGGTGTTTGTTCCCACTGTCTCTTTCCTCCTTCTCAAAGCAGAACCGTTGCGGAAACCTGCCACCCTGCAAGTGCCTTTTGTTTTTCCAGTCATTCCCGAACTTTACAATGTGACCACACCTAGTCAGTATGGCTTCTAGACTAGACTGGGGCCAACTGCAGTAGGATCATGGGTCACTCGCCTGCTACCTACTCTTCCTGACCAAGGAGTCCAATGCCTTTCCTCAGGTTTCATTGATCTTTTGACTGTCCGTATGTAGAGTTGACCCAGTAAAACACTTGTTGTGTCATCCATGGAGACTTCTCTGCCCCACAAGCCTTACGTCCATCCCAGTCTTCCTCCTTTCTGAACTAGTAGATTGGTGCAAAAGTTATCGCGGTTTTTGCAATTATTCGTAACCTTTTAAACCACAATCACTTTTGCACCAACCTAATAGAACCCAGTCAATTCACAGTATCTCCTCTCATGATCATTTGGCAGCTGCCATGGTTTATCTTGTAGCATCTTTTATATTGACGTCTGGTAGTGTTATCTTTGTTGTATCATAATACGACTTTTCATGTCACTTGTGCATGATCCTTATTCTCAGAGCTAATAAGCAACCCTTTCCTATTGAATCTGCTAAGATTGAGCTTAGATTCCCCACCCCCCCTTCTTTTAGTGAGTTGGTTCATGTGCCAGAACCTGACCTGTGAGTCCTCAGACCCATTCCTTGCCCTTCCCTGCTTTGCTCTGTGTTGCAGGAAGCTGACCCCTAAAGGCTGAATTTCCTAAGATGTCAGCTGGTTTCTGGCTGGGTTTGGTCTATGGAAGGCATTAGTGGCAATTGGATGGTGGGAGGAAGAGAGAAGCCATAGTGTTTCTCCTCATCCTTCCCTGAATCCATAGATTCTTCCCTGACAGAGTTTGTGGCAGCTCCTCCATGGCTCCAGCCCCCACTGGACAGGTGCTCTATGCTTCCAGCTTCCACAGGGCAGTTTGGCTTCCAGATTCTGTTCACACCACCTCTTCCTTTTGACCCTCCACTCCAGGGGCTCTAGTAAGTTCCTGCTGCTGCTGATCTCTGGGTTGCCTCGCCTTTTCTTAGTAGTTACTCAGTTTTGTTGTCTCCTGAGAAACCAAAATCTCCAAGTGGTTTCTGTTTCCTGGTTGGACCATGGCTAATATGATGATTCTCCCTTCCCTCTCTTGTTCCCTTCCTTCCTTCTTTCCTTCCTTCCTGGAAGTGGTAGAAATCATAAGGAGATTGTTTTCAGATCTTGTGCCACAGATTGTTTTCCCAAACAGACTACTACTCTTTGGATCCTGCATATTTATTTGTCTCTCCCAATACCATCAGCAAAATATGAATGAAATAGATGCCTCTGGGCCCGTCTGGGTACCTATCATTTTTATACTGCATATATGGGCACCTATACTTGACACTCCATATTCCAAACACATACGTGAAATTTTTGGACACAATCCATATGTAAATGACCGACTTGCTAGAATAACAACAATCACAAGTCTGTTTTTTGGAGAACTGTTAACTAGTAAAATCAGAGAGATTATCATGCCTTTCCTGACTGGTCTCATTTCACCTGGGACTGATATTAACGGACTGATATTGTTCACACTACGGATACAGAGTTTTACCGCACCTATCTGTTGGGGATGAACTGGAGCATGAAAGTCAAAGAAAAGGCAATATTATTTCTTCAAAGGTACCTATCTCTTTTGGAAATGGTACTCAATTTTTTTTTTTTAATGTCACTGAATTGCTAGTGTCATCAGTAGCAAATCCGGCTTATGGAACCGCCTCCCCGCCATGCAGGTAGTCATTCTGTGAAATGCCACCTCCTTGATAATACTGAGTTGTGGCGTGTTACATTGCATCACCCAAAGGTGAGATGAGAAATGAAACATTATACATGCGACTCTTCTACTCAGCTGTAAGAACCAATGTTCTGTTTTCTTCTGAGGATTGATTATTTTCCATCTCACAGCAATCTCTAGGTCAGTCTTTGAAAAGAAGTAAAGCAATATAATGACAGGGCAACGATAACTTGTAATTGTTGATCCCTTCATAGACAGTGGGATGGGTTACATTCTGACATATTTCCCATAAATATGGATGTGGAAGCCTGCCCATTCCAAGAGTCAGTGATGTGTCTGCCAAAACATGGTTAGGCACTATTTAAGATGTCTGTCTTTACAAAGTACAGAAATATACCAATTTTTTAAACTTGATTTTTAAAAGTTATAATCAAACCTTCTGATTTATTTTTCCTACCGCCCCCCCCCCCCGCCCCCAAAAGGAATCACTTCTTACACAGTTGTCCTAGCAGTTAGAGCTTGGAAGAGACAAAACATTTACTGTTCTATACTGAGGTAAGGCAAACCAATGGGAGGGGGGGAATGCTGCCTAGAGATTTTATGAAAGGACTTACATAGCTTGGAAAGTGAGCCAGAAAGCCACACTCCAAGGTAATTTCATGATGATCACAGCAGGAATTTTTGTGGTACTTTTGCATATGTAACTTTCATACCTAATTTTCAGTGCGTCTGTGCATGTGGCCCATTTGTTTACCCCAAAGCATTTTTGCCTTCAGCTGGAACATGCTCAGAAACAACCTGTGACCTTTTCACATTCACAAGCTGAAAGTACCTATACCTATTCCTCAGTGTATCTACAAATGTCCGTTTACTTCTGTGTCATTTTCTGTTCTGTTGCCATTTCACAGGAATAGGTTGAAAGTTGCCCTTAAGGTAATCTTCATGGCTTCCAGTCAAGTGCAGAAAGCCAGTGTAAAGACAGAGGCCAATTGTTGGAAAAGGTCATCACTGCTTTCATCAGCTGACACGTGAACCGGTGAACAGGTACCATGTCAATGAAAGGGGAAAAAAAAAGCCATGGACAAAATCAGCTCCATCCTCAGTTCTGTAGCCTGGGCAAGTTGGAGACCAGCCCTGCTGCTGGTAAGAGAGAGAAAGTATTTGCTTTGGCTGTAGCCGGCTTTTTTTATTATTATTATTGAAATGGGATAAAAATAGGTGGAACAGGAAGGCATGCATGCTTTTATTGAAGGAAAGTATGCTGGTTGCTGCAATTTAGGGCTTCATTTTTAAAGACTAATTTTAATGGAAATACTTCTCTTAGAGTGGTAATGAGGTCAGAGACAACGGCAGTTATTATGTGTGCAGCGTTTAAAGGTCAACCATCTAAGAATGATGGGCTGTGAAGTTGGTGATCTTTGCTGAAACTGTTGTAGACACACACTATGGCTACATGGCTCTTTTTCTCATACATCCCGCCCTCTCATTCATACCTCCGTCGTGTCCCCTCGTGTAACTGAGAGGCTTCCCTTTGATTCCAGAGATGCCCATCAGCCCTTCTTTGACCAAGTAGGCTAAGTAAAGATCTTTGGGAGGACTGGTGGCTCATGTCTCTCTATTGCATTATAGACATCAGTGAAAGGAAGTTTACATGAGCCAGCAAATCGGAGCCAAGTTGCAGATGTAATTTAACATGTTTGTAAAACAACAAATGTAGATGATATAGATATAGATATATACATTCTATATCTCTCTATATAAACTTTATACATATATAAAAACTTTGCCCTCTAGATACTGGAGTTTGCAACTGAAAATGATAAATGTGTGAGAATTTGGGGGATGACATTTCATTTAGTTCTTTTTTGAGTGATTTTAATTTTCCACCATTAAAAAAAATCTTCATGTTTTGGTAATAGCATGCATGCTTCACTGTACCAGCATAGCATTTGCTCATTGTTTTGCAAGAAGTGTTTGTTATTAATAATTAGCTAAATTAGATGATTTCACTACCTGGGTTTGAGTCCTGGGTCTGCCACTAGACAGTAGTTGTGTAACCCTGTCTTTTCTTGACTTTGGTTTCCTGCTCTAAAACAAAAGGGGATTAAAAGAGATCAGTGATTCTCGAGCTGTACGTCCCAGCCCATTAGTGAATCATGAAATCAATTTAGTGAGTTGTGATCAGCGTGTTCTAAAACCAGAGTAGAAAAGATTAGAGTGTATTACATGTTATGTGACTAAATCATATTTCCAAAAATTTTTATTTCAGTGAAATTTATGTTTATATAGTCATGTGTGCACAGGGTTGCAATGTGAAATATTTTCTTACTATGAGGTCAAGACAGGGAAGTTTGAAAACACGGAAAGAGATTGTCTCTAGGGTTAAAACCTAACTCTCCCTGAAATAGGCACTCCTAGCCCTACTGGTACGCCTGCCAATGTGTATCATCAACGTACATGGTTGAGAAATGGGAGTGGAAAAGCACGTGTAACTCCCCGCCTGTCAGGACGAACCTTAGCCTACCGAGAAGGGGACTCTCCAGAGAGACTACACGCTCCATCACCATCGTGGGCCAAGACCAGCGAGAGAAGCATCCAGGACTCCCATTCATCCAGACTGTGGTCACCAGGATATTTTTGAGATTAAAGTAGCAGCTGCCTCTCACCCCGTTCTCTCACCTCAGTCTTTTCCCTCTCCTCTCCACTGTCTCCCTCCTTCCCAAAAGAAATGGAGGAGGGATAAATGAGCAAAGTTCTTTCTGGCATGATCTCAAGCACAAGAAGAAAGCATCATTGCAGTGTTCCTCTTGTTCTTATTGAAAACCCAGAATATAGGACCATCTCTAAAAAAGTAAGCAATCACTGAATGGCTGACAGCCTGCAAAGCACGCACTTGCAAATCAAGTGCCTCGTCTCTAAAAAGGTCTTTCTCAAACCGAGAGTGGTTAGATGGGTGTGTGGGAGGGGGTTGGGGATAAGGGGAAAGGTGAAGGGATTTGGAAGCAGCTGGTAACCACAAGATGGCCTCAGGGTTTTTTTTTGAAAATTAATTTGGGGAAGGTATTCTATAATGTTGTAAAGATTTTGTTGGGTATCCGATGGACATGCGTCCTATTTGGGAGACCACCTCAGGGATACTGTGGATACCTGATCATGGCATTGTACATCAGAAGCTAAACATTAATGAATGCCAACTATAATTTTATATATATAATGTGATGGTTCAGTGTGAGGTCGGAGGGATAGTGGATGGGGGGAGGGGGGTTCACAGTATGAGGGATATAAATGATGAACGTCTAAGTATTACCTTGTTTTGTACACCTGAAACTAATAAATAAATAAATTAATAAAAAAAAAAAAAAAAAAAAAAAAAAAAAAAAAATAAAAAGGTCTTTCTCACACAAAGTGTTGACCTGGTTCCATTTGTTCTGGAAGAGATGTGGTCTGTACAGGAAAACTCTCACTATTGTTAGCAGCTGTATCTCACAATGGAACTAAACAGTAAAAAAAAATTCTGTGCCTGACAGATCCTTCTCCTGTTTGGTGGTAGAGGTGTGCGCTGAGAAGGGGGGAGGAGGAGTATCCTCCCCTGCCCTAATTTTCTCCCTAAACTTAATAAAAATACACGGTTGGTGTTACCCCATCTCTCTCTGACTCACCCAAAGGAAGGGGTGTTTTTTTTCTCATTTACACAGAGGGGCCACATGGGCTAGCTGCGGTCCTGAGTGTAACTTTTTGATCTGTGATAGGTGCTCTCGTGAGAGTTGTTGAAAGCGTTACTAAGGCATAAAGGAGAAAGCAAATGAACGGTGCCTGGTAAGCCAAAAGAAAGTTCGAATTCCATTTGGGAGGAGCAAAACACTGGACTATCTAGTGTTCTGCAAAAAGCTTTCCTCCACTGGTCACAGTGTTGCCGTCGTTGATTCTTGCAATCAAAACCCCATCAGTGAGTAGGAATAAGCCTGAGGACACAACTCCAACAGTGCAACTCATATTTAATAAACAAAACTGGATCCGAAGCAGAGTTGCCCCTGCCGTATAGGCTGGTAAATCAAACGCTTTACTGTGACACTGACAATATATGGAGAAATAAAATGATAAAAAGTGAATCGTTCTGGAAGGTGAAGGGAGCTTATAACATATTCTCCTCTCTTTCCTCTTCTTTCATTTTTTAGAGAAACAAACTTTCTGACTTGTTGGGAACCTTTTAGAATCATATCATATGATTCTGTGGTCAGTATTTTAAAGGATATTCCTTTAAAGGCACATGTGCTATTCATAACATCTTTGGTGAAGGTGACTTTTTTCCAAAAAGAGAATCAAATTACTTTAAGAGGTATATCAGATTGTTGGTGGTTGAGGCATACAAAGAAAGAAAAACATTGAGTTTGACGCTCTGAGTCTGTATTTTATATTCTTTAAATAAAAAGCTTTCACATATTTATCTAACAGATTGTTTCCTTTAAAAAAAAAAAAAGTCCCCACAAAGAATGTTAGGCTACAGTACATATCTGAAAGCAAAAGTCATTTTTTTCCTACTACATTGAGAAGTGGGCTCAGGATGTCCTGGATCGTTTTAACACCCATTGGGTAACTCTGTAACCCTTTCCCAGATTTTCAAAAGTATTAGGAAAGTTGTTTTATGCAAGTTTGTTCTTTGCTCTCTTTGTTTATATCCTCCAATCTAGGCACATTCATTCATTCATTCATTCATTCATTCATTCATTCATTCATCCAACAAATATTTATAGAATGCCTATGATGTGTGTGCTGGCCTCTGGGGACATCTGTAGCAGTGAAAGACAAAGTCTCTGCCCTATGGAGTTTACAGTTTTGAGGAGAGTGGGGAGCGAGAACACTGAGTAAGCGTATACTGTGTTAGATGGTCAGGGGAGTAAGTGGGGTGGGAGCTCTGAATGTGATGGAGGGTGTGTTATTTCATGTAATTCTGGACATAGTTCTAGAAGAGCGGCTGCGTCATTATTTTATCACTAAAGAAGAGAAAGCTCTTTGGAGCAGAGAGAAACAAGAGGGGAGAAAAGCTACAAGGGCCAAGGAATAGGCACTTGTCCAGACCTCTTAGCCCCAGTGGAAATCTGAACAGGAAAGGAGGCCCCAGATAGTCTGAAAATCAGGTATAGAGGGTTCTAAGAGCTTGGTATCAGTCTCTCCTTTTAGAAGGCTGTGCTATATGATCATTCTGAGTCCTTGGAATTTCTGATGTCTCCAGGCAAGAGAGGCTTCTGGACAAACAGGCTCTTCATGTTAGAACGGAAGGGATAGAAGGGAGCAAAACAAAAGTGAGCAACTGGGGAGCTGGTTGGGCAGGGCCACCAGACTTTGTAGGATTACAAACGAATAGAGAGAAGACCCTGCAAGACATCCAGCTTGGAGAACGGATCCTAAAATCTCTTCTCCCTCGTAAAGAAAACTTCTGAGAACCTGGAGTAAAAGAAGAGCTATTCTCTTAGGAAGGTACTGTTATTTCCACAGGACACAAAATTGAGACATTTAAAGAAAGTAAGGGAATTTCCCAGCGATTTGTAAATAAATGTAAGGGACATCCAATGTCCTCTGATCAATATTTTTTTTTAATTTAGGGGGATCATTTCACACTTCTATTTGGCCTTACCTTCCAACCTTGTGAGTGAGCACCCTTTGCGTACAAATCACGTGATTTACATAGCTAGTCCAGCTTCACTACTTCCTCCAGTTTAGAGACAATTATGTCTATTAAATATTTAGAGCATTTTATTTTAAAACGAACCTGTAGGAGGAAAAATCTTCCCTATGAGTAGTCCTGCTTCCAGGGGGTCAGCACACAACAAGCATTCCTGCTCTCAGGAATAAATCGTTTGTTTTTCCACAATCTGTTCAATTAAACTATACAAACATACGACTTGCTGGGCAGGATTTTGAGTTGCATTTCAGTCTACTTTAAACTGTTCGCCTAGAATTGTGACTCTTGTAAACACGTAACCTCCTCACTAGAAGTTTGGGGGTGGCTGCAAACTCTGGGCTGCATACTATGTAGTTTACTTACGCTGTCTGACTCATCAGTTCACTTCTGGTGGGTAAGCTGCACAGATGATGGCCACTCTCGAGGGTTTAGCTATAACGCTCTACTTTCTGTGGAACCAGCCATGAGCTCAGCAGGTAGGTTCACAGATGGGCAGGTCTCTTTTGCTTTATGAGAAACACACATCAGCCGGTCTTGTTCCTTCGATGGATGGCATCATCTCTAATGTGACACATACCTAACGTTAAACATTTCCTAACTTCTTGGTAGAAGGCAGCTAAAAATGAACTCTTCGTACCCACTGAAACAGAATCCTCTATGAAACCCTATGTCTGATGGCAACTATTGAATAAAGTTTATCCGATTTTCTTGTTTCTCTTTCTCCTCCTTCATTTTTGATCTGCACTGAGGTTTACCTCAAGTTTATAAACCTGACTTGAATGGAATTTGAGCTTCTGATTTCATATCAAGATCAGATTGCATGGATAATAGTCCTTGTAGAATTAACCTACAGATAGGTCTCTCTTGTGCGCGCGCTCTCGCGCTCTCTCTCTCTCTCTCTTTCTGTGTCTCTCTCTGTCTCTCTCCATATATATGTATATATACTACAATAGCTAATATATGTATTATAGCATATTTACAAATGTATATGTGTAGAATATACTGCATATTCTTATATACTAGTTTAAATGCTGAACATTAAGTTTAGCAATAGTCCCTTGTAAAGTTTCTAATGCCTATTTTACGGCCTCTAACAGTAATGTACTTGAATTTTAACATTAGCCTCTCTCTGAGCATAATTATAATACAGTGTCTTAATAGGTTGAAACCATAACACATTGCTATTTTATTTTTATAGGTCAGAAAGGGTCAAATATTGGCGATTGATATGGTACTAGTATATAGTACCATAGTCTAGTGTAGATATAGTCTAGTATAGTAGCCAGTCATTCCACAGGCACTCACCTGCCTACAGTATGCATTAGGCCAATTGAGAGATTAAACAACGAGAAAGCCATAGTTCCCCTTGGAGACTCTAATCTATGCAGCAAAACTTGAGTACCAGGTGGAAAGTGATTCATCCTTCAGGGGTGCAAGAGCAGCACCCTGAATTGGAGAAGGGGGCTGTGCTTTCAATGGTAACTTCTTACATTGTTGCAGTGTCTACAAGTTCACAGAATCCCATTACAAAGCTCCAGCCCCAAGAACCTTTGGTTTCCCAATGTCTCCTTGGCGTTCAAAGTACTTATCTAACATTCCTCTTTTCCCCTTATGTTTCTATCTCTGCTTTCCCATCTGTTTCTGCTATTCCTTCCTCCTGAAATGATCTTTCCTCTCACTTGAGAGGCAGTCAAGTGTAGTGGTTAAAAGCGTGGACACTGGACGCATATTGTCTAGGTTCAAATCCCAGCTCTCCACTTATTAGGTGTGCAACTCCTGGCAAGCTGTTTGAGCTCTGTGTGTCCTCCTGTAAAGGACAGATAATATTGGTGCACCTTCATAGGACTGTGCATGTTAATAAGTCATTAACTTATTAAGTCATTAGAGTAGGGCCTGATGTAGAACAGAGGAAGCATGCAATACTTGTTGTTTATTCTTATGTCATCTGCACGTCCAAATCTCACTTACCTTTCAGGGCTCCAGGCAAGGCCCACCTTTCACCCAATGCTTCCTCCAGTGGCCCCAGTTGCAAGTTCTCTTTCCCATCTCTCGTTTTCCACGGCACATTTGTAACTGTTGCCTGACACTTTTAATTTTCATTAGCATCGAAGTCGAATAGGTGTCAACTTAAGAACGTCCAAACCTTATAGAGAATGTTTATAAACATTTATTGGAGCCAAACAGAAGATACTCCTGGGAGCGAGATCTCGAAAGACTGAGACAAATGCTTCTGAAAATAACAGTTTGCAGTTTTCTTTCGTGCATTTGAGATGAAGGAGGGATTGTCAGGAAGATTACATGAAGGTGAGAGAAGGCAAGAGGAGGATGGGGATAGGATTACGTCTAGCATGCTATAGCAGGAGGAGCCTGACAGGGTGGTCAAGTATCAGAAGCAGGGGTCTGAAAGGCGACATTTCAAAGGTGTGTTCACCGAGATGCACAGAATCAATGGACATGGCTTGCTGAAGGCAAAGCTAAGCCTTTTAGTTATGAAGTTGTACACTTGGTACGTGACTCCACACCACGACCTGTTCAGTTAGGAATTTATGATCAGATCACCCTGTGAGCTTACTTGCCATAGGACTCCTTTTTTCACCTATAACTGCAGTGCAGTTATGAGCTACTGCAGACTCCACAGGTGAAGGACATGGTCCTCAGTAAAATTGCCCTCACTTCAGGTTCAGACACTAGCTGTGCTGCAGGAGGTTCCCAGGCCACCTGCACTTCTGACCAACTGACTACAAATTCAGGGCTTCCCACGACTCCTTCAGGTTTGGTAATTAGCTAGAAGGGCTCACAGAAGTCAGGAAAGCACTACGGTTATGATTACAGCCTCACCCCTCTAATCACATGGCTGGGTCTTTCCATCATGAGGCATCTCGTTATCATGGAGTCAGATGCGGTCCAAGGGCCCACCATAAATAACAAAGGCACTCCTGTCACTTGGAAAATTCCAAGGGTTTAGAAACCCCCACCCAGAAACTGAGGACAAAGGCCAGACACATTCTTTGCTGCAGAATAGCAGCGGTATCTGATGCACCTTTGAATCTCCTCCTGTGCCTAGGACTAGGCTTTGCACATAATAGGCACTCACATTTACTAAAAGAATGGGCAAACGTGGGCTTTACATAGGATGGATTATAGAGACTGGTTAAGACTATTGTAATAGACTTGGCATTATTTCATTGACTCTTTCAATATTCTGTTGCTATGGAAGTTAAAAGTAGTCTTAAGTGTGAAGAACTTTGGCATTCAATTGATTAAAATAAATAGCTTGTAATAATGTTGCAAAGAGGGATTTTACTCAATATTGCCATTAATAATACTCTCTTGATCTTTGAGATTGCTTATCATGATGACCTCCTCACAACATCTACACCCCATGATACTGGCGATTTGCTTCAAAATAATCCTGGAAAGGATGGGGGAGGACAAATGAAATAAGAAAGTTCACGATTTATGATTTATTAAAACTCATGATGGGTGATGGATTTCATTATACCCTTTATATAATTTTTATATCTACTTTACAGAGTGTATTTACACTATATTCTTTTTCTTTTTGTATATTTGAACATTTTTCATGATAAAGAGTTAAAAAAAAGTCTCCAAAACTGAAGACCTCATGCAAAGTGGTGTGCAATGACTTGGGGGGGCCATTCTGCCTTCGGTAGTGAGTTTTAAAAACCAGTACTCCACCCAACTGATGTGTCATAGAATCTAACATCCAAAGGCACATGAAAGTGCTGACGTGTAGATGCCAGGTGTCACTGCTGCCTCAGAGACCATTCTTGCCCATCCTCCTCAATGCACTTGGCACAAACTTCATTCTGCAAACCCTATGCAAGCCAATCCTCTCATTGGAAACAGTGATATTTAAGGTACACCTGAGTTCTGATCATTGCTTCCAAATGCTTCAGTTAGGGTCAAGAAAATAGAAAAAAAACCCAACAAACCACAAAGCCGTTTATTTTGGGGGGAGACTATGGGATCAAAGATGGAAGTCAAAAATAACATGACTGTCAGGACTGTTGCAGGACTCTGAGACGCAGCCCCTCTGGACTGTGACTAGATGGACAAACCTTATGAAACAACAGAAGACAAGTCAGGGGAACGAGGAATGTGATTCTTCAGCATTGAAATCAACACTGTGATGAATTGGAGAAGGAACAAATTCACCTCGGCTGGCTGGATAGTTATGAAACATGTATCTCTGTTCCTAATACAGAAGGTGCCAAAAAAAATGGCTGACTCTGGGGACACACAGAGGACAAGCTGCAAGAAACTTTTGGAGGTACTTGTCAATCTAGTAGGTACAAAATTGTGTCTCCGTTTAGTCTTAAATTGCATTTCCTGGTTACTAATGAGGCTTAACATCTTTGCCTATGCGTACTGCCATTTGTTTTTCTCCTGTGAACTGCCTGCTTATGGCATTTACTCATTTTTTTCCCTTATAGGGCTGTCTTTTTTCTATGATTTTGTATGTGTTCTTTATATACTAAGAAGTGTTCTTTACCATTTATGAATTTATTGATCTTTCAATTTTTAGATGCATGGCATTTATAACTGGAAGGATGTTGCAAAATGCATAGTTCATCCCTCTCATATTACTGATAAGAAAAACTGAAATGCAGAAAGGTAAAGTAACTCACCCCATATCACAATTTCTTTTAGAACCAGTGCTGAGATGAGCACCTGAACTTTTTCACCCCAAATTAAATTATTTTCCTATTATACTATGATAACCTCCTTTATTGATTTGTCTCATTTTTATTTGGAAAATTTTAAGTGCCCAAGTAATACATGTTCATGGGAGAAAAACTAACATGAGCAAAAGGAAGAAAGAAAAAAATCAGCATTAATCCGACCCTCCAATGCAACAACTATTTATAGTCTGTTTTTCCTTTCCGGATAATAACAATAATAGATAATTATTATGGAATGCTTACTATAGGCCAATTAGTATGGAGTGCTTATATGTGCCATGCACTGTTCTAAACACTTTTCATGTATTGATTTGTTTAATCTTCTCCACAACCTTATAATGCAGATTATCACCATTATCCTGAGTGGGGCAGGCAGAATGATCACCTCCCAAAGATGTCCACATCCTAATCCTAGGCACCTGTGGTTATGTCACACTACATGGCACAGGAGAATTAAGGTAGCAGATGGAATTACGTTGCTAATGAGCGGACTTTAAAATAGGGAGATTACCCTGATTACCTAGGTAGCCCCACGTAATCAAAAGTTTTCTTAAGTGTGAAAGAAGGAGTCAGAAGAATCCTGTGAGAGTGATACAATCTACGCAAGATTCTATCAGCCATTGCTGGCTTTGAAGTTGAAGGAGGGGGAATCCTGAGCCAAGGAATGCAGGCAGCCGCTAGAAGCTGAAAAAGGAAGAAGACAAATTCTCCTCTACAGTCTCCAGAAAGGAATGCAACTCTGGAGACACCTTGATTTTAGCTCATCGAGGTAGATAGAATAATGGTGGGAAAGATGTCCACATTCTGATCTCTGGAACTTATGAATACGTTACCTTACAACGCAAAAGAAACTTTGCAGATGTGATTAAGAACTTTGAGATGCTGAGATTATCCTGGATTCTCCAGGTGGGCCCAATGTAATCACAAGGATCCTTTTAAAAAGGAGGCAGGAAGGTGAGTCAGAGAGGAGGTGTGATGGAAAAAACAGAACTTGAAGTGCTGTGCTTTGAAGATGGAAGAAAGGGCCACAAGCAGGTAGCCGCTAGAAAAGGTAAGCAAATTTTCCTCTTAAACCTCTGTGGGGAGTCTGACCCTGCCCACGTCTTTATTTTGGCACAATGAAACTCATTTTGGACTTCTGATCTCTAGAGCTGTAAGATAATAAATTTGTGTTCTTTTAAGCCACTGTCTGTGGTAATTTGTTACAGCAGCAATGGGATACTAATACATTTCCTTTAAAGCCGACCAAAGCCACACATCTAGTTAGCAGTGGAGAGAGATTTGAACTCAAGCCACTGGGCTCCAGAACTCATATCCTTTACCACTATGAGATGTAGATAAGAGATTTAAGTAGTACATACATTTCCATAAGTGCAAATCTTCCACATTATTTTAATACCCTCTTAGCACCACCATATTAAAGTTGTGTTCCACTGAAAAAATATACCATTACCATGTTTTATTTACTAAATCCCCTATTATTGGATACTTAGGTTGTTTCTAATGTTTCAGTATTCTAAATTGGCAATGATAAACATCTTTCTAGCAATACTAATAATTTCTTTAGGAAAAACTCTTAGAAATGCTAGGTCAAAAGAAGTGAATTTTTAAAAAATGGCCAAATTACTCTCCATAAGATCACATTAGAATAAAATTTAAAAGAAAATAAAATACATAACTAGAGCAGGAACATATCTACCTTCTGTTTCTGCAACACTTCTGGTATTAATCTATTTTTCTTATCTATGGTATATACTCGACTTAATTGTATTTTTGTTTTTGAAGGTTTTATCTGTAGTATTTTCTCTTCTGTAGACTCATAGGTACTAAAGAATATTTCGTTTACCCTCTTCACTTATAGGTAAAGTCCCTGCAGCCCAGAAAGGTCAGCAGGCTAGAGGTGGGACATTTCTGCTCAGAACCCATTGGTCTGACTCCAAGTCCAATATCCTTCCACATCTGCTGCAAATGTCATAAGGATAGTCCCCAAGTGATACCATTATTGATTTTTTTTTTCTGTAAAGCATGCCAGAAATCTCTTGTCCTCATTGATCAGAAGCATATTTTAGGGGCTATAGATTAATAATCCACATATCCAGTATCAAAGATAAACTCCAGCTCTTTCTTGGAGTTGAGCCTATTTTAATTTTCTCATTGTCAAATTTGGTAGGATTGATGGCAGACAGTAACCCCCCACCCCCAAAATGTTTTATGTGGGGGTTTTTAGAGCAGACAATCCGTTTTCCATCATCACCTTTTTTGGCCTTAGAATGTATCATTCTCTAACTTGGTTTGCGTTACTCAATAGCACTAAGACTACTTTGTCCTGGAATCTGATGAACACACCGGTGTACAAACTCCTTCCCTTTCTCTGAAGCAAACATGAAATAGGAAAACACACTGCCGTTTTCTGACTGACCTCAATCGCTGAGAGTGGACCCCGCACGTTACATCAGCAGGCCGGCTCCATTACACTGCCCTGCGCTGTGCTCGAGCTACTGAAATATTGATTTTTACAGAGCCGGCGCACACACACTGAAAAATCAATATTCCAGTGCACACAACAGAGCAGGCGGCAGAGCCAGCACCTACTCGGGGGAGGCCCAGCAAGCACTGCCGGCAAGCCTTGGACAGGAGGGGGTGGGGGGCGGGAGGAGACAATGCCCAGGGAGAGGCCCCTGCAAACCCGGGAAGGGTCAGATAAACAACCGAGTGTGGAGACAGAAGAGAAAGGGGAGTGAAAGAGAAATATCCTTGAGAATAAAACAGTTGGAAGGAGCAATGATTTATCTTTCCATAGGGGGGAATAGGGAGAAGGAGAGAGTAAATTAAGAAGAGAGGATGGGAAGAATTTTACAGGTAAGACTCTTCCCATGAAAATTCCTTTTGCTTTTCTGGATCATTCGGTCAGACTTATGGGTAAATTATAAAGATGATATTTTATTACACGAAGGAAAAAAATAGGCCAATTCTACGAAATATTTATATTTTTTAAAACGTAGCCCCTTTCCTTTCTCTTGGTGACTAGAAGCTGGCAGATCTTTGAGTAACCATCCAAGAGTTAGTTTTTATCCTCTAAGTTCTACCTTTGCAATGCTGTTACTTTCTTTTCCTTGGGGAAGGCGGAGGAGGGAAGGAAGACATCCAGGTCATGTGGCCATTCATCCATTTGCTTTCTTTCCAGAAAAGCACCTTCTTTGACGGTTAGGGAACCACGTTAAGAATTGGTTCCTTTTACACGCCCCGTGAGTTCTCAGGAAATTCTGAGCTCCCCGGAGTCACACTTCCATCCAGATGTGGGAGGAGAACGTGTCCTGGGTTCCACTCTCAGCAGAAGTCGGGTGGAGACGGACTGGCCTTTCGGTTAGTCCCCATAGACGTGTTTTTTGTTTTTGTTTTTTAAATAATCAGAACTGGCACTTTTAGTTAGCGTTCTGGCCCCTTTTTATTTTGGGGGCCACTGGGTAGGCAGTGAATTAAAAGGGAGTACTTTTTAACCCCGATGAAGTCTTGATTTTTGCTTTGTCCTAGAATTCTCTTACCGGGAATCTCGCCATTAGTTCTCTCAACTCCCTGCCACAGGAGGAAACTGCCTCCCCAAGGTTTCCATTTCGTTCTCTGCCCCGCAGGCAATGTCGCCGCTTCCTCTTCCCCAGCTCCGAAGAGACCTGGGCCCAGCCTGGGCTCGGGTCGGTTCTGGTGGAAAGGGCTCGGGAGGAGGCGGGAGTTCAGAGGCACCTGGCAAAACGCGGGCTCCCTAGGCCCGGTGGGGCTGCCGGAGGACACGGTCCCGCAGACTCGCGGGAGGCAGAAGGGGCAGGGGAGCAGGGGGGCGAGCAGGGGGGCAGGGGGGCGAGCAGGGGGGCAGGGGGGCGAGCAGGGGGGCGGGGCAGGACGCGAGCCAGGTGGCCACCTGAGCGCCCCGCCCCTCCAAGCCCCTCCCCCGGCCGGGCCAGCGCGCCCAGCCTCCGCCCCCGCCCCTCGCGCTACCGCCCCCTCCCGCCCCTCCCCCGTCCCCTCACGGCCTGTCTATTTGCATAAGGAGGCGGCTCTAGGGCCCGCCCGGGGCGCACGTGACCCCTGGGGAGGCGGAGGGAACCTGCTGACTTGACATGAGCCGCTGTGCGGCTCCTCTTGGCGCGGAATAGCGAGAGCAGCCGTGACCTCCGACCCCGCCCGCCGGCAGCCAATAAGAGCGCAGGTCGTCTCCAAACCCAAAATTTCCACGTCGGCAAAAGTCAAGATGGAAGGGAGCGGAGCGGAGCGCGAGGGGGGGAGCCCGCCGGGGAATGCCTGGCGGCCGGCGCTGGAGGAACGGGCTGGGGAGCCTGCGGCGGGCGCAGAAGGGGCCACGCGGGAGGGCGCCCCGGCCAAGGGAGGCCGGAGCGCGACCACCCGCCCCCAGCCCCAGGTGCCTCTGCGCTCCCCGCACTTCGCCAGCCGCCTGTGCACCCCAGCCGGGGGAGCGCAGCCCACTGCATCTCCGACTCTGGCTGTGGGGAGTCCTAGGGAAGGGGGTCGTAGGGGAGGGGACGGTGGCGGGAGGTTGGCGGGGAGCGGTGGGGAAGACACTTTCCAGACCTGTTGCACGGGTGCAACAGCTGTTCAGGTGCGGTGTGGAGGGGGAGGGGGCTGTCGGTGTTGGGAAGGAGGGTGGCAGCCGGTACTGCAGGGGCAGGGTTGCAGGGTAGGGGCTAAGAGCAGAGAGGCAGTGTTAGGGACACTGTGCAAGGGGGAGGTTGCGTGCAGACTGGGTCCGCGGCGAGCCTTTTGCCTAATGGGGCAGGGAGAAGCCCACAGAGTTGGTGGGTGGAGCGGAGGGGAGAGGACTGCATAGACGCGAGTTCTGGGGCTGGGTGCGGACCACGGGCAGACCGGAATAAAGTGGTGGGAATGGCTGGGGGAAGGGGCGAAGCAGTGGAGGCCCCGCAAAGCCTTGCTTTCCTGGGCTGTCCCATCTGCTGGGCATTTCCCGGGCCTGTATTCGCCACCCCCCCCCTTTAACTCTTCCAGCTCCGAGAAGTCGTCCTCGTGCGATCCCCTCCCCCACCAACTTTCCAGATGGGGAGGTAAAAAGTTGCCACAAGTTAAATGGAGAGAGTTAGCAGCTTGCAAAAGTTTAAATAACAGGACCGAGGAAGAAGAAGCGGGATTCGACCGGGAAGGGGTTCTAATTTGGGATGGGTGGTAGGAGGGGGAGGTAGTGTGATTCCTGTGTCCCGTTTGCTGTGACATTGCGACCAGAATTTGTCGAACCGTGTTAATACACCATTTCTGCTGGGCATTTGCCCCTGCTGACTGCGGCAGTAACTTTCCATAATTAATGACCAGTTCCATTATCGGTCGCATCCTGAGCTAAATTGCTTTTAATGAGTTATTCTTCTTTGTCTTAGCTGGGGGTGGGGGGAGCACACCTGCAGGAAGAAGCTTCTGGAGGAAGACAGCCTGTTTGGTCTTTTGAGGCAAAGTTCTGAGACACTCCGACTCTGAATATGATAGCAGTCAGTGCACTACAGAACTTTGTCTCTAGAGACTGTGGTCGCCGCCGCTGCCACCACCACCGTGGCCTCGAGGGCTTTGGATGCCTTGGGACACCGGGCAGGGTAAACCTGGTGGCCACGTCACTGCGCCTTACCCTTGGGGGAGGGGCGGTGGTGGGGGAGGGGGTTCAAAGGCTGCTCCAGGAACTTGATCTACCTTTGAAGCTGGTGGGTTAAAGCACGTAAAGAGGAACAAAATCGTCCCAAATCTCCCTTACTTCATCTTATCCTGGTGAACTCCTGACTGCAGTTTTTTGGTTTAAACAGAAAAAGCTTTGGACTTTTCAAGGTTATTTAGAAGGTACTCAAAAGACCGGACTCACTTACTTAGCTAGGAGAGGAGAGCTACAGGTATAGCAGTGGGTATGTGGGTGTTCAGGGCCTTACAGGAATTTAAATTCTCTACCCTAGAAGAAGGAAATGTATGTAGGAAAGCCATGGATAATGGTCCTTTTACTCTAGTGACCTGCTATGTAGGTAAATGAGATCCTGCAAGGATTGAGTTTGGCAATCTCGTGTCAATTCGGTTTCTGATTTAGGTCCAATTCACTCTTATTTTTTTTAATTGGTTTTGAGATGGGGTGGTATTTACATTTTGGGGCGGTAGAGATACTTTACATGGAGACACTGCTCTTCTCATCCCCACTGGAATGTGGCTTTGGGTTGGTGCATTCCTGTCAATAGCCTGCTCTGTGCAATGGGTCAATGACTGGTACCGGATTCCAGGCCTGTTCCATCGACATTGCCCTATTTTGATTTTATGAGCTTTTGGCTGGAGAGCTGATTGATCCAAGGGATTACAAAAACTTATTAACAAAGGCATTTATCCAACAAATATTTATGGAGTGCCTGCTGGGTGCCAGGCACTGGGCACAGGGTGGTGAGCAAAAAGGAAGTGGTTCCGGTGCCATGTTGCTGACAAGTGAAGAAGGGACTCACTTTTGACATAATTTGTGGGATGCTTTAAAGCTTTGGGATTGTCTGTGTTTCAGAGGTCCTTGATTGTGTAAAAAAAAAAAAAAGTCACCATCTTTCTACTTGATTATATTCCAGTTGGCTTATTGGGATGGGTGATAATAGAGGAAGGATCAATTGTAGGGGAAAGTAATGAATTGCTGGATATTAGAGCTGAATGGTAGCACTTAGCAGTTGCTTTTCACAGGAATAATGTTTCCTGATCCTAAGCAGCCTGTATATTCTCTTACATGGCTATCACCCATTCTCCCACCTTTCCATCAGGGACTGTTTTTGCTTCAGTTCCTCAATCCTTTACCCCAAAGATGTCTGAATTATATTTGTGCAGTAAAATAAAGCGACTCAAACTCATGTACTTGTATTCATTTGAGAATGTAAGATGTGCTTACTTGTAAAAAGTATTCTTTTCCCTGCTTTCTGTGTCTAAATGGGTCTATGAGATATTCTGAAAAATACTGACCTCCAACAAAACTTAAACCAACTTTGCAAGAGACTGCATGTGGCTCTGAGGGTGTGGCTGGAGTGGTTGACTGCGAGAGCTGTCATCCAAGCAGAGATGAGTTCAGGGTCTCCACAGAAGGGTAAGGTTTGGAGCTCCTGCCATGCTTGTGCCTCGTTTGACTTGATGCTTAAATGATTTGCTTAGAAATCCTTCACTTTGTCTCCCACCCGTGACTACTGGTGAGTAAAAGGACTAACAAGACAGGGTGTGGTTTACTCTAGTGCTATAGAGATGAGGGAGTAGGAACTCGGAAAATGAGTCTGGAGGTTTTTACTGTAAAGCTTGCATTGTCTCAGATCTCAGTCATTCAGACCTGTGTGGTGTTGCCTCCTGAGTATCAGGTGTTACTCTAGATGCTAAGGATGTAGCGATGTGGAAAATAAGCCCCAAATCCCAGTCCTCTTGGAAGTCATTCTGCCAGAGGCAGATAATATAGGAGGGTGGAAAACACCAGGAAAGGGAGAACAGAGCACTGGGCAGGCAGGGTGCTGTTAGGACTGGGGTCACCATCACCAGCAGCCTGCTTTGTGTGGTCTAGGCCCTCCTGTCTTCATTTTTCAACATTCCAGGTGAATAAACCAAATAATAGGTACAATGGAAACTATCGCTGAACAATGGTAGCCTTTGTGGGTTTTTTCTTTCTTTTTTTTTCTAATTTTGTTGAGGAATACTGGGGGGACAGTGTTTCTCCAGGGCCCATCAGCTCCAAGTCATTGTCCTTCAATCTAATTTTGGAGGGCGCAGCTCAGCTCCAAGTCCAGTTGCCATTTACAATCTTCAGTTGCAGGGGGCACAGCCCACCATCCCATGCAGGAATCGATCCAGCAACCTTGTTCTTGAGAGCTCGCACTCTAACAAACCGAGCTGTCCGGCGGCCCCTCTGGAAGGTCAGTGGCAGCTTGTCTTCAACCTAGTTGTGGAGAGTGCAGCTCACTGGCCCATGTGGGAATCGAAACAGCAACCCTGTTGTTCAGAGCTCACACGAACCAACTGAGCCACCAGGCCGCCTCTGTGTTTTTTTAAAGAGCATTTAAAAAAAAAAAAAATTGGGGGGGAACAGTGTGTTTTTCCAGAACCCATCAGCTCCAAGTCAAGTCATTGTTTTCAATCTAGTTGTGGAGGGCACAGCTCACTGGCCCATGTGGGACTCAAACTGATGACCTGGGATTTATGAGCACTGCGCTCTAATCAACTGAGCCAACTGGCTGCCCCAACACTTTTATTTTTAAGTGCAAAGGTTGGGAAACGTGCGGATGCTGGAAAATCTTCCATGAGGGCCTAGGGAACCACATTGCTGGTTCCTTCCCTGTATGTCATGTCTAACCCCATCCTCGAGCAGCAAAATTGTAGGATTCTAGATAACCTTGCATTTTGCTAAGAGTGTTTATTCCAAAGAACTCCCAAGTGCTCTCAAACATTCTTTGAATAGTGGGGCGGGGGGGGGAAGTGGACACATATTTTTTGGGATCCCCAGGAGCCAGTGGAGTCCACCAGCTAGTTAACGTGTTTCAGGAACTACATTTTTGCTTAACTCATTATTTGACTTAATCGTGTGACTGTGCATGGGGAGATTTCATGGATAACCACTATAGACACAGAGAAATCTTATAAATACAAAAGCTATGGAGAAAAAAAGGGAAAAAAAGGCAGAACTCAATTGTTCACACTGTTCTATGTGATATGGAAGGAATAAAAATCTGTGTCACTTTGGTAGCACTGGAGAAAGCAGATGGAAGGACAATGATGTCTCGTCAGCAGACCCATGCAATATTAGACAGAACTCATGATTTTGATCTGTGAATTCATTACATGGGCAGTAGGAGAGCTAACTGGCTTCACCACAGCAGAAAGCCACTGCTGAAATGACTTCTCTGCTTTGTGCCTCAGATATGCCTTTTTTTCCCTGTAATAGGAAAAAGGCAAAAAATAGTAGCTAAATAGTACTCAATTTGTGCTAGTTTCTGTTATAAGCTTTCACGTATGTTAAATCATTTGCTCTGAGGTCAGTACTGTTAATATTCCCATCTTATAGATAAGGAAACTGAGGCATAATAGCTTGCCCAAGGCACACAGCTAGTCAGTAGCTTTAGAAGGAAGGTACAGATACAGGCAGTGTGGATCAGAGTTTATGACCTTAGCAGCTATGCAGTACTGGGTATCACTCAGTTATCTGATTCCAGCATAGTACAAAGTCTGGGTGTCTAGGCTCAAAGTTAAAAGCACTGAACATAATTAGGGCTTAGCTCAATGCAAACCTTCAGTCTGTCCTTAGCATGTGAGGTTGGTTTTCAGGGCCCTGTGGTAGCATGGCTGTGGGGATTATTTTGCTATTTTGAGTCTACTGACCACTTTTGCCACTGGACAGAATTGAATGCTGAGAAAACAGTTTCTTCAAAAAATGTTCTTGATACAAGAAAAGTGATAGAAGCAGAAAATTACTAAGTTGTATTCATGCATTTCCTTAACAACCTTTGAGTTCCTACCATGTGAAAGCCCCTGGATGTAAGCAGTTTCACGTCGTGTGAAATGCACAGGGTGTTGACCACTACAGCTAATTCACCCTGGGATATCTAGGAAGGCTTCCCAGAGGAGGCAGTAACAAAGCTGAATATTGAAGGATGAGTAGGAGGTGAATAAAGGGTGGAGAGGGCATTCTAGTTCAAAGGACCAGCAAGTACAGACTCATGGAAATGTGCAACTGTATGGTGTGTTTAGGAGTCAGGAAGTCCTCTGGCCAGCGTTAAACATCACATGTGAGCGACAGGAAAGGAGACTAAGGAGATTGTCGGGTAAACCATGAAGGGCCCTGTGTGGCATGTTAAAACATTTGAACTTCATCCTGAAAGCCATGGGAAGCACCTAAAGGATCTTAAGCAGGGAAGTGGCCTGATCAGCTCTGCTTTTTTAGAAAACGTATTCTGGCGGCAAAGGGAAGAGTGAATTGTTTGAAGGTGGACTAGGCAGTTGTGAAACTATTAAAGTAATGCAGAGAGATGGATGAAAGCCAGTGGGATGCCCAGGAGGGGTGTGGAGGGGCTTAGATGAAAGCAGGAAGACAAGCTGGCCTGGGGCAACACTCAGAACTTCCAGGAGACCCTGATCCAGAGGCCCTTACATACATTTTGCTGCTGGTACTCACCCAGGGAATAAAATTGGCACTAAACTGCATTGTGTATGATATTTCGAAATATTAAACTTGTTTGGCTGTAATCCCAGGTTAATTCTGGAAGTGTAATATTGGAAACATCTCTTTAACCCTTTATGGCATGAAGGAGATTTTACCCTTGTCAAATCTAAGAAGTCAACGAATGTAAGATACACCGTTATTTATGTACCGCTAAGAAAGAGTGCTGCCAATTAAAGTATGGCACAGTACTTATGAAAACTAAGATTTTCACATTTTCTTAAATTTTAGATTGGTTTAGATACAGATTTTTTAAAAATCAGAATCCCAGAAGGAAACAAAGAGTACCCTCAAAAGATAGGGGCATTGTAGATGGTTTGATGCAAGAATATTTACAAAGGGTGTGGATGGGGTGAGGGAAACCAACCAGGAAGAGTGAGGCGCCCTGGGGCTGGTAGCAGTGGGAAGCAGGTACCACTCCCAGGCTGCCAGGGGTAAGGAACAGAGCCTGAAGGGAGCCCAACAGGAGCTATGACCGCCATTGCTGTCGGTGGAGAAAGGCAGCTATTGCCAACCACAGCCCAGCAGGGAGGGAGCCGGGGAGGGGGGTAAATACCCTGACCTCTCCAGGCTCCTGCCATTGCTTCCTATTGGCTGAACCCAACTGGAAGCCAGAGCAAGGGGCCTTGCCAATGCACTCCACAGAGGTCAGCCTCCAGGAGTAGCAAAGGGTGGAAAGTGCATCTGGAGGGTCAAATACGGTCAAAAATGGCCAGAACAGTTTTTTGTCGTGTGTCACTCCTGTGCATAGGTAACAAGGAAAGCTATCAGAGTAATAAATTGCTTGAAGTAGTGCTTGAACTTCTTCATGTTCAGAGTCCTCAAATGTCTAATCTTTTCACCTAGTCGTATCATCTGTGCCATCAAGAGCACAGGTCAAGATGCAGAGATCCTTAGAAGGCTGCCCCACTATTGTCTCTGCGTCCTAGCCACTGACGTGTGTTTTTCAAGGTTGATGCTGGGCCTTTTTAAAAAAAGTTATGGTAAAATATGTATAACATGAAATTTACCATTTCAACCATTTTTAAGTGTACATTTCAGTGGCACTAAATACACTCACACTGTTTGTTGTACAACAATTACCATCACCTATCTCTAGAACTTTTTCACCGTCCCAAAATGAAACTCTGTGCCCATTACACAATAACTCCACCTAACACTGACCTTACAAGAAGGGACCAACAGAAGATTTTCAGATTGAATTTGTGCAAAGGTAGAAAATGTCAATGAGTTGATGCCTGGTGCCTGGCTGACAGCACTTATAAGGCATTATCAGTTGTAAGATTGTAAGATGCATGCTAACTTCAGAGAGATTACATGTGGAAAATTATGTTGCTTAGCGTTAATGAAATATGATGAATCTCTCTGGAGTAGCGCTTACAACTGGGTTCCATGGATGGCTTTCAGGTGGGCTAAAATATTGTTCTCAGAGAAAGACAAGTACCATATGATCTCACTTATATGTGGAATCTAAAGAAAAGAATAAGTGAATGAATTAATCAGAAACAGTTTTGGGGACAAAAGGGAAAAAACCGAGAGTTGTTAGATGGGCAGGGTGGGGGGGGGGATAAGGGGAAAGGTGAAGGGATTAGGAAGCAGCTGGTAACTACAAGATGGCCTCAGGGTTTTTTGAAAATTAATTTGGGGAACGTATTCAATAATGCTGTAAAGATTTTGTTGGGTATCCGATGGACATGCGTCCTATTTGGGAGACCACCTCAGGGATACTGCGGATGCCTGACCATGGCATTGTACACCAGAAGCTAAACATTAATGAATGCCAACTATAATTTTATATATATAATGTGATGGCTCGGTGCGAGGTCGGAGGGATAGTGGATGGGGGGCGGGGGGTTCACAGTGTGAGGGATATATATGATGAACGTCTAAGTATTACCTTGTCTTGTACACCTGAAACTAATAAATTAAAAAAAATAATTATATACAGTATTATACACACATATGTATATCACAAAAGTTTTAGTGCATATTTATGTTTGAATAAATGCTACAAACTTAAAAAAATATATATTGTTCTCTACTGTCCTGAGGGAGGCCAGATAGGAAGTAGGGCAGCTGGAAGTGCCCTTAGGCTGGAAACTGTTGGCTTTGAGTAGCATTATCCATTTACCCCTGTGAGCCCTAAAATATTACCATTCACTATGTGTCATGTGACATGAAAAAGGCTAGAAAGCACAGCTTTGGGAGATTCTCATCTTTAGTCTGGCTAGATTTCTGACTCTATATTTCATACAGTATTATGTGTGTGAACCAGAAGGTAGGAAATACTGATGCAGGAGCTGCTTGCTCTAATGTATTGTGCTTGGACTAATGTATTGGTAAAGCTCCCATTCCAGAGCATGAACAATATGCATCCAAACCTTTGAGATCCTCTCTGCATTCCTGCAGCGCAGATGTTAAACGGAAATGACTTTAGGGTACTTATCAGAATAGAATCCATGCATACCCTTTCAACCAGCAATTCCATTTGTATGGGTTAGGACAGTTTTGGTTCTATGTAATATAAACCCAAACTCAACCGGCCGAGAGGAAAAATAACTTATTTCACTTTGCAAGAAGTCCAGAGGCAGGGAAGCCCCAGAGCTGGTTAATTCAGCAGCTCACCAGTGCATGAAGCATCTCGATTGTTTCCGTCTTTCCCCTCTGCCACCCTCAGCCTCTTCATCTCATTCTCAGACTAGGTCCTGTCATGGCCGTGTGAAGGCTGCATATTCCAGATGTGACAGAAGAATGTTCTTGAGCCCCTTGTTTTCTCAAAGCCCCAGCTGCTTTCTGCTATTTCCCATTGGGCAGAATTGAGTTGGATACCTAGTCATTAACCAATGACTGTCAATGGGGATGGGACCGTGTGACTGGCCTAGACCAATCAGAACTTAATTCTGACTTGAGAAATTGAGGTGGACTCTGAACCAAATAAATTTTGTTAGCAAAGAAGAGATGGGGTGGGGGAATCTTTTGGGTAGACAAAGGAAACTGTCTGCTGAGCCATTTTTAAGGAGCAGTCTTACAAAGCTGCAACTCCATGGTGATTGTTCACTCATTGCAGTATTATTATTATTATTATTATTATTATTATTATTATTATTTTAGAAATTCCTTTTATTTTTTAAATTTATTTTTTTTATTGGTTTCAGGTGTACAAAGCAACATAATAGACATTTATAAATCCCTCATAAAGTGATAACCCACCCCCCAAACTACTACCCCTCTGACATCTTATATAGCTGTTACAATACCATCGACTATCTTCCCTATGCTGTACTCCACCTCCCGTGACTGTATATACCTATATATTTAGTTATAGCTGACATTCAGTATTATTCTGCTTCAGCCCTTCGGGTGTACAGCGCATTGGTCAGGCATCTACAGTCTATGATGAGACCCCCCTGCTAAGTCCGGTGCCCGTCTGGCACCTTACCTGATCTTTACAACGTTGTTGATCATATTCCTCATACTGTGTTAACTACCAATTTATATTTCTTAAATGCCTTCACCTTTTTCACCCTACCCTCAACCCTATTCCCATCTATCACCCTGATACATGTAGTACCTATCTGGGTTTCCTCGAAAATAAAACCTAGACAGTCAGCTCTAATGAGCTATTTGGAGCAAAAATTAATATAAGACCACGTCATATATTATATTACATAAAACCTGGTGTTATAGTAAGTAAGACTGGATTTTATATTAATTTTTGCTCCAAAAGATACATTAGAGCTGATTGTCTGGCTATGTATTATTTTCAGGGAAACAGTATTCGGCACCATACCTAGTTATTACAATATTATTGACTGTATTCCTCAGGGTATGCTATACCCTACGTCCCCGTGACTATTGTATAACAACCAATTTGTACTTCTTAGTCCCTTCCCCTTTCACCCATCCTTTATCCCCCTCCCTTCTTAAAGAAGTCCCTCTAAGATTCCTTGTAATACTGGTTTGGTGGTGATGAACTCCTTCAGCTTTTTCTCTGTTTGGGAAGCTCCTTATCTGTCCTTCAATTTTAAATGATAGCCTTGCTGGGTAGAGCAATGTCGTTGCTTTTTATCACTTGGAATATTTCCTGCCACTCCCTTCTTGCCTGCAAAGTTTCTGTTGAGAAATCAGCTGACAGTCTTATGGGGGCTCTCTTGTAGGTAACCAACTGCTTTTCTCTTGCTGCTTTTAAAATTCTCTCTTTGCATTTAAACTTTGGAATTTTAACTATGATGTGTCTTGGTGTGGGCCTCTTTGCGTTTATCTTGTTTGGGACTCTCTGCACTTCCTGGGATTGTATGTCTATTTTCTTCACCAGGTTAGGGAAGTTTTCTGTCATTATTTCTTCAAATAGGTTTTCAATTTCTTGCTCTCTCTCTTCTCCTTCTGGTACCACTATAATGTGAATGTTGGTATGCTTGATATTGTCCCAGACGCCTCTTAAACTCTCCGCGATTTTTTGGATTCCTTTTTCTTTTTGCTGTTCTGGTTGGGTGTTTTCTGCTACCTTATCTTCTACATCGCTGATTGGATCCTCTGCTTCATCCAATTTACTGTTGATTCCCTGTAATATATTCTCCATTTCCATTATTATATCCTTTATTTCTGACTGGTTCTCTTTTATAGTTTTCATCTCTGTTGAAGTTCTCCCTGAGATCACGGAACATTCTTATAACCAGTGTTTGGAACTCTGCATCTGACAGACTGCTTATCTCCATTTTGCTTAGTTCCTTTTCTGGAGCTTTGTTCTGTTCTTTTATTTGGGACATGTTTCTTTGTCTCCCCATTTTGGCTGCCTCCTTGTGTTTGTTCCTATGTATTAGGTAGGGCTTCTATGTCTTCTGGTCTTAGTAGAGTGGCCTTATGTAGTAGGTGTGCTGCGAGGTTCAGTGGCACAGTCTTTCTGATCATCTGAGCCATGTGCTCTAGGTGTGTCCCTTGTGTGGGTTGTGTGTGCCCTCCTCTTGTAGTTGAGCCTTGATTGATAATTGCACGTCAATGTGAGGGACTGACCCTTGTGCTCACTGGTTGTAAGGACTGGCCTTGATTATAGTGGAAGAGTTGTTGTACAGGGGTTGACCCTACAGAGCAGGCTCTGCGTCAGCAGGACTCTAGTACCTGCCCCATCCACCCCTTGGGTATGTCACACTTAGAGGTGGCTGGGTGATGCTCCAGCTCATTTTGAAGCTGGCCACTGGGTGCGCCAGCCCCAGGACCATCTTGGAGTGGATCCACTGTAGGTCTACTTTAGACACAGCCTGTGCCTCACCTAAGGCCACCTAGCGGGAGCCAGGAAGAAATCCGCAGATGTCTGCTGCCTGTGCTGTGCTTGGAAGCACCTTGAGAAGCCAAGCTATGAACCAAGGCTGACTGCTGCTAGTGCTGGCTTAGGGCTGCTCAGCCAGAGGTACAGGACACGCTCAAGCCAGATGCTACTTGTCTGGGTTCCACGAACTCTTGAGAAACCCTAGGAAAGTCTGCAGCTTGAGCCAAAGCAGGCGGTCTGCATACAAAAGCCACTGAAAGCAGCCTGGGTGTGCCCGAAAGTTGGGCGGGGCCAGATCTCAAATCACCAGGGCAGGGCGAACAAAAGGCGGAGACTCAGAAATGGTGGCTACTTATGTTCAGACCCTTGGAATGGAGAGGGCTCAACAAAGAAACAGTGGCCTCCGCCGGCTCTCCCGCCCCTGAGAAAGCCACATGTCCAGCTCTGGTCCCAAGCCAGACAACTCAATTCCCCACCATCTGTCCCTGCCACCTTTTCAGCTGCTGCCCCAGTGCTGGAGCTCAGAGCGAGTGATTCCATTGGTGGGTAAGTCCACACGCAGTCCCTTTAAGAGGAGCGCCTGGGAATGCAGCCTCACTGTCTCACTCAGTCATAATCTCCACTGGTTTTCACAACCAGAAATTGTGGGGACTTCTCCCCCTGGCACTGGAACCCTGGGCTGGGGTGTGGCTGGGCTCTCTCACTCCTCTAGGGAATTGGGGGGGACCCCCACAGCTGAAATAACCTTCCCGATCTTTAAAGGTCACACACAGGTGTGGAACCAGTCCGTTTGGTGTCTCTGACCTTCCTACGAGTCTGGAGGTGGTTTCTTCTGCACGTCCTTAGTTGAAAGGCTTCGGTTCAGCTTGATTTTAGGCGATCCTCAATAATGGTTGTTTTGTAGATTAGTTGCAATTTTGATGTGGTTGTGAGAGAAGATAAACACAATGTTTACCTATTGTGCCATTTTGGTTGTCTTCTGCAGTATTTTTAAAGGCAAAAATTTAGAATTTACCAAAATGTCCATCAATAGAGGACTGGATAAATAAATTATGGTAAAGCCTTACAACAAAATAATTAGTAAAGAGGGAGGTACGAGGTATGTATGCAATTAACATGGGCTGATGAATGAGATGTTGTTTCAGTAAAGAAAATGTGATACAACAATAAAGGGGGTTTGATCTGGTTTTGATCCTTCTTTGTGCACTGGTGTACACATGTAATCAAAATAGATATATAGAGTTTGTGTGTTCTGATCTGAAGGGAATTAGGATGGGGGATGGTGTTGGAGAGAGAAACTTACACTTAATAGGTTATATACTTTTGGTTGTTTGACTTGTTTTAACACAATATAATACTTTGGTGATTAAAAACAAATTAAGTTTGCCCCATGGGAAGAAGGAAATAGAATATGACCATGGCAATAGTATATTGCTAGTAATTAGATGATACTATTCTCCCACAGTACAGCCACATGTATAAATCGATTCATCCCTATTTAATTACTATTTTTTCTGAAGTCTCAAGCCCACACTGGGCTGCACCTAATGTTTGGTAGTTAACAAGTGCAGCTTCTTGAGCTGGGCTTTCCAGTACAGTAGCAGCTAACCAGATGTGGCTATTTAAATGTAAATTAATTAAAATAAAATAAAATGAGAAGTTCACTTTCTCAGTCACACCAGCCACATTTCAAGCGCTTGGCGGCCACATGTGACCAGTGCCCGTCGTATTGGATAGCTTGGATTATAGAATAATTAGTCATGTCAGGAAGGTCTATTGCACAGTGCCACTCATCCTGGCTGCATTAAGTTCAAGTGTAGGCTTAGTCTCTTAGTAGCAATGTGGCTTTGGGCAAGTTACTTAACATCTTTGTTCCTTCATTGCCTAGTCATTAAAACAATGATAATGATAGTACTTACCTCACAGAACCATTGAGCAGATTAAATTTCTTGGTGCCTAGTACATGGTAAATTGTCAATAAAGTTACCCATTATTATGGTAATCGTTACTAGGAACATTTCTACTAACATTGGTTGAGCAGTTACTAAGCTCTGGGCATTGTCCTCACACCATAATTTTATGGATAAAACTGAGGTGTGACTGGTGAAGTAAAGCTTCCGTCTCATTAGAAGAGGCAGGGAGACAAGTCTGAGCTAAGTCTCATGCCAAGGCTTGTGTTCCTTGGTTTTCAACTGTAAAGGACCTTTATTTCAGGGGTGGGGAGGACTGAGTAGTTAACCCTCCCTCTGGTATCCCCAACCCCTGCCCTTCTCTCTTTTTGAACAAGAGCTGACTGATTCAAAAGGACTATAAGATTTTAGATTTCAGATTAACTTTGTTTGATGGCGGAAGGATTGGAGACGAGAGGACAATGAAATTTATTAGCAGTTGAGCACCCATTTTCTTTGGTGTGTGAATATTCTCAGTTTCTTCTTGTGGGTTTTCCAAAAGTTGAATAGTCCTTTTAGAAGGAAACCACTTTGTGACCAAATTAAAGAAGAGGAAATCTTGCTAGAGGATGAAACAGGAAGAGACAATTATCTTCAAGAGCTTCTAATCAATGTTAAAATCATCATATGTCTCCGTTTAAAGGTTCAGTTACATATACCTCTTCTTGGGGGTAGGAGGTCTCCAAGAAAGGATGTGACAACTGCAGATATTTATTATGAAAGATCATCAGAAGGGGCTGGAGGTACCATCTTCATGCATGCATTTGGGAGGGGACTTGTGTATGTCAATTTCTTGGGCTGGACCTGGATTGGTTTTCATTGGTAGAAATGGCTCCCTTAATTAGAGAACTTTTAGAATTGTTTTCCTGATTGTGCTGCCTGATATCAAAAAGATGTGTTTCATCTCAATGGTGAGGATAAATTCACAGCAGCACAGAAAAAGAACCGGTATCTGCAGATAAGCTCTTGTTTTGTATTGCATTACTTAAGCTACGATTCCAGTTGGCTACTGTTTTCCCTGTGAGTCAACATTTATACTGAAGTTATTACCATGAGCTGAAGTGCTATGGAAAATACGCCTCCAGTTTTTTAAATCTTCCTAAGCTGTGTGTGAGTGTGTGTGTGTGTGTGTGTGTGTGTGTGTGTGTGTGTGTGTATGAGAGAGAGAGAGGCAGGGGGGAGAGCAAGGACGACTAATGCGGCTTTTGAAAGGCCACTGAGAATTGGTTTGTTAGGGTGTCATGACGTTGTGTCTGGGGATTTGAGAAAAGGAAGAGGATGGTTAAGTAAAACCAGCTCGGGCTGTTAAACCATCTGATGTTAACAGTTGATCAGGATTTATCTGTATCCTGTGAAAACTGAAAATTGAATTAGTTTCATCTTTCTAGCTTTCAAACTGTAAGTTTGAATTTATTTTAGGCACTTCGCTGTTAACAAATTTTGCATAATTTACCTTGAAAACCTGAATTTGAATAGAAAACCAGGAAATAGTAGGAAACTTTCACTCTCTTATATCATTTCTTCCTCCCCGTTGCAAATCATGAGGTTTCTTTTTGTTTCTGAAATATGACTTATTGAAAATAAATTGTAGCACAAAACCCAGAATATTCGCCACATTGGCCTCAATTCTAAGCTCCCTGAGGGTGGGGACCATTTGTACTTAATTTGTTGCTACATTGCAATAGTTCTCATTCCTCCTGGCACATAGTGACCATTCCATAAATATTTGAATGGTGAATGAGCTTGTGGGTCCAGACCTTAATGTGTGTGTGTTTAAGTATCTTTACTTTGAGAGTTAACATAATGTCAATTCATTTTCAATGTTGGCTCCTTGGATGTTTGATATGATAATAGGTGAGATAACCACATCCTTCCACAATGTCTGCTTTCCAAGTTTTTCTTCTGTGGAATTAGTTAAAGCATTCATTTCTCTTCCAACACTTCTTTTTAGGTTGATCCTGGATTGGGAAGTTTCCAGACTGGAATGATTACAGTCGAAAGAAGCTTTTCTCCTTATTCTTCCTGAAGCCAACACATCCACTTCTCTCTTTTAAAACAATAGCATTACACCTTGGATTAATATTATAAAGCCCAGAGATCTTCAGACTGGGGCCTGCATATCCCAGTAGGTATATGAAGACTTTTTAGGGGGAACTCAGGCACAGAAGTGTCAAGAGAATCGATTCTGTATCCTCAGCTTCACTAGCAGTGATTTTCATCAGAATCATTTTGGGCCTGAGGTGATGCAGCCTCTCCTTTCTCTCCTTTTCTCAGCACCCATCTCCCACTCTACACTTCCTTTATTTTGCAATCACTCATCCCAAATCTTCCTAAAGTGCATTGATTGGGTTATAAAAACCTTTGCAATATCAAACAAAGAGACTATTTTATTTGACAACCTGTCTTTCTTGAGTACCTGCTATGTCCCAGGCATAGTTCTAGAGGTTGAGCTACAGCAGTGAACAACACAGTGAAGAGTCTCTGCTCAGGGGCTTCTATTCCAGCAGGAAGAGAAGCCAAGAAGCAAAACGAGTGTTAGCTGGGCGGTTTCCTTTAATCCAGGCCCTATAGCCTTCTCATTAACCTCATGAAGAAATGGGTTCCAGAAAACTTTTTCTTCGTATGTTTAATAATTATTAATCAAAACTTACACCATATTTACGTGATTTTTCTCAGTTGTATACTTGTAATGACTGTCACGAAGACTCAATCTAGGAAAATTATCGAACACGTGGAGTGTTATGGTCATGGGAAATTAAAACAAATTTAAATCACAATTCATATATGTACTTTGACTACTGAGAAGTATAATCGGGTAATCAATAAAAGTATAAAAATTACATCATAAAAAAGTTCTGTGGGGAAAGTAGAGTGAATTATAGCTTCCAAAAAAGGGAGAATACTATATTCTGATTATTAAATAAGAGCTTGTTCATATATTTTTAAATGGATAATTATTTGGCATCAAATTACTATGATATTTGTTTCGTTGGGTACATATGAAAGAATAATATCACAACTTAATTTTTAAATCTCAATATTTATGATTACCAGAAGTTACATCCTCTGTAACTATTTAAACTTATGAACGATACTAAGTATCAACTTAAATTTATGCTGGGGGTACATTGTTTTTCAAAGTTCTTGAGGCAAAAGGCGCTGGGGGACTATGTAAATAAATTTGTAAAGACCAAACTATAGGTTATGTTTTTTGGAAAGGGAGTTGGTAGGTGGAGTGGCACAATAAACACCGAGGGTGCCAATAAAATGTATATAAGCAGACACTTTAGTCAACTGGACGCTGATGGTAACCACTTTGAGCACCTCTTATAATTGCAGAAGTCAGACGTGACTTGTATTCATTTTTTGTTATCGGCTTATATTGAGTATTACAATTTTAATACAGTTTTCCTTTCTTAAAATGTGTATACACTTTTTTGGCAACCTCTGTATGTGACAATATTACCTGGCTGTAACTGATATTTGGCAGAATCATACTAAAGCTTTTCCTGGAGGGCTAGAAAAAAAGTGTGCAGATCACATAAAATATTGACTTAATAATCACTGCTTGTAAGTGACCAATATATAAATATGAATTAATTAAATTTTGCAGTCATTTTGGATTGTCAACTCTAGAGGCCAGAAAGTTATAGTAACAAAATTAAGGTACTGTTCTAAGACATGCTGCAGCCATAATGCTGGAGCGATTCAGACTCAGGCACAAGCGTGGATGGGTGTGGGGCCCCCTTCACAGGGACTGTGCGTGAACAAAGTGAAGTGTGACGGAACCTTGTGCTAGGAAGAGCTTGCTCATTATGTACAGCCCCCTGTGTTGTGGACATGGCAGCTCTGTTGTACTTCATGCAACAAGTATTTATTGAGCACGTACTATGTGCCAGGCATTGTGCTAAGGGTTGATTCCGTACTGGTAAGCAAAAGGACATGAACTGTCCTTGGCTGGGCTTGGTATGAACCTCTTGGGGAGGATCAGGTGAGCTTAGTTGGGGGGAAGATAAGTCAGGAGAAGCTGGATAGGCTGGAGACTATCATGAGTACCAGCAGAGCACCAGCATGCAGTAGATGTAAGCTATTATTAATTAGTCAAAAGTAATGCTGCTGCTACTGCTCACTAGTGCGACTAGTACTAACTCTAACCCTAATTACTGCCCCCAATATTACTGCCCAGGTCCTGTATGTCTTATTCCTAAAGGCACCTTTGGAAAGAATACCACCCTGGAGGCTGTCTTTTTTAATGTGCCAGGCACTCTTTTAAACACTTTACAGACCTTACCTCATTTATTTCTTGCAACAACCTAATCGTATGTCCATTTTACAGATGAGGCAAATGAGGCCCAGGAAAGTGAAATAACTTGCTTGAGGGCATAGAGTTATGAAAGGGTGGAGCCAGGATTCAATCCCAGGCAGTCTGGCTCTGGGATACTGATTCTTCTGCCTTAATGATAATAGAATCAAGAGCTCACATTTATGAGGCACTAACTGGGCTTAGGCGGTGCTAGCCGCTTTCCATAAATTATCTCATTTAATTTTCACAATGAAGTAACTCTGGTGTGTTATCTCCAATTTACAAGAAAAGGAAGGCATAAAGCTGTCAGTTGCCCAACTTCGTGAAGTTGACAAATGGCAAAGCCAGGACATGGAGCCAGGATCCCATCCGGATCCCCAAGGAGCATTTTGCAGAGCTCCATGGCAGCGGGTCCCCAGGGGTGCTTCTATGCTTAATGGCCGTCCTTCTGGGTTTCCTTCCTTAGGGCCTCCTGACCACCTTTCATCCTATCACTTACCCACCATCAGAAGCTGCTGCAGCGTCTTAACATACTATTGAAGTAACTACAGACTTCCTGACCCTAAAAATCATTAGTGTCACTGTTACCAAACGGACTGAAAAGTGCCAAAGTTGCAGAATTCGCATAGACTCCTAACTTAACAGCTGATATCACACACCTCAGTATGTCGAGGTTTATACAGGGGTACATTTCAGGGTGGGGTTACCATCAAACTGCTCCGTATAAACTGAGGCCATTTCTTTTATCTACAAGGGTCATAATTTGACTTTGAAACAGTTGGCACAAAATAGTGGCTTTTGTCTGCTTGTTTTACAAATGAGCATTTACAGGTAAACGAGTGTGCCCCCAAACAGCTATCTCTGGGGTCAGGCCACTGTCCAAGGAGCACACGGCACAGTTCCCAGTTGAGATTCTGGCCGGAGAACCAACTGCCACTGAAGAGCAGAGAGGCACACAAGTGCAGGCTTGCTGGTGGGCTGCAGGGACCCAGGCTCAGAGAGCATATCCCGCTCAGCAAAGGATTTGTTTATTCAATTAACATTTCTTGAGGGCCTGTTACCAGATACTGTCAAGTACTGGTTCTACAAAGATGAGTAAGATGCAGTTCTTGTCCTACAGAAACTCGGAACCTGATATGATGGATAAGTGTAAACAAACCCCTGTAACCACACAGTGGCAGGGGAGTATTTACAAGGTTGGGGGTGGCACCAAGGAACCTGTGCCCAACTAGTTCCGGAAGTGAGGATTTCAGACTAGAAAGATGCAAGAGGGAGGGGACCCAAGGAAATGATGTTCATTCATTCATATTTATGGCATTTGCTTTACCAAAGGGATGATTCAGTACTGCTGAGCATTTGTGTTTTAGATTAGATGTATAATTGGTTATTAATAAAGGAATATTAGTTAATGCTTAAAGTACATAATCTTTAAAGTGCTTACTGTTTCTTTTCTCTGAATATTTGTTTTATTAATTCAAGCATATGTGATGCTTATAAACTGCACGGCGTACTTTTACACAGGTAAATTCTATGCTTAATAAGAAAATATTTCTTGTAGTTGGGAGCTTGTAGTGAAGACAACTATGTTATTTAGAATTGATGTAATAAAACTAGGTGGTTATGACTCAGATTGCCTTGCATTTAAAAGGGGACAAATGCCACAAGAGTGTGGAGGGTTCTAATGAGTCATCGCCACAAGTGGAGCTGGAGACCTGATCCATTGTCTTCCTTCTAGTTTCTACTTGCTGCTGCCAAAGCAATAAGCGTCCAGAACAGCAGTTTGTTAGCTGATGCGGAGGAACCGTTTACTCCTAGGGCCTATTCAGGTCAAATATGTGGCTGTATATAGATCATATATATCGCATATAAAATATATGATTATATATAATGCTACATTATATCATATCATATATCATATAAAATATATGATATATATGATATACAGACACTTGAATTTTTATATGTAATACACACACACACACACACACACACACACGAGGTCTGACAATTAAGTTTGTGAACTCATCCTAGAAAAAGTGCTCCATACCTCATTGCTGAATATCACTATGGTCACCTTTGAAGTCCTCCCCTTGGGAAGCTATGCACCGACGCCAGCGCCTAGTCCACCCTTCAAAGCAGTTTTGGAACTCTTTTTCTGGAATGGCCATCAGAGCTGTTGTCATATTACCCTTGATGTCTTGAATGTCATCAAAATGTCTTCCTTTCAATATTTCCTTGATCTTGGGGTAAATAAAGAAGTCATTGGGAGCCAGATCAGGTGAGTAGGGAGGGTGTTCCAATACAGTGATTTGTTTACTGGCTAAAAGCTCCCTCACAGACAGTGCCGTGTGAGCTGGGGCCTTGTCGTGATGCAAGAGCCATGAATTGTTGGTGAAAAGTTCAGGTCGTCTAACTTTTTAATGCAGCCTTTTCAGCACTTCCAAAGAGTAAACTTGGTTAACTGTTTGTCCAGTTGGTACAAATTCATCACGAATAATACCTCTGATATTAAAAAAAGGTTAGCAACATCGTTGCTACAATTCGTGAACTTAATTGTCTATCATTGTATATGTACTTTTTTCTCCCCCAAGTGAACCCAGAATGTAAAAATCTGTATTTACACAACAGATAGATTAAGGATAATAATTTACTTTCCAAAGGATTTATCACTGCATGAGCTTTTAAAATGAGCTAACCCTGTGTGTTTAAAATTTAATTTGATTTTTAAAACATCCTTTCTATAGGGAATTTTGGAGGGAGAATCTATTATGTGCATGAAGGTGGTCGGGGGAGATGGGACTTCAAGATGTGGAATGTGGCAGTGGACGAGGTCTCCGGGACCATGTGTGGCATGGAGTGTGGAGGCATGAAGCCAGGGAGAACGGGTTTCCTGCTCTCTGCCATTCTGCATTCTCACTTAAACACGCTTCCTTGAAGAGTTCCCTCTGAGCATCTCTCACACAGCTCAGCAGTAGCAGAACTAGGTATTCATCTCTGGTGTTGGGTAGAGACCTGAGGAAAAGCACCTTAGGTCAGCCAAGGAAAATGCCTCTCATTTCCGAGGTGGGCCCAGGCCTTTCACACTTACGTATCTTTGGCACATGCTCTTTCTACTTCTAAGAATGCCATTCCCCATCTTTTGCCTCTTGGCAAATTCTACTTACCCCTCAATATCTAGCTCAAGTGGAGGCTCTTGTTGGAAGGAGGCCTGATAGAGTCAACCCCTGATTTTCCTTGTATCCTTGATTCCCTAGCTCATAGCAGGCCCTCAATAAATGTCGATTGAACAAGGCACATGGATACAAAGAGAGGAATGTTGATGAGTTGGAGGTCAGAAATTTTTCTGAGAAAGTAATCCAGGCATGGGTACTCTATTGCTTCCCCCTGGAGTTTGTAAAAAGCATCTTGTTTTGGCCCCTTCATATTTTAAAGGGGTACTAGTCCTGGTTAAGGGATAAGATAAAAAGCATTGTTAATATTTGAAATGGACTTACTGAATTATAATGATTAAGTTTTATAGGAGCTAAGGTGAGCAAGATTTGAAACTTTTTAAAAAATTGTGGTAAAATACACCTAACATTTATCATCTTTGCTAATTTTAAGTGTACAGTTGAGTGGCATTAAGTAAACTCATGTTGTTTCACAAACATCACCACTATTCATGTCCAGAAATCTTTTCATCGTGCAAAACTAAAACTCTGTACCCATTAAACAGTAACTCCCCAATTCCCCTATCCCCAGCCCTTGGCAACCAGCATTCTACTTTCTGTCTCTGTGAATTTGATTACTGTAGATAACTTAGATAAGTAGAATCACCCATTGCCTTCTTTTTTGTGATTGGCTTATTTCACTTAACATAATGTTCTCAAGGTTCATCCATATTGTAGCATCAGAATTTCCTTCTCTTTTAAAGCTGAATAATATTCCATTATGTGTATATTCTACATTTTATTTGTCCATTCATTAGTCCATGGACCCTTGGGTTGCTTCCACCCTGTGGCTATTGTGAATAATGCTGCTATGAACGTGGGTGTGCAAATATCTCTTCTGAGTCCCTGCTTTCAACTCAATTTTGAGTATATACCCAGAAGTGCAATTACTGGATTATATGGTAATTTCTATTTTTAATCAAGAGAACTGCTGTGCTGTTTTCCATAGCATCTACGTCATTTTACATTCTAACAGTACTCAAGGGTTCCAATTTGTCCATATTGTTGCCAATGCTTGTTATTTTGTTTTCTTTCTTTCCTTCCTTTCTTTCTTCCTTCTTCCCTCCCTCCCACCTTCCCTCGTTCCCTCCTTTCTTTTTTTTTTTTTTTTAAATAATAGCCATCCTAATGGGTGTGAGGTGGTATCTCACTGTGGTTTTGTGATGCATTTCCCTCATGATTAGTGATGTTGGGCATTTTTTTTCATGTGCTTATTGACTACTTGTATATCTTCTTTGGAGACATGTCTGTTCAACTCCTTTGCCCATTTTTAAAAATAGGTTGCTTGATTTTTGTTGTTGATTTGCAGGTGTTCTTTCCGGAAGTTAATTCCTTATCATATATACCATTTTGTACATTGCGTTTGCACTTTATTGATTGTATCTCTTGACGCATTGAAGTTTTAAATTTTCATGTAGTCCAATTTATCTATTTTTCATTGTTGCCTGTGCTTTTAGTGTCCTATTCAATAAACCATTGCCAAATTCAATGTCATAAAGCTTTCCCTTTACATTTTTTGGGAAGAGTCTTTGATCCATTTTGAATTCATTTCTGTAGATGGTGTAAGGTAAACATCAAACTTCATTCTTTTGCATGTGAACATCTAGTCTTCCCAATACCATTTGTTGAAAAGACTCATTTCCCCATTGAATAGTCTTGATACCCTTGTTGAAAATCATTTGACCATAAATGTGAGGGTTTATTTTTGGGCTCTCTTTTTCATTCTGTTCATCTATATGTCTGTCTTTATGCCAGTGCCACAACTGATTTGATTACTGTAGCTTTGTGGTAAGCTTCGAAATCAGGAAATCTTTTTCAAGATTGTTTTGGCTCTACACGGTCCCTTGAGATTCCATATGAATTTAGGATGGATTTTTCTATTTCTATCAGTATTTTGATAAGGATTACATTGAACCTGTTTGGATGGTATTGACATCTTAACAATATTATGTCTCTCAATCCATGAATATGGTATGTCTTTTCATTTCTTGGTGTCTTCTTTAATTTCTCTCAGCAATGTTTTGTAATTTCGTACAAATTTTTCACCTCCTTGATCTTTTGGATAGTATTGTAAATGGAATTGTTTTCTTAATTTTCTTTTCTAATTGTTTATTGTTAGTGTTTAGAAACAGCTGATTTTTCTCTTTTTAAATTAAATGTATTGGGGTAACATTTGTTAATAACATTATATAAATTTCAGGTACACAACTTCATAATACAACATTTGCATACTCCACTGTGTGCTCACCATCCAAAGTCTAGTCTCTTTCTGTCACCATATATTTGACCCCCTTTACATCGAAGGACACTTAGGTTGTAGAAACAACTGATTTTTGCAATATTGATTTTGTATTCTGCAATTTTGAAAACTTGTTTATTATTTATGACAGGTTGTGTGTGTGTATGTGTAATCTTTAGGGTTTTCTACATATAAGATCATATCATCTGTGAACAGAAATAATTTTGCATTCTTCATTTCCAATTTTGATACCTTTTATTTCTTTTTCTTGCCTAATTGCTCTAGCTAGGATGTCCAGTACTGTGTTGACTAGAAGTAGTGAAAGGAAGCATCCTTGTTTTGTTCCTGATCTTAAAGAATAAGCTTCAGTCTTTTAACACTGAGTATGTCATCAGTGGCTGTTTCACATATGGCCTTTATTATATTGAGGTAGTGTTTCTATTTTTAGTTTGTTGAGTGTTTTTTAGCATGAAATAGTGTTGAATTTTGTCAAATACTTTTTCTGCATCAACCAAGATAATCATGTGGCTTTTTTCTCCTTCATTATGTTAATATAATGTATTACATTGATTGATTTGTGTATGTGGAAACATCCTTGCATTACAGAAAGAAATTTTACTTAGTCATGGTGTATAATCCTTTTACTGTGCTGTTGAATCCTGTTTGCTAGTATATTGTTGAGAATTTTTGCATCAGTATTCATCATATTGGTCTATTGTTTTTTTTTGTTTTTTTTTTGTCTTGTAGTGTGTCTATCTGACTTTACTCTCAGGTTAACACTTTAAAGAATGAGTTTGGAAGTATTCTCTCCTCTTCAATTTTTTGGAAAAGTTTGAGGAGGATTGCTGTCAATTTTTCTTTAAATGTTTGGTAGAATTTACCAGTGAAGCTATCTGGTCCTAGGCTTTTGTTGTTGTTGGGAGGTTTTATGATCACTGATTTAATCCCTTTAGTAATTATGGGTCTGTTCAGATTTTGTGTTTGTTCATGATTCAGTTTTGGTGTATTTTGTGTTTTTAGGAATTTATCCATTTTATCTAGGTTATCCAATTTGTTGGTGTCCAATTATTCATAGTACTGTCTTACAATCCTTTTTCTTTCAAACAAATTGTAGTGTCCCCTCTTTCATTTCTGATTTTAGTCTTATCTCTGTTTTCCTTAGTCATCTGGCTAAAGTTTTGTTAATTTTGTTGAATTTTCAAAGAACAAACTCTTGATTTTGATTCTCTGTTGTTTTTCTATTTTTTATTTTTGTTAATCTCTGTTCTAATCTTTATTATTTTTTTCTGCTAGCTTTGTGTTTAAGTTCTTTTTCCAGTTCCTGCTATTATAAATTTAGGTTGTTTATTTGAGACCTTTCTTCTTTTTTAATGTGTTTTGAACATATTTAAGAGGAGCTACCTACATGTACTTATTCTTGTAACTTTGCAGGAAAATCCAGTGAGCATTTGGCAGCATTTCAACCCAGCTGAAGTACACTCATTAAACTCTTGCCCACTGCTTATATTTTGGTTTCAGAGTTCCGTGAAATTTTTGCATCTGAGACTTTGGAGGGGCTCTTCCTGTTTGTATAACTCCATCAAGTTTGCAGCAACCAATTTTATTTTGGACCTAAGTAATTATGTTTTATTGTGATTATGTCTATATCCAACAATGGACTCATTTTGGTTGAAACACTGCTCAGATGAAATGAGTCTATGTTTGCTTCTAAAGTATTTAATGTAAAGTGCTACCTTAACTTCGTTAAGAATAGTTCAACTGCAGTAGTATTCAAACAAGAGTAAAGAGAAGAGTTACTCATCACAGAAATAGGTAGCTTAGACTTTTATTGGCTCTTCCAGTTTGTAGCCTAGAGGAAAAATGTGTTTGGCTTGTGTTCACTTGCTTGAAATGGCAAGCAAACCCATCACACCGTGGACTGGAAATTTGCCTTTGTGGCTAGAATATGGACAGGAGGAATATGTAGATTACCATGTTTTTTGTTACATATAACAGAAAGCAGACTCAAAATGACTTAAATAATAGAGAGATGTATTATCTCCTATCACTGGGAGTTCAGAGGCAGACAGGCTCTGAAGTAGCCAAGTTACTTACATGATCAAGGATCCAAGGAGGTAGTCTGGATCACGTCATGGTCATAAGATAGCTGCCAGCAGCCACAAGGGCCATAGGCTTTTTTATTCATAACCTGGAGGAAATGGAGGAGGAGGAGGACAGGAAGAAATGAGATCCTCTTCTCTCCACCCCAATCTCAAACGTGGTGCCCTACCTTCTAGTATTCTACTGTCCTTTATGATAGCAGTGTCCGTATACAGCTATTAAGCACTTGAAATATGGCTATTCCAAATTGACATATACTATAAATATAAAAAACACACTAAATTTTGAAGACTTAGTATGAAATAAAGGAATGTAAAATATCTCATTAATAATTTTGTACTGATTATGTGTTTAAATAATATTTTGGATCTATTGAGTTAAATAAGTATATTAAAAATTAATTTCATCTGATTCTTTTTACTTTTTAAAATGTGGCTTCTAGAAAATTTTAAATTACATTTGTGGCTTGTGTTATATTTCTATTGGACACCAGTGTTCTGGTTTAATGTGGCCAACTATGGATACAATTTGGACAGCCACTGGATAGCCAGGCCACATGCTGAGTGGCTGAAACCAATCATGTGGGGGTAGGTGGCTATTGGGGGGAGTCAATCCAGTGTTCCCCCATGAAGAGAGAGAAGTGGAGGAGAACTGAGTTTATGCTCATCTAGTTTTTGCAGAGATGAAAAACTGCTTTTCAGTAAATTTAATCTGCTCTGGGATATGAAACAATGCAAACTCTCCCAAACCCACTTCTCTTTTGTTCTTTCAGGCCTATTCTCTCATCTATGTGAGGTCTTTTCTTTCCCTCGTCCTGGAGTGGACAAGATGGATGAAAGAGGGACAGGAAGAGGAGGTGGGGTGAAGATGTGGCACTAGAGGGTTAGCTGCACAAATAGCTCCAGTTTCATCACAAAGTCAAAAGACGTTATCAGAAATGCCATGTCCAGACTGCTTTGCATTACACTTTTTCCCCACTTCATATGACGATCCTTCCAACAGATATTGCTACTCTGCTTGCTGTGTTTGGCCAGCTTGAAAAAGAGCATAGAAAGATTGGGTAAATGGGAAGGAGTGGTTGGTGGATTCTTTCCCTATTTTTGGGTGTGAAGAAGCTGGGAAGGGTGGTGCTTCATTCATTTCTTGGGCAATCTTTGCGTTCTGATTCCTTACCTGGGTTTCTATTTTAATGCTTTATGTTTCTTTTCTCCTCTCTTACTTAGCCTTGTGTGCACCTACCATTTGTACCGACCAAATTCTTTACTATGGAGAGTCTCCAAATGCTCTCTGGCTCCCTCTCCATATAAAACCTACTGTGTTACTCTTCATCATGTGGTCTCTTCCAGTTTTTTTTGTCAAAGTGCCATCCAGACCTGCTTCAGAATCACCTGAGGAGCTTGTTTAAAAGCAGTTCTGGACCCCTCATCAAAGCTAGAGGGTCAGGCACTCAGGGGTGGGGCTCAGGACTCTACATTTCTAACAAACTCCCCAGGTGATCCCATCTGTGACAAAGTCCAAAAGCTTCTGAGACTCCTATAGAGACAGTGGATGCAGGCTGATGAAAGGGGTTGTTTTTCAGTGTGGATCCTTGTGAGGCTTAAGTCCCGAGGAGGGGAAATGGACACCTTGATTTCTGCAAGGAAAGCAAGGCCAGTGTCTGGTGAACTGGCGAGGAGCATTGGTGGTACCCAATAGTGTGGCAGAGAAAGAAAGTGTTCTCTCTTGGGGCCATAGCAGCCGGAGCCAGGAAGTGGCTCCTCTCTCCAGTGGCTCAGGGTCTTCCACAAGGAGACCACACCCTGGAGAACCCGGGTGGGTTTGTCTTCGAGCAAATGGAGCACTCGTGGGAGATTTCCAGAAATAACTGTGGAGTTGGGGGAGGATATGTGGTCCTTAGTTGGGCTGGTGAGGCCTAACTGTGTTCCTGGGCTCAGTATAAATAAATGTTAACCTGCAGTTAAGCTGGTAAGGCTTGAGGATGGTTCGATGACCACCACACACACAAAAATTAGCAAAATAGTAGGAAAGTATCACCCATCATGTGTCTCCCCCAGCACTTCTGTGGCTTCCGTCTACGTATTTGGAGCCCCATCTGTCTGGTAGATGTGGGGTAGAGACATTTTTGCTTGTTTTCCTAGCTCTGTCCTAATCTGTGTGTTCCTTTCTCCACTAGAAATTTAGGGACTCATCCTTTTCCCTTGAAGGAAGGGCCAGAGCTCCCCAAAGCTGGCAGAGCCATTGGAGTACCCCCAAGTGGGAGTGTCCTGGTGTTTCCTGCTGCCCAGAGGGCACTGGAGATACGCGGCGGGCATCTGAGTCAGCTCCCAATCCTGGCACCGACATAGGTATCAGCTCTGCACTTCTCTGAAGTGGCTTGGAGAGTGCAGAGTGTGGGTGTTTGGGGGAGACCCAGAAGGACTAGGAGTCGTAGGGCACATTATGAAACTTCCGCCATTCCTAGAGATCGCAAGATCTGAGTCTGTTCCTTGGGGTGGAGATGAACACAGAAAGCACCAGACTGATGACTTTCTTTCCATGTGTGCAAAGGAGTCTCCTCTTCATCAGGAAGAGTCAGCCTCTAACCCTCAGGTTTCTCCCCTGTAATTCCTCTATCTACAAAGTCTTTGAAATTGCTGCAGTAAGTACCGTGCAGTAAACTGGAGCTTTGGAGCATCTAGGAAGTGGAAGCTCCTGGAAAATCAAGTTCACAGATAAGAGTATGTATGTGTGAATGGAAGGTGATCGTGGAGCAGGGAGCACTGTGAGATCTGGAACTCTGGGTGGCCCAGAATGGGTCATTCCCCATTGAGGAAACATTTCTCTCTAATCTAGATGGTCAGCTGTCTCTGGACACATCCATTTTGTCCTTTGACAATGTACATGAGTAGATGTATTTCTGCCTATTTGCTATGGATCTTACCCGTGAATAATACTTTTTATTACATTAAAATTTGGCTACCAGAGAACATGTTGGTGTCTTCTATGTATAAAATTCAGGAACAGCTTCGGTTTGGGCATTTAAGGTAGTTTGGGGTCACCATTACATGCAGGCCATGTCTGATAGAAGGTATAGGATTTATTCTGTGACTGTAATGTCTAAGAGTTATTATTTTTCCCACAGAACATACGTATTTCTTTTTGATAGTATTTGAGGTTATGGGTTCTATTTCTATCTGAAGAAATCAAACAGTATATAATAAAATCTTGTGACATTACACTGGGTAAAACCCAATGTATTGATTTCCTTTTAGATGAGGACACCCAGTTCACTAACAGAAGGAACTAAGAATGTTAAACGTTCTGAGAACATGCTAAGCTGAATTTAAGTGAAAGGTGATCCCTGGTCCTTTCATTCTTGCTTTAAAAATAAACTATATAATTAAATGGCTATAGATACTTCTTTTGTGGGAGGAAAACAGCAGTCAGATTCTTTGCAATCATGCCAGCAGGGCAGTAGGATCCTAACCCTTTGGCAAAACAGAGAATCAATACCAATCAGGAAAAAATGCTAACGAAAGGGAAAATCTCACAGGAACCGCAGGCGATAAAAGATTTAAAATGTGAATAAAACATCACAGGTCAGCATTAAAACAGACAATACCTTTCTCTGCCAAGGCAAAGCATCCAGCTGCTAACCAGAGGCAAAACAGACGGAACCGCACTGAGGGGCCAAAGAGAAAGCCAGGGCAACCACTTCACTTCCCCTTCACTTCGCAGAGAGACAGCCACTCCATAAGCCGCACTTTTTTCGAAGGTAAAAATCTCTGGAAATATAAATCTTGTCCATGCATAATTTATAGGATTATTATATTTGCTGTTTGAGAATAAAGAGATCAGACTTGCTTTCAGACTGGGCAAGCTGATGACCTGTGGGTTAATTTTACAAATGAGTAAGCCGCTTTAAAATACTATGTAGGGAAATAATGAAGTCGAAAAGGGTCCATTATAGACAGACTGGATTCTGACTAGAAGGAAATTGAAGCCATCTCCAATTGGGACAGTTTGATGGACTCAGTTGAGAGGAGCTCTCAGTAGTTGATAAGTGTTCAGCATTATCAGTTCTTACTGAGTGGCCTCTCATTCTGGGAATTTCCATATTTCAAAGCCAAATCCTTAACAACAACAACAAATTAAAACAAAACAGAAAAACCCAGAAAACAATGTTTTGGCATCCAGCCATCATCAAGGGAATGTGTCTGGCAAATATATATCAATCTTATTGTTTTATGCCAAATCGTGGAGAGTGGGCCTGTATCCTCATCCTCCTCACCACTTGAAAGAACACAATCAATCTCTAATTAGAGGCAGCTTATTCGAGGTGGCCGAAGCTACCCAATCCTATGTCCCTTAAAGTCACTGGTCTACCTACACTTCTGCCTAAAGTTTTCCCATAATGAATATCAATGTTAATATCTATGTTATTATCTAGGTTAATATCTATGTTAATATCTATAAATATCTATGTTGATGACCAGACTCTCTACTGGAAACTTGCACACAGATTTCATAGCCCTTTAAATTTGGAATTTATAATGTTTTGAAAATGGTTGTAGAACCAAATTTATGTCCTCGTGTTAAAATGAACTACAGAGTTTATCACAGAGGCATAGTAACAACATCCTGTTCCTGTTTCTCCACGGGCCATCTGGCTTTTCTTAATCTTTTGAAGCTCGTGGAGTAATGGCTAATACTTCTTGAGCACACACAAATGCGCTCGGCACTGTGCTAAACCCTTTATTTGTGTGGGTTTTTGCATTTAATTCTCATAGCATCCTTACGAGGTAGAAGATGTTATTACAGCCACTTTAGAGATATAGAAACCGAGGCTTAGTGAATTTGGCCAAGGCCACCCACCTCTACCGCCAAGGTTGAGCCAGAGCAGTTTGATGCCAGGGTGGGCTCTTAACAGGCGCCGTGTGCTACTTCCCTCGGAGTTAGGCAGTGTGGACTGTGTCAGTATTCACATGCATCTCACCTGACTACTCAGCTAATACCCCTGTCCTGGAACTGCCAATATTTTCAGTCCTGATGAATTTCATCCAATTTTCTTCCTTTTAGTTTTGCCTCACCCATTTGTTTCCTGTTTCCAGAATTGTTTGTCTTACACGACATGTAGTTATCTAGAAACGCTTGTTTTCTCAGTGTTAAATGAAACTCATATCGTTGTTTGATTTATCGTCCTACTGTTCTTGCTTGCCTAGCTTCAGGAATGTAGTTTTTAGTTCAATTTAGAGGCAGCCTGCCGAGGAAGTAACGTGATGTCGGGAACTTAGGTATTAATGTGTGAGATCTCTAAATTATAATGGTGGCACCTGAAGTGCAGTATCTGTACTATCCTTTTCCTTATTCTTTCTGAAATAGTGACACAAACCTCCATCATTTGGCTTGAATTTTTTTTCTGGAGCAATATGATATTTTTAGAAAGATCTAAAATACAGGATTTTGGGTTTCTTTTCTTTTTTTTTTTTTTTTATGGCTCTTTTCCTTTAGATGAAGTTGTTGTACAACTGGTCTCCAATTGGGAACATTCTATAATTGAGAAACATACAAAGAACTCAATGGTGCAAACTATATTTGTGAACAATGAAGTAAAAATATTAATGTTTCATGTTCATCATAGCATTATTTATAATAGATGAAAATTGAGAATACTATAAATGTACCTAAATGAGGGATTGGTTAAAGAAATTATATGCTATCCATATGTAGGACTATTATGCTGCCCTGAAAAGTCATATTGTAGAACAGATTTTTAAAGGTATAAGAGAAATGTTTATGATCGATTAATAATTTTTTTTCCAATTAATAGTTGATAAAAACACATGATAAAGTAGTATGACTTATTCCTTAATCCAAGTATTATTTAGATGTGTATTTTTTTCTTTTCCAAAAATACTGTTTTTTAAATTTTTGCTGTCAAGTTTAGTTTTGGTTTGTAATTTTTATATTATTGTGGACAGACAACGTAGTCTCCATGATATTCATTGTTTAGAATTTGTTGAAAATTTCTTCTGATTTGGTATAGGCCTTAGGGGCAGCCGATTTTTATACTGGTATATTAGCTGGATTTTCATTTCACATGGTAGCGCAAATTAATTCTTATACACAAAATTGGGCTTGACAGCTCGAGCTTTCTCAGATAGCTCCCAAACCAAGGTGTATGGTGTTAATATTTCTGCTAGATACTTGTCTGGATTTGGGAATGCAAAGGACACATTTCTGGCCAGTTCTGGTATAAAATCTAATGTCCAAACCTATGAGATTAACCATTTTCTTTCCTGGGTTTGGCATTTTATAATTTAAATATTAATCAGCAGATGATGATCTGTTGGTTGACCTTAACTATTGATCAGGATTTCTCAACTCCAACACTGTCGACATTTTGAGCTGATCATGTTTTGAGGGTTAGCGGGGCCGTCCTGTGCACTGCAGGATATTTGGCAGCATGCTTGGCGTCTATCCACTAGAGACCAGTAGCAAAGACCATGCCTCGCTATTTGTGACAATTAAAAATGTCTCCAGACGTTGCCACATGGCCCCTAGAAGGCAAAATCACCCCCAGTTGAGAAATGGCAAGTTCCCTTTTAAAACGAGTGACTAAGTGTGAGTGCCACTGAGTCAGTAAGCACATTTACTGAGTCTTTCATGTGTTCAAGGCACTGTGCTTTTATAGAGCCGTTCTATTTAGGCACAGAGACGGAAAGCTGTAATCTGCCTCATTCCCATGAAGACATCTGTGTTACACGGTGACATTCTAACACCAGGCTGCAATCTGTACAATGGAGGCTATCACTCTGTCCTCTTAGAGTTCTTGGGAGACTGTGTGTACAAGGGTCAAAGCCTGTGGGGACGTCGCTGTTACTCTATAAACTGTAGCTTTTACTATTATTATTACCCAAACCGAACTCACGCAGATAGACCAGGGCCCATCATCCAACTTCACTAGCACCCCCCTTCAGCTCGTGATGCCTGCCACCCCCACACATCTTTCTGAAACGGTTTTATCCAAACAATCTCAGTGTCCATGAACAAACAAACAAACAGAAAAGGAAACAAATGAGTTCAAGAAAATAATGTGAAGCAAACAAGTGTCTGGAATAGTGAAAGGTCGTGGTCCGAGACCTCTCTGCACAGGAGAGGAGAACAGTGTCTGCTTCAGCATGTGGCCCCTGCACACCATTTCTGTCGTGGGTGGCACATGGGTTTGGCTGCTGGAGGAATGAATGGTTGTGAGGAGATTTCTTCAGCCTGGTTCATTATCTATTTTAAACTATCAGAGCTCCATCTGAGCGGGCCAACAGGAAGCCTGCTTTTGATTTAACTGTGTTCTGAACAAGCTCCTTCGATGGCTTTCCAAGAATTAATTACAGAGCTTAGTAAAGGCGGCTGCCGCAAAGTCCCAAGGATGGCTTTATGAGCAATTACAGCCACCGCACTGATGCCAGCAGAATAAGAATTTCCTTGGAGGACTGCTTGGAACGAGAGAACTGGCTTGTGGAAATACAGGCACGCAGGGTTCCCATCTATAGCTTACAGGGGAATATGGAGTCACAGAGCGAGAAGAGATTGGTTTCCTGTCACACAACATCGGGGTTATTGGGCGCTTGTAGACCTCGGCTTGTGTAATTTGACCAAAAAAGAAAAAGAGAAAAAAAGAGAGCGAGAGAGAGAATTTGATATGTAGCAATTGGAGTACTGTAGAGGGAAGGAAACACCCCAGTGTTCATGGGGAGGGTGCAGAGCTGAAGAATGCTGGGGTCTGGTTGCGTGGCCATGTAGTGTAGAATCCTGCAGACGGCTTGCAACTCTGAGGATAAAGCAAATCCATCCAGTGGCTCTGAACCAACTGCAGCATCGCGCGAGTTCCTGAGAGCACGTGTACTTTAGGAGGGCAGATTGAATACAGCTGGATTCCTTGCCGACAAGCTTCAGCTGGTTGTGTCAGCAGCATGGGATGGCAGGACACGGAGACAAGGCCAGTGGGAAGCCAACTGAGAGACGGTGGTTCCTTTGCTGAGCAAGGATGGCAGGAGTGTCCTGGGGCAGGTATCAGCTGACTCCTACATGGCAGGCCCAATTCTCACTTGTACGGGGATGAAGCTGAAATGGCTACTTAGTGAATGAATGAATGAATGAATGATCGGCACTGGTAACTTCACATACCTACCATTTGGGAGAAATTCTAGTGTAGTGCAAGATATTCAGCCTCCCGTTCACGATAGTAATGATGGCAGATTCCAAAAGGGTTGAAATTTCAATGTAAGCATCTGCCAGTGCAGTAGAGGTGACATGGGACTTAATTAGGATTCCCTCACCAAGGACCTATGTGTCCCCTCTCTCCTTGTGTCCAGGGCTGTCAGATGCTAGGCCAGCTCTGCAGACATGAAGCTTAGTCTCCCAGTGACAGTAATTAAAGAGCATGGCCTCTGGGACTCTACCGCACTTTCTGGTTTTGTCTGGTGCCAACATTTTCATGCACACAGTAAATTCCATGGTTGCTCCTTGTCCAAACATCTGTGAGTTTTTTGTACAAAGGCCTGGGGCCCCTGGCCAAAAGCTGTTACCATAGTTGAGAAAAATAAATTTAAAAATTAAATTTGCTTCCCTGATTGTCAAGCAATCCTTTTGCTCTTAATCATTTCTCCCTGTTCTTACTAATTTGGGGAAATGAAATTCTCCATTTGGATGAACGGGTCATTCTCACCAGACAGCATAACTCCTTAGTGGTCTAGTCCAGTCTCGTGGCTTCCCTATTGGCTAATTCCCATATTCACATCTCCAGCCCAGACCTTCCTCCCAAGACAGCCTCACATCTCTAACATGGCCACCCCCCAGCTCCTGAATTCACTACTGCAAATCGGCACCACCTACGGTCTCCTTAGCTCAGGAAATGGCAACTCCAGCCTTCCAGATGCTCAGGCTAAACACTTTGTCATCATCTTAGACTCTTCTCTTTTCTTCATCCCCTCTCCCCACATCCAGTCTGCCAGAATAATCTGTGGCTCTTTCTTCAAAATATATCCATAATCCAAGCATTTTTCCTACCTCTTCTGCTACAGTTCTGGTCTGGGTCACCTTCATCTGTCATTTGGATTACTTCAGTTAGTGAAGATTCTGGACTCACCTCCAATGTGTGTGTGTGTGTGCGTGTGTGTGTGTAGGGGGTGGGTTCCCCACAAACTCAATAAGCAACTTCTTGACACCAGCTGGGTGTTTTACAATTGTCAATGAAAGAATGTCCAGCCTAAGTCTTATAGAAGTTTATGTGAGCCCAGCTGATGACAATTGCTGGCAAGCAAAACCTCAATGGATTGAGAAAATGCTCCGGAGAATAGTGGTTCTGTAGCTTATTTTATATATTAGAATCAAATGAGGAGACAGAAGGAGGGTTACAGGAAATCCATTGGTTGTAGATTAGGGAGACAGGAGAAAGCAAACCTGAGAAGTCTCTGAGACTGGATAAAAAATAAAACGGAGAGACACACAGTTCTGTTCCAGTGATGGGTACAGGAGCGTTAACATTTACTGCACACAGACATGGTATTCAAAGAACAAGATAACAATGGTCTTGTGCTCTGGTGCCGGTGGTTGTGCCTTCGAGGGGTCTGGAAAAAAAGATTACTCTGACATTTCAAAGGTATGTTATCTTAGATGCACAAAGACAACAGACAATTTTAAAGTTGCAGATTGACCTTTGTCAAGCCGGCGACAGGCCTAGGACGTGACTACCCACCATGACCCGTTTTTAGTTAGGAATTTTTATATTCAGACCACCTTGTGTGGTTATTTTTGGTCTCTGGGTTTGTAAGGCCCACCATGCTGGCCTCCCCTGAGCTTGTCAGGTTTCACATGTGGCCCCTTTTTTGTCCACACAATTCAACTCAGTTCTGTCACCATCTACCTGGAAATAGCATCAGATTCCACAGGCTCAGGGCTCAGCCCTACAAGACTGCCACCCTCTTCTCACGTCACAGGCCAGTTGCAAGGCCAGGTTGTGCATCTGATTGACCTGCAGATAGGTCTCAACAACCCCTTTCTGTGAGATTAATTTGCTAGAGCACCTCACAGAACTCAAAGAAACATTTTACTTACTAGGTCACTGGTTTATTATAAAAGAATGTAACTCAGGAACAGCCAGATGGAAGACATGCATAGAATACGGTACGGGGAAGGGCGCGAAGCTTTCACGCCCTCTCTGGGTGTGCTACTCACCTGGAATCTGCATGTGTGCACCAATCCAGAAGCTCCCCAAACCCATCTTTTGGGGTGTTTATGGAAGTTTCCTTACAGATATGATTAATTAAATCATTGACTATTGGTGATCGATTCAATCTCCAACCCCTCTCCCCCACTCCCCAGAGGTGGGAGGCAGGGTGAGGGGTTGGACTAGAAGTTCCAAACCTCTAACCACCTGTTTGGTTTCTCTGATGACCAGGCCCATCCTTAGGTGACCTAGGGGCATTGCAAAAGTCACCTCACTAGCATAACAAAAGACACCTTCATCACTCTCACTACTTAGGAAATTCCAGGGGTTTTAGGAACTCTGTGCCAGGAAGGGGTTACAGACCAAATATACATATATTTTATTATAAGTATAAATATATATTTCTTATTATAAATCACAGTATCATTATTAGATACCTTAGTATCTCCTCATCGGTCTTCTTGCCTATATCCTTGCCCCCCTCCCCACAGCAGCCAGTGACCCTTTTAAAGCTTACATTTCATATCACTCCTATGCCCACAAATGCTTCAGTGACTCCCCATCTCACTTAGAGTAAAGCCTGGCCTTTAGAGTGGCCTGCCGTGATCTACGGCCCCCTCCCCACGACCCCGTCCCCCTTAACTCCTTCACCTCTTTCCTTCTTTCCTTCTTGCTCCCTCTGCTTCAGCACTGCAGACCTGCTTACTGCTCCTACCTCATGGCCTTGTATGGACTGTTCATTCTGCTAGAATGTTCTCCCCCCAGACGTTCACAAGGCTAACTGCCTTACCCTCAGATAAGCTCAGATATCCTCAATGAGGCCTGCTCTGGCTATCCTATTTAGAATTGCAATCTGCCCCACTTCCTGTCTAAATTCCAAGCTCCTCCTGTGGGAGCAGCTAGACCAGGCTTGAAACAAGGATCTGCTCCTTACTAGCTGTATGACTTAGAGTAAATTCTTTAACTTCGCTGAGCATCATTTCCTCTTCTGTAAAATGGGATAAACACTTCCTACCTATACGACTATAGTATGGATTCTATGAGATCATGTTCACTGCATGGTGCGAAATTTGGCACAAAGTAAGCATTCATTCAGTACATCATAGCTGTTGTGAGAGGATAAGTGGAAAGGGGAGAGGGCACATATGGCATTTGAGAATTAGAATAACTCAGAGGTGGGAGCATCTATGTGAATGAAGGTTTAGAGGTTTGCAAAGTGACCTGTAGGGCAGAATTTCTCAAACTCATTTATTTTATGACAAATATAGAAAATAATATATGGATTCTATAACTGCATGTTTGTAACAAAAAAAAATTCCCTGCCTTTTCTCTTCTTACTCTTTACCATTTATCCATATTACAAAGAATGCAGCCTGTCTATCATGAATGGATATATTTGACCAACTGCTCTCTTTTCTGATCTAGAGAACAAAATACTCACCTGCCTTAGAGAGTAAATGCCTGTCCCCTGAGACCCTGACCTGGGCTCAGTATAACATAAGGCTATGATTTTTTAAATCAAAGTAAATTATTTTTAAAAATGGAAAAAAGGAAGAAAGTGAAAAAAGCCAAACTTTTCCTTCCACTTTTCCTGAGTGCTTTTTGTCCGAAGCAGAATTCATGAACAAAACTGATGACCTTAAGACTGTATCATCCATGGCATATGACAAAGTTTCCTCTCTTTATATAGGCCATCATTAGCCTCTTCTGTGAGATCCGAGTCCTGCATGTGTTTAATTAGATACAATTTTTGGAGATGAAGGGGAAATGATTAAATTATCCAGACTCCAAAAAAAACGAAAGATCCTTATTTCGGCCATTCGTCAGGCCTTGACATCTAGGGTATTACATGCTATAACGCAAATGAAAATATTTCACCTAAAAGTACAGTACCCTTCCCTGACTAGGATCTCATTAAAGGAAATCATTAAGCATTTATGTAGCACTTTGTGCCTGTAAAGTGTTTTACAGTTATTTTTATTGCTCACCAAAACCCTCTGAGGTATGTCCTTCTCTACATCTTAAAACCAAAACAGAGAGAAGAGATTAAATTACTTAGGGTCTTAGAGAGACTAAATGACTGGATCAGAATGAGACCTTTGAGTACCAAAGTCAGCTCTTCTATTTAATCCACTGTACCGTTAGGTTAGAAGTTTATGCACTGTATGAAGCATTTCTGATTTGGGATTGACTCTCTTTTCTTTAATACCCAGATCATTGATGGTGTAGGACCTAATGCAAGAACTACACCGTTTACAATTATTTCCTTTCATCATGAGCATCTCTGGAAAGCACTAAGTTCTTGATAAAATTTAATTTAAAAAACCAATGTATTTTAAAAGATAGTCTTTATTATGCTGAGGTATTAAATACACACTGGAATCTCTGTGGCTTCTTCCACCCAGTGATTCAGGGATCCAGGTTTCCTTCATCTCAGTAAGTGGTTTCCAGGTTCTTCCATCCAGTGATTCAGGGATCCAGGTTTCCTTCATCTCAATAAGTGGTTTCCAGGGTCACTGAAAAAGGAGGTAGACAAGTGTGGAGAACTCATTTCTGTTGCTAAGTACTTTGAACCAAGGTGATACACAGTCCATCAGCCCTTCTGCTCCTAGCCTTTGGCTAGAGGTAATCACCGAGCCCCTGGACTAACTGCAACTGAGGCTGGAAATGTCGGTGAGCACGGGGATCATTGGGAGAGCATTATTGCCTCTTTCACAGACTGATTTGGGTTTGATTTTAATTTTCTCTTTTAAACTTTGAATTCAAAATGTTAGTGATAACATTAATTCAAGTTTTACCTGAAACGGGTGACATGATTCCCCTTGTAATACTTCTTTTATGGCCTCACATTTCCTTATGCTTTATTATTTTCAAAGGCCTTTCACATGTCTCATCTAATTTGATTGTAACAGAAAGAGAATTTCTGATAGTCAAGGGCACTGCTGTACTTCCTTTTCGTTTTCTCAGGTTCAATAGCTGTGCTACCCAGGAAACAAGGTCTACAGCTTCAGGAGGGTACATCCTATGAGCTCAACCCCTGGGACTGGTCTATCACGCAGTTAGTCAGAAGCAGTAGTTATTTCATGATGGGAACTAAATCTTGGTACACAGCTACCATATCTTTTGTTGCCTATCAGCGGTGTCAGCAATAGGCTCAGCTTCTTCTTGCCTGTGTTTGTGGAAGCTGAGAAGATTAGAGGAAAGATTTGAAGGATGTGGGTGGGATGGAGCTAGCAGGATTGAGTCTGGGAGCCAGGGTAAAGCTATACCATTCCCCAAAGTGTGGAAAGCCTGGGATTGAAAGCTGTTCGCAGCCTTATCTAGTATCTTTGTTTCAATACTTATAAAACAAAGTTGAGATGATTCTTAAATGAAAAGAGCACTAAAATAAAAATGAAATGTGAAACGGCATGGAAAGATATGAGTAGTTGAAAGTTCTGGATTATGGAATAATTTGCTTTGGTGGTAGTGATGGCAAACTGAAATTTCAACTTTTCCTCCTAATGTGTTTTCTCAAAAAACTATTGCCAGTACAGCAGAGAGATCCCCTTTCCTGGTTTCTGAAGAAGGCCAATAATGAATCTGTTTACAGATTGATTGGCCAGTGCCCTAACTTTAGCTTCTAGGTCCTCAACCAATGTTGACAACTTTGACCTAATTTTAGGAGGCAATTATATTTGGCTGGGTTGCTGAGTTCTTTCTCAGAACCTCTTCTCAGGATAGCTGCCAAATGCTCTTTTTGTAATTGTGTTGTAAAGTATGAGGAAAGTTGTCTTGGGTCATTGCCTAGGACCTAATGCCCCAATTATAGACATGCATGGTTGCAATCTGTAGATTCCATTACAGCTGAAACCAGGCACCATCAACCTTCTCAACTAGAAAGTGGGGGCTCTCAATCACTAGGAAGATTCTCTGAGCCCTACCAGTTGCCTAATGAGAAGCAAAGAATCTTACCTTTCTGTTAGCATAGCAATTCCTCCCTTCAGCACTGAAAGTCCTGCTCAGTGCTTGTAAAGCCTATGTTCCTTTTTTTTTTTTTTATAAATCACAGAGCTTAAGCTCGATGTGATAGAAAGGCTGGTGTTGCAAACTTAGCCTCTGTTCTGTCCTTTGACATGAATAATTTTGGTAGCTTTCTGTTTCCTTTGAAAACTGGAATGTTATCTAAAATTGACATGAAAACATAGTCGTTTCACCCTTCAAAATGTGACTATGACAGTCATGCCCTCGGAACATTAATATTTCTTTGGGAATCATAATGAAGAGACCAAAATGCAGCCTCTTTTTTAGTTTCGTTTTTTTTTTTTTTTAAAAAACCACACACACACACACACACACACACACACACACACAACAATGACATTTAATCAGAAAGGAGGTATATATTTAGCTAGGAGGGTAGAAGGTGAGGAAAAAATTAGGAAAGAACAAAACTGTCCATATTAGCCTTTGCTGCTGGATTGTGAGCTATTCTTATCCTGTCAGCACAATTAATGAGGGAAAAATAGTCCCCAGAAGAAATGTGGCTGGAGGCACTGATCTGCCCTTCATTCCTGTCACGCCAAGAGCGACGAGGTCTAGAGAAAGTTTCCCCAGTGGGAGTTACTGGGAAAGTGACTCCTTGGCCCTGGGTAAAACTCTCTTTTTATCAGCCTCAGGGGCCAGTTAATTTAGGGCTGAGAATGTGCACAGAGCTGCAAATGCAAAGGAAGAATCTTTTCTCCTTTAATCATTTACAGCGCCAATGGGGGGGGAGATATTTATGGATTAGAAATGATGAAAGAACCTTACAAAGCAGTGGGTAATCCAGAGCTAGCCTGTGAGCTTCACAGGTGAGAATCCTGGGAAGGGAAAGCCTTCTACTCTTCCTACTCTGAGTAGATGGGAAATACAGCAGGAGAAAGAAGATCAGCAGAAATATAGCTATAGATTGCCAAGAAGAGGGAAATAATATGGATGGAGGATCCTGTGTTGGGATGACTGGAATGGAGCAGGCAGAGTGGAGGGAAAGCTTTGTATTGGGGTGTGGCAGTTAAAATTGAAAGATTTCTTGAGTTCATGCCATCTCCATCTAAATCCCAATTACACCTGCAGTGTTAACTCTTGGTTGCGTCTGCATAATCCAAGACAGTAGTCAACTTTATCTCATATATTTCATATATTTATTTCATACAGTTAGGCTCATTTGGGATTTCAGACACTGGTGTGTATGTGTGTGTGTATTCAGAAAGCGTTGTGAGAAAATATGCTAATAAGAAAGTTACCTTCTCTTATTTTTTAAAAAGGAAACCTTAAACCAATATTCCCATAACATTTCATTTGGTGTTATAATTTGCGTACTCAATTCCTAATTTTTCTTAAGTCCTAGTAACAATGGCTAGGCACCTTGCAGTAATAAGAAAACCTTACATTTTACATTTACAGAGCATTTTCACATTTTTCATCATCTCATTTGGGCAGTCAATACTATTCCAAATTTTCACCCTTCCTGCTAAGGATTTTCCACACAGTCACATAACTAAGTAATGGAAGAGCCCAAATTCAAGCTCAGGTTATTTAGATGGAAAAGATGAAAAAACAACAATCCTCAATATGGTGACAGGCATGTTAGTGACTGCTAATGGGAGCATAGATTGGTAAGCATCCTTTGAAAAAAAGCAGTTAAGGAGAATGTATGAAGCATCTTAACACTGTTCCTACACTTTGACCCAGTAATTCTAATTCTAGGAATCTAAGTAATCCATGGGAGCTACAGCCAAACATTTACAGAGAAATGTGTTTACTGGAATGCCACTTTTAATATCCAACAATAGGAGACTACTTAAGAACATTATGGTACATTCCAACAATGAAATATTACTGAAGTCATTAAAAATGACTTCATTTTTGAAGATTATTAATAATAAATATTGAGAAGATATTTATAAATATAAGATTGAATGAAAAAATTCAGCGTCCAGATAGTGCAGCTAGCAGAGAAAAAAGAAATATACAAAAATGTTAACAATGCTTAACTATGGGTGATGAGATGACAAATAATATTTTAAAAATTTTATAATCATTTCCTATGTTTCCTATAAAGCGAATGAAGTGATTGTATAATTAGAAAAGGATTATATTTTACATTTTAAAAATGGTAACAGTTGGTTAGAGTAAATACTAAAAATAAAGAGTGGTTAAGGGATTAAAGTCATCATTATACCTAGCTTTGTCTATAAACTGTATGTCTTATGTTCAGAAAAAACAAACAAACAAACAAGTGTAATGCTAATTTTTATGTTTCCAAGGAGATGATTAAGGATTTATGACACAAAATGAAAACCACAATTGCAATAGAAAGTGTGGCAAATATTTAAAGCTAGAAAAATTTGGCTCTAAACAGTTTATGATCTAAACAAGTTTTACTAACCGTTTAGGAGCTGGCTCTAGGAAGCCTTACTATAAGAAGGTCTTGTAAGTTCTTCCACTATGTAGTCTTTTGGCTTCTTCCTTCGCTGACTTTGTCCCTGGTTTGTTCTGCATTATAAAGAGGAACAGACTCATCAGAGAGCAACACACATAGCAAGCAAAAGCCCAGAGATACTTTGGAACTTTCTAGGTGGGAGAGAAAGAAGTACAGAACTGGTGGGAAAAGCCGCCGAGGGCTCCAGGGTTAACACTTTGCTTTTTGAGACAACTCCAGTCCTTGGAGGGCCTCCAGTTTAAACTTGGAGAATTCATCAACAGGAAAACAAATAGCTGGCATGCTCTCTATTTACTTTGCCTTTCTCAAGGTTGCAACATAAATTTCCCAACTTTGAAAACTCTTCAGGCCGAAGAGACATTTTATGAGTTCAGGCCCTTTCCTCCAGTCTGTGTGACCCACATGTAGCCCCATTTGGGGAAAACATGGGCGCCACCCCTTGGGGTGCTGTGGAAGGCAGTGCCTTTGGATTGCTGGACTCTCCCAGGGCTGACAACTGGGGAGAAACAAGGACCGGAAAACCTGAATTCTCCAAATGCGAGCTTCTGGACAGCTTTGGCAAATATCCACATAATGCCACGGGAGCAAAATCCCTGAGACATTCTCATTGGAGGAATTTATACTAGCAGGCTTGCCATGCAAAACACCCAGTGGTGTGTGAGTGAAGTGGTGTCCGAATTGTAACACAGTTAGATCAATTCTGGAAGCAACCTTCTGCAGCACATCTGGAATACTTGTGTCCTCACTCCCAACATTTGCAATTAGCAGAGAAGCTAATCCTGGGAACCACCACATATAACCCAGAAAAGACAGTCGATGCAACATTATAAAAATTGAATATGTGTCAGAAGTGAATTTAGATTCTTTAGGTTAATATTATTTTTGCTATTAGATAATGAACTGACATTAATTTTTTTTTAATTAATTTTATTGGGGTGACAATTGTTAGTAAATTTACATAGATTTCAGGTGTACAATTCTGTATTACATCGTCTATAAATCCCATTGCGTGTTCACCACCCAGAGTCAGTTCTCCTTCCATCACCATATATTTGATCCCCTTTACCCTCATCACCCACCCCCCACCCCCTTACCCTCTGGTAACCACTAAATTATTGTCTGTGTCTATGAGTTTTTGTTTCTCATTTGTTTGTCTTGTTCTTTTTGGTTTATATACCACATATCAGTGAAATCATAGGGTTCTATGCTTTTTCTGTCTGACTTATTTCACTTAGCAACTGACATTAATTTACTTGCACTGTGTGATTAGGTTAATTTACTCTGGGATAATCTTGCATTTTAAAACTTAAAAATAGTAGCCGTATCTTCTCATTATCAATCAATGTGAGTTCTGTAGCAGAAGCACTACAGAAACGTCGCCATTTTACACTCCATTGTGTTCTTCTAGGCAATCAAATAAGCACTAAAAATGACAAATTACCAAGCTTGGATAGATCATCATGTTTAAGCACCTACAAATAACTGTCCATTTGTGAATAGTCAAACTTAATCGGTTATTTTTTCTATAAGCAAAATAACCTTTCATAAATAGAAATCTACAAATGATATTAAAGCATTTTAGCTCTTATAGGTAATAATGCCACAGTATGCAAAAAACAAAATAGGCTCACACACACAAAAGCTAAATGGTTTATTCTTTTCTTGACCTTCATAAATATAAGTGCTCTATCCATGGCTCTATAAATTGTTTAAATCCTTTAATGATTCAAATGTGCTGATAATGTTCCTGAACTCACTGGAACTATGGTTCTGTTAATATTTTGAAAATTACTTTAATTAACCTTATTTCATCTTGTAGTAGTTATAGAACACTTTTAGATATTTTAACTATGCATTAATTTGTTTCATCATTAACCTTGGATGTTACCCTTGGTAATTATGGTAATTTATAATTTGGGTTGAGTCAGGTGCTAGTGCTTTAGAATAATGCCTAGTGCGGGTCCTGTCAATACCTGAGTCGTCGGGATTCTTTAGTTCACAAAGGACAGAAAAACAACTTGGAAGGATGGAAGTAGAGGGGCCATGGTTTAGCAGAAATTTCCCAGGGATGGGTTTTGTTTGGCCAATGACTGTGAAGGAGGAGAAGGGATTCTGAAGGGCCTGTGTCAGTCAGCCACCCCATATGCCCCAACTCTCCCTCCTGACATCAGAGAGACAGGAGTCTGTTACAGACAAGCGAGGAAGGAGGAAAATAGTGACCAGCCCCCAAACAATGTCTACCATAATAGTTAATAAAATTTATTTTCATGTTTACTATTTTATATTAAGAGCATGTATTAAGCCCCTACGCTGCCTCTTTCTTTTCAGACACATCCAGAAAGCCACATACTGCCATCATATGCTACTGAGGCCCGGGGTTTTACGTCTACCCCCTCAATCTGTCACAACTCTCAAAATCCCTCACTGGTTTTTCTGGAAACCCCAACAGTATTCAATGCAACAAACCCCTGCCATAGACACAGTGAGGCCACGGGGACGAAAATGCCAAGTTCTATCGGGGGCAGGTTTCACATGCAGAATTCAGAGGCAAGGTAGGCAGTGACAGGAGTAATTTGTGAACATTCACATCTTTTCCCTGGAAATGCCATGATAAACCAGAAGAGGGCGAAATTAATTTCAGCACAGGGGACCCAGCTGGAATCAACAGCCTTACAAACGATTCCCTCCTTCCTGATTTGGCCAGGAGTCTGTGTGATTAAAATTCGCAGTTCCGCCTTTCTCTATATCAGCAGTATCTTCATTCTGACCACGTCATAGTCAGTGACAGAAAATGATATCACTTGAACCACTAAAGATACTCTTAATATTTTAGGCATAATGTTTTGTAGATGTCAAAGTGACATCACCTGAAGTATCAGAGCTTTCAAAGAGCAGAATTCCTTCTATTTATTCTTCTGGTGCCCAGCCGTTTTCAAGGTCTTGGTCTACAGAAAGCCCTACTCTTGGAGGAAGACGCTTATATTCCCATACATGCCGTGAAGGAAGCAGGAGTGGGACAGGGCAGGTTATGACATGCCAGGGCAGAGCCATTTGAGGATTCCCATCTTCCTGAGGGTACATCTTACACCTCTTGTTGCTGCCATGGCTGAGAGGGGTGTAGCTGTCTGTAGCTGCTCAGCAGAGAAGAGGAAAAGGTGTTATGTGTGAAGGAAAATTGGGTGAGTAAGAGATTGCGCCGAGAACTACAAGACTTTCTCAGATCAGAGAAAGACTTGAAAAATCACTTGGTTCAATGCTCTTCTTTTACTGAACTCCCTTCCCCAGGTGATTGTGACCAATTCACTATCACAGAACTAAAGCAAGGCCCCAGGGCCCCTGGGGGGGTGAACAGAAACCTTCATGGATGCCATAATCTTTTCTTGTGTATTATTTATTGAAGGCTAACTGTTTACTAAACAACCCCAAATCACAGTGGCTTAACACAGCAGAAGTTATATTTTGCTCGTGGAAACATTTAATGTCAGTGTTTAGCGGGCACCTTCCATGCAGTGATTCAGGGACACAAGCATCTTTTATTCTGTGGCTGGCTCCGCCATCCTCAGGGGCCTTGAAGTTAGTTGTTGGACTGAGACAGACAGAGAAGAGTGCAGGATTATGTAGGAGATGGACAGGTCTGGAAGTGCGGTACCTCACATCTCCCACTGGCTAGAAGCTACTCACAAGGTACTGCAAGGGAGCCTGGGAAATATAGTCCAACTGTGTGCTCAGGAGGAAGATGAATGGGTATGGACAATAGCACAGCTATGCTATTTTTAGTCTTTGGCAGGTTTACCTTGAGTAGAAAAAGGCACATGATCTTTGCAGGTGAATGGACTTGGATTTGGTTACTGGTTGTGTGAACTTGAGCAAAGAATTAACCTCTTCCTGTCTCAGTTTGCACAGCTGGGAAATGGGGATAGCTTGGGTTGCGGGGTCATTGTGAGCATTAAATGAGATAATGGGTGTAAAATGTCTATGTCATAGTACAGTCTCACCTTGTTTTTACAAACCATTGGGACTATTGTGGAGGAGGAAACAGACTGACTTCCTGTATCCCATTTTGACCAACCCTAGCTACTAGGACTCCTTAGTGAGACCCAGCTGAGTCCGGAAATCATGCTCCATTAGATGCTAAGAGTGGTGGCATGTTCCTCCATCTCTTGCTAAATTCTAATTGACTTAGGACTTTGAAAGGGAAAACAAAACCTCCACAAGCATTATTTTATCTGATTAATAAAAATTCAGTCACTTAGCATGCAGTTCCAGCAAGTGTTAAGCCCTTGTGCTCAGTCTGAGACTGTTACATCTAGACAGCAGTGATGTTTACTATTTTCTGTGGACAAAATGTATTTCTGGAGAGCAGTGAAAAGAGAAATAACCTAAAGAGACGTGTCACCTCTCACATAGGGATTTTGGTGCTTTAAAACTAAACCTGGCTGCAGGAGCGAAAAGAACCACCTTCTCACTGTGGGAAGCCTCAGGGCATGCCCAGGGCCTGGCACGTTAGGGGCCAGTAACACAGCTATGTCATTTTTAGTCTTTGGCAGGTTTATCATGAGTAGGAGAAGGCACATGATCTTTGCAGGTGAATGGACTTGGATTTGGTTACTGGTTGTGTGAACTTGGGCAAAGAATTAACCTCTTCCTGTCTCCGTTTGCTCAGTTTGCTGGTATTGAATTAACAAATAAATGTAGTAACATAGGTAATAAAAATGAAGAAACCCTTTGGTCTGAGACAACAAGATTGGGGGGTGGGGGGCGTGACGGGAGTCCCTGCACTTCAGTTATGGATTTCCTGAATGGCTTCTTTAATTGTAAAGGTAACAATAAAACCCCGCACACCCAGAGCCACATTCCCACAGGAAGGTAACGCGAGGAGGAAGCTTGATTGTATCTTCCTTTCTAGGGCGCTGTCCTTCAAAATAAGCTTCCGTGCCGTCTAGTTAAGATGAGCGGTAATAGCATATTGAAAGTAATAAATAAAACGATGTCCGGGGCTCAGGAGGTTAAGTTTTTGCATGAAATGATTTTTCTCAAATCCAAGGGTAAAATGGCGCCTGAAATCACAAAACATGGTCCTGTAGTGCCCCCTGGTGCCTCTTCCTGGGAATTGTCAAAGCCTGAAATGGTGCTCCGCTCTCGTCGTTAGCATATTTCTTGATGTATTTATGAGGCTGGTACTTTGCGGGGCAGCCTTACTTGCAGAGCGAGTGGGGGACTGCCGCTTGAGAAACCCTTTCTTTCAGCCCCTTTCCAAATGGGGTTCCACCGTAATGTCAACCTAAGTAGTACATTAACCCTGGTATAAGATTTAAAAACTGAAGCCATTTGTTATCTTGTAGAAAAGCTCTTTTACCTCCAAAAAATTATTGGCTCTTTTTATATTCTGGAAGGCAGATTATTAAGCAGTTTCTTTTGCCCATTAAGAGGTTCTTTCTAAATCAGTTGGACAGAAGACAGTTTTTAATTTCGGAGATTATCACGTGTAATAATTGAGCCATTCTTTATTTTTTTCTTGAGACCCATTCATTTAAGTAAAAGACACACAAAGCTAGTCTATAAAATAAGAATGTTGTGCAAAAAAATTAAAATATTGTAAAAGACCGTATTTTGTCATTAAAAAAGTGTGGTTGAAATTTATTACGATGAGGATATTTATAGTCCGAGGAATGGGAAAGTAGTTAAATTACACAGATTTGGCAAGTGAAAATGGTGAAAGGTAATTGTCAAGAGTTTGGGGTTGTTGGTTATTTATTGCTGAATCTGGCTTAACTCTAAATGCTGCAGCCAAAATTGTGGAATGATGAAAAAAGAAGGGTCTTTTCTTCCCCCCCCCCCCCGCCCCGGCCCCGCTGCCATCTGTGATGATGAAAGTTAATTTAATTCAGTTTGCAGATATTTCATGTGCAGCTCCATGTGCCACATACTGTGTTTGGTGGTGGCATAGTGGGGTCCCTGACCTTCAGGCTCCAGGCCCAAAGGGAGACACGCTGGCAACACCTGCCATTCCCAATCCATGGGATGAACACTATGCTAGAGAGGGAGCACATGGGATGAGTCTGTACTGATGGAGGAATCAGAGGACATTTTCCTGGAGGACATGACCTTGGATGACAGACATTAGCCCAGTGGGAAAGAGGGTTAAGGACATTACAGGAACAGGACCAGCACAGGCCAAGACACCAGCATAGCACTGCTTTCTAGCAAGGGTATGTGGAGGGAAGGAGGGCTAGATCTGGAGAGGACCTCCAGTGTGCTGTACTAAGCCAAGGGGTTTTATACCAGAGTGCTGATGTGCTCTGGAGGATTTAGGCAAGAGAGGGACATGAGCAGCCTGGTACCTAGCCCATGGAGATTGGGTTGGAGGGGAACCAGCTAAGACAGACCACAGATTTTCAGGGGCGACAGTAGGGCATCTCCAGGTCTCTGTCCTGGCTTTGTGAGAACATTCACCGGGGCTTATGGAGATCCTTGTCATATGAGGATGGAGCTCAGGGTAAAGAAAAGGCTCCTTGGCACTTGACAGGCCCTCATTTAAACCCTGCCAACTGTGAGCAGGTTTCCTGACCTCTCTCAGCATCCGTTTTCTTCAGGAGTAAAGTGGGCACGATGATGCCTACTTTACAGGACTGGAGAAGGTGCATCAGACGTGATTGGCAGAAGGGCTGAAACAGCGCAGGTGCTCTGTAAATGATACCTAATCTTTATTAAAGTGAAAATTATTCATATCACTAAACCTCCACACCGAGCTAGGCCTATGTGTGCTCTGTCACAGCCGCCCGAAACCATCCATGGTGTGCGCTTAAATATTTTTATATGATTATACAATTAATGCCTGCTCCTTCTTCTGGCCTGTAGTTCCCCATGAGGGCAGGGACTGTGTCTGCTTTGTCACCCTGGGTCACGTGCACTACCGGTGCTAAAAATAGCTGTTGATCAAAATCTAGAACACTGACAACACCAAATGCTGACAAGAATATGGAGCAACAGGAACTCACATTCATTGCTGGTGGGGATGCAAAATGGTACAGCCCCTTTGGAAGACAGTTTGGTGGTTTCTTACAATTTTAAATGTACTCTTACTCTATGATCCAGCAATCGCGCTCCTTGGAATTTACTCCCAAAATGGAAAACCTAAGTTCACACAGAAATCTACACACAAATGTTTTTAGCAGCTTTATTTATAATTGCCCAAACTTGGAAGCAACATAGATGTCCTTCAGTGGTGATGGATAAACTGTGGTCCATCAGACAATGGGACATTATTCAGTACTAAAAAGAAATGAGGTGTCAGCCATGAAAAGACATGGATAACCTTAAATGCATCTTGCTAAGTGAAAAAGCCAATTCAAAAAGAATACATACTGTATGATTCCCACTACATGCCATTCTGGAAAAGGCAAAACTGTGGAGACAATAAATGGATCAGCGGTTGCCAGGGGTGGGCTGAGATGAATAAGCAGAGCACAGGATTTTTAGGGTGGTGAAACTCCTCTGTATGATACCGTAAGATATATACATTTCATTATACATTTGCTTACAATGTATATCATATGTTTACAATGTTGCTTACAATGTGTATGCTTACAATGCTGTGAACCTAAAACTGCTTTAAGAAAATAAAAAAATAGGCGTCAAATGAAGGACTGAGAAGAATGGCTGGGGGCAGCTCTGCCAACATCTCATTTTGTGAGGGTAATGACAAAAGTAAAGAATGGTACAGGAGCCCTCCGTTTGGGGGCAATATTGCCCATAATCCTATGATTCTGGGACTGGTAACTTGTTTGGGCAAGTGCCATTGAATTAGGGGCATTCGTGTCCTCATTATAGCCAGGTGGGAGGACAGAGTGAGTCGTGGCTGAGAGAGCTGGCTTCCAAGTCAGGAGGACCTGGCCTGGAGTTCCAACCTCATCACAAACTTCCCTGCACCTCCCTTTGCTCATTTGCAGAAAGGGGATGAGCTGCTTTACATGCAGAGTCCTTAAACAAGATAATTCATTTAAAACCCTTAGCACACACCCACACCTGTTATTACTGATTGTTGAATTTACTGATTAAGAAAAAACTCTTCCAGCATCTGGTTCACTGTTCTGGAAGGCAGGAAAGACAAATAATGGTACTGCACGTAATCTCTGCAGTAATTACAAACTATCCTGTGTTCAGCTTTACATTTAAAAAAATATATATTAAAAACAATAACTCCTTTTGCATCACTAAATTCACATTAAAATGTGTCAGTGTATAGACAAAAGCTGTTGTGGGGACAGAGCCAGGAGTGCAGTTTCCAGGCTCTCACCCTCACGTGGAAGGGTGCTCACTCGGGTAGTAAATGGCCATCAACTGTGATTGGCTGGCCATCAGCGGTGGCTAGTTGGCCGTCAGCTGTAACCAGTGAACCACTGGCCACTAATATAACTGCCATGGCTACGCTAGCAGAAAATGGGGGCTATCAAGAAGATGGCTGAGCTAGCAAGAGCGGATTGAAGTTAGCATGGTGGATTGCAGCTAGCAAGTGAGGTTGGTTAGCAGAGAGAAGTGGACGGCAGTTTGCAGATAGTGTGGCTCCTGCTTCCTGTATCTCCAACCCAGCCGCCAGCGAGACTATAGTGGTATGACTCCGCTATCTATGGCTCCAGGGGTGTTCCTTTTTGGCCTCACCATGTCCTGCGTTCTTATGCGGGGAGCGGGACCTGAGACCCCGCATGGCACCCTGCATGACAATTGTAGGTAGCTATAATTAGTGAATACTAGGCACTGTTTTCAGGTTTCACATAGCCTTCTTTGAATCTGTGTGTGTGTGTGTGTGTATTTTCATGAAATAGATTAATGTATTTCTCTTTCTATATAAATATAGAAGTATTTCTTTTTATACAAACATGAAAACAATGAGATACTGGATGAGTTTGATTACATTCCCAGGTCAGTCCTGTGTTGGTACTAGAACTCAAATCCTGGTTTCCTGGGGAGTTTTATGAGCAACTTTGAATGTAGCTTAATTCGTTGTCCAGTGTGTTCCCTCCCTCTCTCCCTCCCTTCAGCAAACATGGGTTGAGGGTTTGCCTGTGCAGACAATGCAGCAGGAGACCCGGATGCAGAGACAAGCCCATGTTCTGAAGGAGTGCAGGGTCTACGGCAGAGGTTCTCAGAAGGGTGTGAGGATAACCCTATGGTGCATTGAGGAAATTGGGACTGATGTTGGTGGAGGTCACCAAAATGGAGAGGGCGATGAAAACCATTCAGTGGACAGAGGCATTCCTCCCAGAGCTCCCACATGCTGAAGACACACAGCAAAGTGCCGTCCTACCTCCTCTGCTCAACAGTCGGTGACCCCCAGACCGTCCCTGATAGGTGAAACACCTGCTTATAACTATCCAAGCCTAATTGCATATTTAAACAGAAAGAATTTACTTTTTAAAAAAATGTTGGCACTCTGAACATCCACCATGAACATGAAGAGAAGGTGGTACCTGTTTGTGTTCAGAGCCCTCCTACAAATGTTTCTGCTATATGGGACAAATGCTGCCGATGGATTGCATTTGAGTCACCTCCATAGTGTGCCTCTGTGGGCCCACGCTTCTAGCTGCAGCATCCACAGGGGTTCCACCCAGGGGAACAGGCACTGGCTGTGCCATCATGTCTTCTCGGACTCATGCTGGAACATTTACTTGTTGACTGTATATATTTTATCACAAATTACTTTCACTTTCCTTTATATTACAGATAGGCTATTATGTTGACTTTTTGTTGGTGGTGTTGAACTTATGTGTTTCAGTATGCTAGGCATGAATTTCATTTCTGGAGAGAAAAGGCGGGTGTTAACAGAAGAGTGGGTCTAAAAAGGAGGTGTCGGGTAAGGACCATTGATGGGGAAGACAGACAGGGAAAGCGGTCAGCATCAAGCTGGTTAGTGCTGGGCCCCAGACTGGGACTGGGTATGGAGACCCTGAATGAAACACAGACGGAAGCACATTTAATTTACAATGCTGCTAGGACTGGCATACATATTAACCAGAAAGAAACAATCATTAACAATCAAGCCAAGATGTCTTCTAACTAGCATCAGAGTGTGTGGTAAGAGCGTTGTGCTTTGATTTCCTTAACTTCTACCATGACTTTGAACCTCAGTTTTCACACCTGTAAAATAACGGGGCTGAGTTCAATTACATGTCAGGTGCGCCTTTCTTTGCTAAAATTCTACTATTGTCTACAGCAGCTGTTCTTAGAGTAACTCTGCCTCATTTTTCTTAGATCCTGATAATGAACTTCATAAAGAGGCATGGATTTCTTTTTTCATAATGTTTTCCAGTAAAAAAATTTAAGACTGCTTTTAAAAGAAAGATCTGGAAGAAGGTGGAATGAAACCCTGCAATTTCTATAAATCCATAATTTTATGGAATTTTTACTTCACATAAAACTGCTGGGCAGAGTCTATTGAAGATGTATGAGTTTCAAATCTAGCTCTACCAGTCATTCGCTGTGTGACCTTAAATTAGTTGCTTAACTTCTCTGCTCAAAATGGGATTAAGAATTACCCCAAGTACCTCTAGCTCTGTGAGATTTAAATGAAGTAACTCTTATAAAAAACATTTAAATACACCGTGCCCCTTATTTTGCAAGATGAGAAGTTCTAGAGATCTGCTGCTTAGCAATGTGAATATACTTAACACCATGAACTGTACACTTAAAAATGGTTAAGATGGTAAATGACATGTTACTTTTTTTTTTAACTAAATTTATATATATGGAGAGAAAAGGAGAGAGAGGTTAAATGCTGAACAAATAAATACACTATTGTCAGACTTTTATTTTCAGGTGGGTCTCAGCCTGCCCCCATCACACATTCATTCCACTAACAAGGACCAAATGTCTGAATGCAAGACACTGGGCTAAGCCAGGGAGGTCCAGGGAAGAACACTGTCACTGACCTCAAGCAGCAAAGGCTCTAGAAGGGGAGGCAGTTGCTACTCAGGGTGCGGGTGCTATGGCCGAAAGGTGATCAGCAGGATATGGAAACTCCAAGACCAGCTTTACTCTCTCTGAGTGCTTATTGTGGGGAGACCCTGGGGTTGGGTGAAAATAAAGGCGGGACTAGTCAGAGGAGGTTTCCTGGAATGTTTGGGGCCTCTGTCTTAGAGGACAAAATGGAGCTGTCAGGCAGAGATGAGGCATCTGGATTCTCTGACGACGGGACTGGGGAATGTTGGTTCCACGTTTGGCATTGAGGTGGTTATGGCAGGGATAGATAAAAAACCAACCAACCAACCCAGGCTTACGCAGAGCATCAAATGCCAGCAGGAGTGAAAAGACACAGCCTTGTTTTTCTCAAGGGAGACCAAACTCCCAAAATTGAAAAGTGCCACCATTCCTTCTGCTAAAGCCAGGGTCTATCCATTGCTAGGGCATATGGATCCTGCAGCCCCCTGTGTGTGCCGCCTGCGGTCCCAGCAGGGAGGCATGCTGTGTCCACTGCTCGCTCATTCTTATGGGCCCGGCTTTCACACTGTCCAGAATCTAATGAGGATGGTATTTCCATCTACTTGGAATTCACGAACCCAACTCAGTGCAGACAAGCTCCCTCCCTCCTACCACCCATGAGGCAAGAGATGAGATAGGAAGTGATGGCTCTTTCTCTTGCCACCCACAGGAGCTCTTGAGTTAATCTATATGTGGGCCTCATGACTCAACAAATTATTCTGTGCACTTGCTTTATTGCAGACTAGTGGTTATAATAGAATTAGTTCTATTCCACATTGTTGGTTCCTAATTAGAATTACATGAACAAAACAGATACAATCTCACCAAGCATTCTATGGCTGAGCAATTGAACGGACTGCACAAATTCTGTGTTTTGTGTTTTTTTCCTCACTCCTTCAGTTTCATTGCTGGGTTGTTTTCAAAACCCTTAAAAAATATGACCTATTTCAACTGGATTTTCCTACAGCTCTTAGGTAGGGTGACTCTATAATTTAGCATCCAAACTGGGACAATTGTGAAAGTCAAAGAGAGGCTATTAATAATTTAGCCAGGACAATAACATAAGCCAGAACTGCCCCAGGCAAACTACCATGGGTGGTTACCCTACTTTTAAGGTCATGCTGCTCCTCTCCAATAGTCCTGAATTAGTCTTGCTAGGTAATGCTGTTATTTCTAATTGTCTTTTTTTATGTTAATTTGGGGCAATTATCTTTATAAATTAAAATTTTTCCTTTGCTCTCTGGATGGATACTGTGCAACTTCAGAACAATTTTGAGACATTAAAATGACAAGAAACAAAGAGTATATTTACATCCAGACGTTTGTGACCACTTAGGACTTTCTAACATGACTTCTGCAAAGGGTAAGGGGAAATCTGGGCTGGCATTTCTGTACTTCAAACTTGTGACCTGGGCCAAAATATGTAAATGTACTTATTTTCCCCTTAGGCTTAGAAAACTTTGCACGAAGTAATATTATAGTCTCCTTCCATTACACAAAAGTGAGATTTGAACAAATGAAAAGTTCACCCTTTGGCTTGAAAATGGAATATATATCAGTAAATATGAGAATGTGTTTTTCTGGAAAATAACCCTCATTTGGAAATATCCAGGTTGCATCCAGAGATCCTGAACTCGATTCCAGGTTGATTCAAGTGAAAAAGGCTGTTTAGTGTCCCTGCCTTCAAGGCTGCCATCAGCCATCCATTATCCACTCTTGACTGGTCAAGGAATGGTTTTCTGTATTAAAGTATGAGACTTTCTGCTCTTGCTTTCTCCAGTGATCCTGAGACATGTGAACCTAAGGCAAAAATGTAAAGTACTTTTGGGTCTTTGAAGCAACAGTGATTTCTCTAAGCACAAGAACTGCATCTAAGATTATGGTCTGCCCACTGCCCTACCTGTCACACAAGTGTGTATGAAGACCAACTGTGATACTAATACATACTAGGTGGATGTATTTTGCTAACTGTAAAGCACCATAACAATATGAGTTACTGTTCATAATTCAGTGTGTTCTAGACAGAGTTGAAATATTTTGGCAGTTGCAGAATGAAGTGTAGCATATTCAAATCCACGCACAATAAATCGTGTTTTCACAGGGTTATGCTCCACTGAAACGTAGTTTACATATTTCTCTGACTGTCAGAACCAACTTACACTTAGCAAGGCAGGTAGTAGCCTCAACTTAAGACCTATATGGAGTCCTTGGGAGCTCTAGAGAACAATGGCTGCCAAGCAAAGAAAGGAAGAAGGGGGCGGAGGGAGAGAGAACTCCTGATGGTTTCAGCAGAACAATTTGCAATTCATCCTAAGTGACCAGGGGACAACTCATCCAAAGGAAAATTTTGTTAAAGTGAGGCCATGTTTTCCCTTAGAACAAGACCAAAGGTGGCAGGTGAACTGGAATTGCAACGTGTAGAAGAGATTTGCTTTCTCTCCGTGTGTGTTGGGTCTCAGGCACCCACACTGACACAGACAGGACATCACTGCAGGGGAACAGCTGAAGCCCACACACTAGACGCCTCCTGCAAGGAACTATTGATAAAACAAATCTTCATCAATGTACACATTATCATCTTTTATCAAGATTGTTTTCTCTCCTAGCTCATAATAAACCTGTCTCTATTGCGTGTGTGTGTGTGCACTGTTGAGTGAGTGTGTGAGTGTGTGTGTGTGTTTGATATCTCATCGGTGTGATTAAGGGAGAAAACGGGGGCCTGTTCTTTGTTTATTTTGCAGATAAATCTCATCTCTAATCCGGATGCAGAGAAGTGTCTTGTGCAAAGGAAAGGAAGCCCCTACACCACCCTGATGACATCCACATAAATCATAGGTTTTATCCCTCTGCTGTGAGGGGCATTACAGATCGGAGCAACGTTGCAGACGCTCATTGGGTGATGCTTCATTACTTGGTGAAAAATCCCCAGGGCCGAAACGTTATTTAAATGTGCTGTGAAAATAAATGTGATTTATCCGTGCGTCGTCTGCTGAGACGTTCTTCCCGGTGACTGCAGGTGCTGCTGTGCGTCGGGATTAGTGACTCAATTTATCGCCAGTTCAAGCTGCACACATGCTCCATGACAGGACGCTGTCGACATCCCCAAAAGTTCCAGAAAGGAGATAGTGTCTGCTGAGTGGTGGGTTTTAGATACTCGGTGGTGTCGTTGACTTTTATGGGCTGAGAATATGCACATGGGCGTGTGTGTGCGCGTGTGTGTGCTGGGTTGAACCTGCACCACGTTTGAACGATGCAAGGAACAGACATTTTGTACTCAGCTGCATCAATTTCCAGTGGCAGCAGAATGGTGTTTCTGGTCGAAAAGAGAGAGAAGAAAGCACAGTCTTCCTTTCAGTCCAAGGCTGGGGCCCACATGTTTAGCTCAAAGTGAGTGGAAATCTCTGAAAAGCAGGTTTGGGCTAATGAATGTCAGCAGGCCTTCAGCTCAAATGGGATTGGATTAGCAGGAAGGAGTGTGGTTGGGATGTTTCCATTACCAAAGAGATACAGGGAAAGGCTTGTCTCGGCGCTGAGGAAGGTCCCCCCGGGAGCCTAAGCAGAGCCTTGGTGATCACTGCCTTTCCCAGGGGCTGTCAGCGATACTCAGAAAATGTGGAGCTGACTGTGCCCCCTACCACATGGTCTGGTTGCCATCCCATTGCTCTAGTAAAAGACACTGGAGATTGGGAGACGTGGCAGAGCTGAGACTAGATATCACAAGACACGATGCCCTATGTTGGTCACAGCCCTGCCTTTATGCCCATTTTAAAGATGAGGAAGTTGAAGGACACAGAGGTCCATAGCCCATAGGTGGGAACTCTATAAGCCTAGAGAATTCAGGTCTTCTGCTTCCAGAGTACTGCTTCTCTTGGACATTTGCTTGACTGGTAGCAATTTGTATTTCACCAGGCTTATCTCTGGATCCCCTATCCTCTGTTTTTCTTCAGGGTTAAGAATTCTAAATGATATCCAAAATGGTAAGAATCTACATCAAACCCATTTTTAGATTAATATGGGGAAGCAAATAAAGGAACTTATAAATATATTCTATTAGGCTTCTATTTTAAATAAGAGTGGGGTGTATATGTGGGCTGGGGGGCTAAACGGGTGAAGGAGTCAAAGGTACAAACTTCCGGTTATAAAAGGAATAAGTCACGAAGATGTAATGTACAGTATGGTGACTGTAGTTAATAATATTGTATTGCATAGTTGAAAGTTGCTAATAGAGTAAACCTTAAAAGTTCTCACCACGAGAAAAAAAAAATTTGTAACTATGTGGTGATGGATGTTAACTAGAGTTATTGAGGTGATTATTTTGCAATATGTACAAATATTGAGTCATTATGCTGTACAACTGAAACAAATATAATGTTATGTGTCATTTATACCCAAATTAAGAAAATAAATGAAAATTAAAACAGAAAATTTAAAAAGAAAAAGAGACAGTAACTCTGGGGGCCTAAATAGAAAGACTTTTTTTTTCACTTTTAATTTTGAAGTAATTTCAGATCCACATTAAAGTTGCCAAAGTAGCACCAAGAATTCCTATAGATCCTTCATACAGATTCCTCAAATGTTAATATTTTACCATGTTTGCTTTATCACTGTGTGTGTGTGTGTGTGTGTGTGTGTGTGTGTGTGTACGAACAAGCGCAGGCACGCCTGAGTATTTTCCTGAATGGTATGGGAGGTTGTAGATGATGCTACCCCTTTATTCCTGAAAACCTCAGTGTGTACTTCCTAAATTCATTTCAATAACCATGGTGCAGTTATTAAGTACAGTTAGGAAATCAGCATTGCTCCAGCATTATTATCTAACTTAGAGGTCCTATTTAAATTTCAGTAATTGTTCTTACAAATTTCATTTTCTAAGGAAAAATTCTTTCACTTACTTTCGGTTTGTTTGAAACTTGTGTCTCACTTGTGGGGACTTGTGTGAGTTTGCTAACGTGTTAGGCTATTAAACTAAAACTCAGCATATATATATATATATATATATATATATATATATATATATATACACCCACACATATAATTCTCCTATGGTTGTAATTAAATGTCCGTAACTGATACATTGAAAATCTTTATATCCTTATAGCCTTGAACCCCAAAATAGAACCATATTCTGGGTTCTGCAGTGCGTGTCCATTCAGTGTTAAGTCTCTACGTACCCGGGCTGGTCCTTCTCAGGAGCTGCCTGTTTGTCTGCTCAGAGGTTTCTGAAAGGCTCAGCAGTGACTTTGGCTCTGAACCCAGAGTGGGTAAAACAAAGATCCAAAGGGGTTGGGTTGTTTGTTTGTTTGTTTGTTTGGCAAAGTGTTATGAGAAAAGGCAATTTGGCTGTAAATGGATTTCTGTGAAGCTCAGTTCCTGGTGAAGTTGTGACGCTGGAGATGTCACTCATTATTAACGAGTAGGTCATCTGGCTCCTGTGATCAAATTGTGTCCTAAGACCCAGAGATAGCCCAGGGACAGAAAGAAAAGACAAAATGGTTCAGGATTTAGTGCTGTCCACCGAGGAGGATTAGTGAAACGCCTTTATAATGCCGGTGTTGACAGACAGGTTTTATAGGCTATCAACTGAGTGATATCAGGCTTCTCCTGTGGGTAGCAGTTATGTTTCAGCTGACGTGATTTGACCTGTGGTTTATCCAAATCGGTGTATTAATAAGCTAGGTTATAAGGGTGTTTACTTTTCCATATATGCTCACATATAATAAACCTGTTATAAAACCAAGCAAATAAGGGCTTCTGTTTCTCCTGCTGGTGCCCAGTGGGGGTGTAAGAGTAATCAAGTTGTTCCCCTCTAAGACATATCCATCCAGAAATTTTGTAAAAGCTCTTTATTCCTCATAGGGAAATGATTTTAGTCTTAGGAAGGAAACACATGGCTTTCTTCTTATAGCTTCAAACTCCGTCTTGCCAGCTGCATTTATTTCCCTCGGCCTGGCACTAATGAAAGGAGACTTTGATGAGCTGTGTGAGTGGTCAGTCGAGAGGGAGGGATGCAAAAAGACTCAGCTTTTTGGAAGGTGCTCATTTGAGAGTATTTCTGCCTTATCTCTAACACACATCCCAGAGAGACATCACTGGCTTTGGATGAAAAGCCCAGCTTACTGATTTACCTGCCAGAACAGCTTTCTATAGGCTGGAGTCCTCAAAGAAGGGATACTGGGAAAGCAAACCACCTTGCCGTGTTCAGACGGCTGTGTCTCTCCCAGTCTCTCCTGGGCCTGGTGTACTTTAAAGGAAATTCCTGCCTTTTTTGTTTAAATGTTGTGTGTTTTTTTTAAAGGTGTTAGCAATCTGTCTTACGTTCTCCCACCCCTGCTGGGATTTACGATCCAGTTTGTATTTTACTACATGATCTTGGCAGGCTCCCCTCGTTGAAATTCAAACCGAAGCAACTTGATGGGGGAACAGACATAAAAATATTAATTTGGTGGATATTAAAAAAAATCACACTGGTTATAAATCAGGGGCTGTCCACTGGTTCCTTTCATCATCTAAATGGTCCTTCTAACCAGACCACAAATCTTACTGGGGAGGAGGAGGGGGGTTTGGAAGGTGGGGGTTCCCTTCCTGAGGTTTTGGAGACAGCTTACATCCAACACTTCCTCAAACCTGGCTTTGTTTTCTAAAGGTAATAAAAAGTGAGCACTTCTGGTACAGGCAGGCTAATTAGCTGGCCTCACAGCACAGACCAGGCTTAAAAGAAAGTTGGCTTGGTCTAAAAGAAATCAGGTTGTGGAAATGTCTAAATTTTGATTAAAAATAGGGTATGGGAGACTCAGGATGAATGTTCTGTTTCTCCAGGGCTGTGGCGCTCCTTTTGTTAGGATGGTGGTGGATGGAGAACGGATGAAGCAGGGTTGGGGTGCTGTCCAAGGATGGGCACAGCAGAGGCCAGCATGTATGTACTCATCACCAAGCCTGAGGATGCGGACTGCTTGCCCATGTCTCCACTGACACCTCCCACACCGGCCCTTGGATTTTAATGGGGGGTCGTATAGATATAGCCAGGGGAGGGAGGGCAGTTACATTCCTGTGGGGTAGAATTAAGAAAAAGTGGCAGAGAATTTCTCTTCCTATAATGAGATTTTAATGGACTCTTCCATTTTCATCTTACGGCTGATCTTTACAGTTAAAAGACTCTTGATAGGTACTTTAAAATTTCATGAAAACTCTGGGAATTGGTTTTTAAAAACTCGTTGGAAGGCTCAATACTTCTATAAGAAGGTGCTAATAAAAATGGAAAGCTGTCTCTATTACAAATACCCACATATGCAAATGGATGTGTAACAATGATGGAAAATACATTAGTGTTCTAGAAATGCAAGGTTTTATTTAATGGCACAAAATCTAATGAAACAAACAAATCAGAAATTCAACCCAGCCAGCCTCACAACTCAAGTGTGTGCTGTAATGAAGCTCCAAACCCATCTGGATGTTGAGATTAAAGAGAAAGAAAAATTCAGTAGCTGGGAAAGGGGCAACCAGTTTTCTATAAAAATCAAAGCAAGTTCCTGATTCAAAATACTACCATGATAACAGGAAGAAAAACAATTGTAAAGCAATTTTTTTAAAGGGAAAACATTTCTAACCAACAAATGGTTTGTATTACTTCTTTGCCATTTTTATAGGCAGCATTAAAGAAGGGACCTCAATTCTGCCTAAAGAGTATAATGATGAGAATGATTTAATCTTAAACAGAGATTTTTCTACTTGGTTACCATGCAATCTAATACTGACAGTGCCCAGGATTTGAAAAATGATATTCTCATCTCTAAGAAATGGAAGGCGGGAGAAGGCACAGCCATACTGAGCTTCACTCTAAAGCAATTAGGAGCTCTTCACAACTCTCAGACGAGAATTGATTTTTATTTTTAGGTTATTAAGCTGTGGGTGTAAGGAAGTCAGGATATGTGACCCAGGTTTGACCTTGTAGATTGAATTCTTCTCCAAATGATTCAATATGGTAAAGGAAAACTTTTTAAAAAGGATTTCTGCCTTATAATCTCCCCAAATTGACTTTGCTTCATTCCCACCTTAACCCAAATTGTTATGTTCATAAAGACATGAATAAACACGATAGTATGTGTGGAGTATCGGCATAGAACATAAACATATCAGAATTAATTGCAATGTCTTAAAGAAACCTAGAAATAAGAAAAAAACCCCGAAGGTAGTGATGTTATGTTAGACACGTTTCATGTCACCAATACGCTTTCTCTCAGACATCCAGAATCATAAGGTGTACAGCTTTGATATTCACACTGTGACACTCACCTTAATGATTATGTTGGGGAGCAGTGTTTACATATATGTTTATGTACTGACTTTAATTGCCCCAGTGAGTCTAGAAGGGATTCCGGCTAGATTGAGGGCCCCATCCGGGAGGCAGAGGACCTATGGAACTCTATGTTCCAATGGGTCAACATGTTTCCTTCTATGACCCCTTTGAATGCTCAGACATGTGCCCAGATTGGGTCAACTTCCCATTTTAAATACAGTCTGGAGTGTGGAGTCTCGAGCCCACTAGCTTCCTCCCACCCCACCCTGGGCCTTCAGACCGGCCAGCACCCTCACTGCTCCTGTGTTCATTCCTCACTCAGACGCTTTCATGGAATGTTCTCTCCTACCCCTGCAGCTGTCCAGCTCTTACGAAAGTCTTCATGTGCTCCCCTGGCCAGCCACTTCAGTTTTTGCTCATCTGTCTCTTTTCAATCCTCTGTTGCTTTTCGGGCCGGGACAGCCTGGCATGGCACTTAATAATATGTTCTCTTCAGTTGTGTTTCTTCTCCCCTAGAGATAATTTAACCTCTTTGAGTCTCAGATTCATCAAGTGCCAAATGATAATAAAGGTAACCCTCCGTATAACATGGCACTTCTATAACATGGTTTTGCTTTACCACAGTTCGAGAATTGGGGAAACCCCTTGTACAACTCGGCACCCTAGAACACAGTTTCACTCTAACATGGGTTGAGAATTAGAGAAATCCCCAAACAACACGGAGCTTAATAAGAGCTTTTAAGAGCAAAAAATATCTCATCAAAATTAGGGACATCCTCTAACAAACAACATGGAACGTAATAAAAGCTTAGTAGTGATGACGAAGAAAACATTATTTAATAACTATTAATATGTTACACTTTTGGTGAAAATTGCCTTAATAAAGATATTTGTCTTCATTATAAAAATATAATAGTATGTTTTTTTTTTTTTGGAATCTAACCCCCGTTTTTGTACTAGTTCTTTGTTTCGTATAACACTGCATTTTTAAGGAAACTAACAACCGTGTTATACGAGGGTTACCTGTATATGCAGAGTTGTGAAGATGAAACAAGACAGAACACAAAGCCTGGCTCACAGTATGTGATTAATAAACATTGGTGGCCCCTCCTTTCTTCCTGAGGGTCATGTCACATCTTTGCCGAATCTTCCTCTATACCTCACAGTGTTTTTGTGTTGTTGCTGAACGGTGAAGCAAAAATCGAGCCACTGAGCTGTATCCTACTTTATCACAGGCAGATGATACTTTTCCTTGATTTTTCGAGAAGGGAGTGGTCAAATGCTTGGATGGGGCTAACTTGGTGTGATGTGGATTAACGTAGAGAGGTGACAGAAAGCAAGATACTCGTGGCAAAACACTCCAAAATTCTGAATCCCAACGGGCTTTGGAAATGAGCCACGGCAAACATCTCATATTTCTGAGTATGACAGCCTCTAGGATGAATCATGACAAGGATCAGCCCCAGGAGTTAGACCAAAACAATCACAAATACAGTACTTACTATTTAGAAAAATGAGATTAAGACAAGGAAGGGATCCCAGGGAGATGTTGAGACCTCCTTCTGACCAAGTTTTCTAAACCGGGAAATCTGGACCAGTTTAGTTTTCTGAAAAGAGCTGTGACATTTCCATCCAGACTATTGAGCTGATAATGACCCCGGAACAGGAATGGCAGTCTGCTCCCTTCGGGACACTAGACCTGAAGGGATCTCCCAGGACAGCAGAGCTGCAGAAGGCCATCTCCTTGCCAACCAGTGAGGTGGGCATAGCCCCCCCCCTGAGATTATGCAATAGAACACTCTCCACTAAGCAGGTCTTTTGCCCAAAGCTGAGATCAGAGACTTTAATTCATATTTCACGTTTGTTGCATTTGGTTTAGTTGGCGAAAACAGACTAAAGTACAATGCATACATAAATGCTATAAAATTAGTGCAGACAGCTGGCAAATCATTAATTAACAGCAGTAACGGTCTTCAAATAGCTCTCTGGGGAGGCCACAGAAAGAGGAGGTTCCCTGACCTGGTTTCAGTTTTGCCCATGACCTGAATTCATCCTCATAGAAAAGAAGGGAGGTGAGACGGAGCAGGAAGAAAAAGCCACATAGATGCCACTAGGATACCTTCTATCTCCCTCCCTCCTCACCAGCCCCAAAGAGGACAAACAGCGAATGAGCCATACCACCCCTCTGTCTGCTGAGCACCCCCCCAAATCAGACAGACGCCAAATGAGGCTGTGCCCAGTACAGGATAATTGTGCCATAAATATAATTAAAGTCAGCAGGAAGACCATTATGGAGAAATCCAAACTTAGAAAAAAATTAGTACTAGTGAAGAAAATATCATACATTCTTTTTATTTCAGTCTAATTTTGTTTACATGATTCATACAGTTTCCAAGAGGATCCCTGGAGAACATTAGGCTGGCACCACATGCATAAACATTCATATATAACATGTAAATTAGAAACAATCTCAGGATTTATATAGAAATTACAGCCACTTCTAGCAAATTAATTCAATGACAGAAATAAGGGTTACTGTCTCTCTTCAAATCAAGAGGGGGAAATATTGGGCAAAGCAGATTTATTTATTCAAGAGGCTTGTTCCTTGCCAGGAGCTGATGTCCCCTTGGCCTGGAGATTTCCATTTTTTTTATTGGATATATATTGGAGATTGAATTTCCTTTGAATACAGGAGCAGTCAATGAGGACCATAATGGGCGGTTTTAAGTTATAGCATTGCTAATACAGTCATGAAGTCGATTAGGCTAGAAGGGTTTGCTGTAGGGAAATGATGGAAGAAGGCAAGTAGCTCCAGTTAAAATATTCAAGAATATTGAATCTTAGAGCTGCGAGGCCCTCAGAGTGCAAATTTACCATTTTGTAGATGAAGAAACTGAGCCCCAGAGAAAACACAGTCTGCCCAAGAAAACAAAGGGAATGAATTACAAAGTCAGGCTAGCACCAGGCCTTCTCCCCTGGAGTTGGACGCCCTGCACACTTCATCAAGCCACGCCCCTCCGATATTTGCGTAGAATGGGCAAGGAGATCTGCGTACATTTTCTTGTGGGCTTTGGGCTGACATTTGGTGGTGATTTTGCCGTTGGGGATTGTGGTAGATGGATTGTCAAAATGGCCCCAATGCCTCGCCTTCCCTGTATCCCTGTCTTTCTCAATGTAACGTTGCCGTCCTTGAATGTGGGTTGGGCATCTGACTTGTTTCGGCTGATAGCACGCAGTGATATGCCAGTTCTGAGCCCAGACCCTCAGGGGCGGTGTGTGCTTCGCTGCTTTTTCTCTAGTTTGCCATGGGAACGTGTTAGAGGGCCGGGAGAGACACACGGGTAGGGTTGCCAGATTTAGTAACTATTTGGGACTCATTATAAACATTATTATATGTTTTTATATAGTTCGTGTATTTTTAAATCACATATAAAATTAACAGATATAAATTATATATAAAATATTTTTATGCCTTATATATTTTGATACTAATACTAAAAGTTATTTTTTGCTTGTCTAAAATTCTAATTGGACTTGGTGTCCTATATTTTATCTGTGAGCTCACTCGAGGCGATGCCTGATGATTCGAACTCTGTATTGGTTAGCCAACCCCTAAATACACGTGAGAGCCCAGCCAAGATCAGCAGAACTGCCCTTAGACTCATAAGCAAAAGTAAATATTCACTGGTGTGTGATACTGAGCTTTGGTGGTTGTTTGTTATGCAGTATTATTGTGACAGAAACTAACTTAGAGACTATCATAAAAAATGTTCTAGGAAAAGGAACTCGATCTGGGCTTCAGATGAGGACGAGCTAATTGCTGTGATGTCCTGTACCCGAGCAGAAACAGCAAGAAAGAAATATCTTGACATACATTCCAAGGCTAGAGACTCCATACATAAATACACATTAATAGAGTATGTGTTGAATGCATATTGCTGTCTTGTTGGGGTCTTGCCATTGTTCTGGTGCTTTGTTTTAAATGACCCAGTTTGTGGTTACGTCTTTGTTACAGAAGAGCATGCCAGAAGAAGAGAATGTGGCTTTTTTGACTTCTCTAGACCTTTGATGTGTTCTCTCTGGACTAGTGCTTGTTTGTGCTGTCCCTTTCCTGTCTTCATATTTCTCCTTACTTGTCCTTCAGGGAGGCAGGTGATTTAAGTGAAGGCTCATCTCAGGGCCCAGCAATTATGCTTGATTTCCACTTACAGTTACATTCTTAGAGGTCAGCTTCACCTATCAGAGGCCCCACACTATGTATCTTATCCTTGTGTAATGTTTTGTACTTTTCAAAGCCGTTTCATATTCATTACAACCTCTCTGTGAGAGCAGTCAGAGGAGGTGTTGAAATTGCTCTTTCGTAGATGAGGACGCAGGCTCAGAGACTTCAAGTGACTTTGCCAAAGTCACACAGCCTAGTTAACGGCAAAATTAAAACAAGAACCCAAATTTTTGTCTCCTAACCCTGGACTCTTTCTGATATGTTTCCCTCATCTCCCTCATCCTGGGGCTTTGGACAATTGATGCCATAGGTAGGTGTTCAACAAGCACCTGAATAATGCTTCTGTCCAGGACTGACTCAATTGGAAACAGGACGTTCTTAAAGAGGCAATTAGAAATCCCCAGACCTCCACTAAGGCAAGGTTTGCTGCAGATGACTGACGGCTGTGTAAATGCTTTCACCTTGTAACAGCCGGTCTCCGCCTCCAGAACAGAGTTCTACATTGTGGGTTAATCACTCTATATCTCTGTTTTAAAATCATGTTATGGTCTTTTAAAAGTATGCTTTAAAATGTACTGTTTTGCAAGGAGGCATGGCCCATTTAAACACAGGGCTGCTTGCAGGTTGCTGGTGGAGAACAATTGAATGCAGATGAAGGGAAAAATACCAGGATATTACCCAGGAAACACGCCAAATCTATACAAGAAAGACATGAGCCACCCACACAAGTGTAGTACTTGCCCTGATTCTCTGCTTCATCTGGATTCCAGAAGGTCAGTGATGTTATTATCTGTCTTAGGGTGAACAGCTGCCCTGATGCCCCGGACTGAGGTGCTTTTTGGGATGTGGGACATTTAACGCTAACACTGGGTCAGTTCTGGGCCAGCTGGGATGCTGGGTCACCCTCTCCGGTCCCATGCACCGCCCTTTGAGATGAGCTAATGAGTAAGTACCCTTCTTCCTCCACCAAGAGGCACCACCTACCATCTCCTACCCTGTGTGTCCTACACACAAGAACCCTTGCATGGAGGAAACACACATGTGGATATGTTGAAGAATGAAAGGCAGAGTGACTTTGTCCTGGCCTCTCAGAATTTGTCCAGGCCTGCACCTAACCAGGGAAAAGCACTGGCTTGGGCATTAGGAGACTGACTCCATTACTAACTGGTTATGTTAACTTTTGCCGAGTCATTCTTTCACTGCTCCTCAGTTTTCTCATCTGTAAAGAGGGGCAGGGACGAGGGATCTCTAAGGTCCCTTCTCTGTTCTATATTCTTGGGTTTTATTGTATAGGGACCAATGAGGTTATTCCACCCTGTCTTTTCATCTCAATGCCCCAGCAGTCCCTTAGCAAGCCCTCTTAGAGGCCTTTCTTTCACCTCAGCCCAAAAGATGAAGCCCAGCTCAGAGTCAGACAGGGGCAGACTCTCAAGGCTTTTGTTTGGGGTTAAACCTTTTAGATCCATATTGTGTCACAATTTTCTGTGGACATGCTCTATATCTACACTCTCCAATAGGATAGCCACTAGCCACTTGTGTCTATGTAAATTTAAAGTGAAATTTAAATTTTAGTTCCTGAGTCCCAATAACCAAATTTCAAGTGCTCAGTGGACAAGGGTGTCTACCATATTGGACAGTGACGATCTAGAACATTTCCATCATTGCAAAATGTTCTCTTTGGGGAGCACAGACTTAAAGGACAATCTTGAACCTTTTCTCAGTAGCCCGGGAGGGAGCCAGGGTAGAAAAAAGAGGAGGAGGGCAGGAAATGAAAGGGATAATTGCCTTCATCACCAGTAAACTTTGTCTATGGGTGTGGAATCGTGGGAATGATGGAACTAGCTTACTAGAGATGAACCATCTTAAGTCTTGTCATAGGCAATGATCTTTTAAAAGTTGATAAAAGAGTTAATAAGAAGAACGTGAAAATATGTCCTTCACTGACACCAAAGCAAAAGGACATGGTAACTTTACTTTTCACCACTATTCCCGACTGGGCTAACTCTGTAGTCAACTGTAGAAAGCACCAGGAAATTAAATAGCTAAATGTAAAAAGTTGGGGAAAATGCTTTCTTTTTGCAAGGATTATCATTGGAGGTTTTCCTAAGCGTCTTGTAGGATGAGAAAAATACATGAAGACGGTTTTGTCACTGAGATTAGGTAAAAATCAATGTGCACGGTTAAGTGTTCAACTTGAAAGCAGCATTCCTGTCCTTGTTTAGGAAGGACATGAAGAATGCTGTGTGGAATTGGAGCCCCAATGATGATGTTGGCAATGAAGAACTGGAACTCCAGGAAAAGATTATTTGTTTCAACTATGCCCCTGGAAGCTGTGTGACCATCAGCAAGTCACTTACCCACTCTGGGCCTCAGTTTTCATCTTCAGTTGGAGAAAGATGGTGCTGCTGAGTCCTTGGAATCTTTAAAGTTTTCAGATTACTTTTGTGACCATGTTCTTGACTTCTGCTGTAGATAGTAGAGCTTACATCTTTTATCATTCCATCGACATTGCTTCTTTTAACACAGATGACCAGTGATGTCAGTTGCCCTCACTTAAGGCTCCCATAATCAAACCTCCAAACATTGCAGGCCTGGTAAACCTCCAGGTTTTCTGGAACCCTCACACATGAGGATGTTCAGCATTTAACTGCTTTCTCAGAGTCAGAAGCAAACACTTCTCATGGAAGTAGGGGATCAAGCAATCCTCTATTTACACAAGTGAGAAGAGAGATTCGACTCCACTCTATTGTAAGTATGTGCACATGAGGATGACTGGGAGGGGAGCTGGTTTCAGTTCCACCACGTGTGAGCTTGATGCCCTGGAACAAATTCTTTCATTTCTCTGTACCTCAGTTTCCCAATCTGTAAAGCAAAGATAACAATATGGTTGTAAGCAAGGCTGGTTTACCATGCCACTAAGGAAGCTCAGACTTCGGAGCCCTTCATTTGCATGAACCCATTTCAAGACTTTGTGCTTCATTTCGACTTTTATTGTAATTTCATGATCTTTTCCTCAAAGAGAAGCCCCCGAATTGTGTAAGCTTCAAGTCCTGCAAAGCCTGGTTGTAGTATTTAAAATGAAATGGGACTCGGGTAGACTGTTCTCTGTAAAAAGAGATTCTTCATCAAACAAGATATTGTGAAACCAGCCCAGTCTGCGGCTTTTCTATTTCTTCCAGATGCCATCCTCTTTCACATCCCAGCACACCTCTGGGCCATGCTGGCTTGTGCCTCTGGACGCCACAGGAAAGGTGGCACCTACTCAGTTGCAAGCGCTTCTCAGCACCCCAGTTCAGATTCTTAGAGGCCACATAATTATATAATCCGAGAGCCAAAAAGCATGGCCAAGAACCTTATAAACAACCCCCGCCCTCCGAGAGATGTGCCTCTCCTTTTCTTCAAGTTTTCTCCAAATGGAGAGTCCACGATCTCCTTTTAAAACCTGGCCTGAAATTATATCATCAACGTTTTTAGGAACATCTTCCTTATGGCTAACCCTAACTTCTTTTCTAATTCCAGTATGACAATTCTCTTCACTTTCTTTTTCATTCTGTTTTATGAAGATTACAGAACACTTTCATGAACATACTCATTTACTCTTCAGAACCTGCTGCCTTAGCCTGCTTGCTTCTGTTAGCAAGGAGAACTGAAGTTCAGGTGGTATAAGGCTTGCCTAGCTTAGTAGATGGTGGGGTCAGGACCACGGGAGGAAAATTCTATTCTATTATTGCCATTGTCCCCATTTTTGCCCAACATTATACAACTTATGGGGGAACCTGACTCCTAGGAGTTGTTCCCAACACAGGACAGCTGTCTCTGCTTCTGTCAGCTGCCACTGACTCTGTGGTTAAAACCTCTTTCTTGGGTCACTGGACTCAGAATTCTCAGTTTCTGTCCTTGGTGATAACCCCAGCTTGCAGCAGGTGCTCAGGGAAGTCCTTTCACATCCACCCTTCACATACGCTATCCTCCTCCAGCCTTCCATTATTAGAACATGAAGTCATAGTCCACTCTTTCTTCATTCATTCATTCCAAAAATTTTTACTGGGTGCCTGTTATGGGCTTGGCACTAATCCTATACCAAAAAAAAAAAAAAAAAAAAAAAAAAAGAAAGAAAGAAGGAAGGAAAGAAAGAAAGAATTTGCATTTAAAGAGACCTAAATATGATAGTGGAATAGATAGTCCCAGGCCCCCTGCTACAAAACCATATATGGACCAAATTGCCTTTGTGAGAAATCCTAAAAGAGTCTGAATATTCTGTTTTCTAGGCAAAAGGAATTTCTAGTTATTTAGTCAAATAGGTTACCTATCACTTAAACATTTAGTAAAAGAAATCTTTTGATTGCTTGCAGTATCTGGCACTAAGAGCTTTATGAATATTAACGTAATTTTCACATAAATCCCATGAGGTGGTAGATACTGTGATTATTCCCACTGTACCCATGAAGGAAATAGAAACATAGAAAGGCTACAAAACTGGCCCATGGTCACACAGGTGGCCAGTGGCCAAGCCAGCAAATCAGGCAGCCTGGCTCCAGGGTCTACACTTCAGATTGGGTTTAAAATTGGAAGTTGGCACAATCTGGGCACGTTTCTGGGCTGTTCAGATGAACAGATGCTCGAGTTATGCTGCTTTGAGGGATCTGCCTTTCAAAACAAAGATGTGGTCTTCAAAGGAGTAATTGAATTCACCCGGTCTTAACTCTTGATTTAATAAACAGAAGATGAAGGAAATGAGCTGGTTTAAGTTTTGGGTCTCCATCTTTGATCCTAACTTTTGATGAATTTTACCAGAAAAAAGAACAGAATGACCAATTAAAGAGGGCAGCAGACAATGATTGGGTGGGATCTTCAAGAATAAATATTTCTTACAAACGTAATCTACCAAGTCCAGAATTTTACCATATTTTCACATGAAGTAGGAACTATTGTACCCCAATAGTTCCCAAGGAGGGCACCCCAAGCCCTCCCATATTAGCAATCCGTACATTCAGACCTGTTTACAAACATTTAAATAGATAGACATAGATGGAGATATAGTTTCTAGATTTTTCTATAGCTCAGAAAGTGGAGGTTTGGAAAATATTTAGTTGATACATAAAATTGAAAAAAAAAAAACTAGGTGGCTTTTTCTTTTCTTTTTCTTCAATCCAGGTGGCTTTTTCTTCTCTTTTTCTTTTTTTTTCGGCGGGGGGGAGGGAGGGATTCCTCTGATTAGGACTACTATTGCTCCTATTAATTAGAAATAAAATAAATATCTCCCTTCTTTTGAGCCATGAAAGTAGACCTCAAGAAGGACGCATGTGCAAATATTTAGTTTGCTTGTAGGCAATATGGCATCAACTCTGATGACAGAAACTAGAAGTTCTATGGGATTTTTTTCCAAAGACTTGATGCCTTTGTGAAAGAGATTACATAAAGAAGAGCCAGACGTTTTTGAAAGATCAAATGTTTTTCAGCACCTCTAATGGAGTAATAATAATAATTAATTTCCCAGGGCAATAAACCCATATAATTAGAATGGGTTGGGTGTGTTTTCAAAATTTTCAAACATAGGATGAGCAAATGGAAAAGCTTTCTTTTTTTTCCAGGCTCTTCCTTTAGTTTTTGGAGTTTGTGTGAAATACTGAGAGGAAGTGAGCCCATCTGTTTCTGATACTTCTAGGCTTGATGTACCAAAATGTTTTGTAGCAGTTATTTGATGTCTAGTATGCCTCAAAAGTATTTTCCATAAGCTTTAAGCCTGTGACTTTACTGACAGGAAGTTTGTTTCCATGGCGTTTTAGCATCAGTTTGACACTCAGAAATGAGAAAGGAGTAATTGGGCAATTTCTAAGTTCCACTGTGTTTAAGTCAGTTCAGTTTTGTTGACTTATATACAGGAAAAAAATTTGAGGAGAAACAAAAATGGAGTTACAGTTTATTCTTATTATTTACGTTGCTTTTCATATATCCCTCTTCTCAATCCTCCTTTACCGCTCCCCCCACGCCCCCACCATGCCCCTCCTTTATTTTAGGAAAGAGTGACCCCACTGGGGAGACAGATAATGGTGGATCTCACAATAGAAGGAAGGAAGTTAGGGACTCATCTTTGTGGAACGGTCAGGAAGAAAGAGACTGACGTGCCACCGCGATGATAACAGCTGTATCCTGTACTATCCTCATGACATGTCTGTCTCCAACTGCTCAGTGTGTGGAATGCGTGGGTGGGTCAGGGAGGGAGTGCAGGGGAGGCAGCATTGCTCAGCCCGGTCGTGTTGTACCTGCAAGAAGCACTTCCACGTGCTAAGCCCTCTTCCCGGAGCACTTCATCTACAAGGCATCTGCTTCACTAAGGAGGTAACAAAGCCACCCATTTGCTAGACGCCCCATACTCCCGGGTCTCCCTTCGCCATCCCTGAAACTATGAAAAAGACAGTGGAAAACTCAGAGTTCAGTTCTGTCAATCGTACTCTCTGGGCACTTTGGTACTGACTGAGGGAATTCTATTCCTAGTTCTAAAATCGCTTATTAAAACAGAAAAAGTCTCTCTTTGTGTTCATTTCCCACAAATCTTTTGGACAGTTCCTAAGGTCATTTTTGATGCCGTTAACCAGTATACACAACAGCACAGTAGGACTATTAGGGATTTGATTCTGGAAGAGGAATGACTGGTTAGCAGTCCAGGGGGCCTTCTCATCACCTCTGTGGACCGAATAAACTGTGGGCTGACTAGGCACTAGGTAAAAAAAAAAAAAAAAGAAGAAAAAAAAAATCACTATTAAAAAATAACCTTGAAGCAGCCTTCTTGAATTGTGTAAAGGAAATATGGATGTCATTGCTTTGTTTAGCTTAGGATATATCTTCATTTTACCTGATTGTCATGCCTTCAATTTCCCCTCTCTCCTACCCTCTTTTTTTCCCCTCTGTTCTCTTAAGTGATGTATGATCATCACTGAGGATGAATGCAGTTTAAATTATGGGAACAGTATTTAAGACTATACATCAGTACGACATACTTTCTATATGTACATCTGTAGATATACATATGTTATCTGTAAATTGCATGGACAAAGAATTAAACTACACACCAAACTGAGGAGGAGGAAGCTGGTCTATGGAAACTTTAGCTTTTTAAAATTTTTTAATGTTTTGATTTTTTAAAAGCAAGAAGACAGTATATGTGGGTCACTTTTTTGATTGAAAAACAAACAATCTGAAGACCAAAACCAAAACCACACACACAAAGAAAAAGTTAAAAAAAAACAGAAAAAGAAAAAATGTAAAAAAAAAAACCAAAAAGCTTTGAAAATATGCAATGCCTCTCATAGGAATTAACCCTACAAAGCTAGTCACAGCTGTTGACGAAGATATAATGTCATATTTACTACTGCACATGTTTATGCCAGAAAATTAAACACAACTTATATGGCTCATGCCATGGAATGTGTTGAATAAATCCAGTTATGATCATTGAAATTAGACAAGGAAAAAAACAACTCAAGAGTTTACAAAACAGCACGTGTCATGTTTAATTTTTGAAATGCAAATACCAGGAGTGGGGGGGGAAATGTATAAAGTGGATACTTTGGTCAGTGCTGCTCAAGCTGTAGTTTGCAGTAATCAGAAGTGTCTGGACGCTGATAGTAACCACTTTGAGAACCTCTTGTAATTGCAGAAGTTAAATGTGACTTGTATTCATCTTTTGTTATTGGTATATATTGAGTATTACAATTTTAAAACAGTTTTCCTTTCCTAAAATGTGTATACATTTTTTTGGCACCCTCTGTATATACACAGAAAAAAGATTTCAAGGTTACATACAAAATCTGAACAGTAGTTTCTATGGTTGGGGGTGAATTTTGCTTCCCTCTTTGAGCTTTAAAAGTTTTCTACAATGCACATGTTATTTTGGTTGAAAAAAAATATATATATAGTTTTGAAAATGCATTATTATCTCATACATGGTAATTTTCAATGATCAATGATTCTTTAAAATCAAAACAAGCTGATCCCAGATGTATTAAGTTCCTACCAACTTCACACTTTAATTTGGTCATCAAACTACAATTAATTTGCCTCGAATAATACATCAAATATTCTTATGAATAATACTGACATTTTATATATGTTACAGCGGATAAACTAAAAAGAGAAGGAAAAGATTATAATACATTTATTTTCCCAGGAGTGATTTTTTTCTCCAAAAATATGTACTATTGCCACCTCTAGAACTTAAAGTACTATTTCACAATTCAAAAAAGAAACATAATTTTGCATATCATGTTGTTCACCATCATGAGAATGTCCAAATAACACTGTAACCGAGAAGTTGATTCATCAGGGACTCTAGATATTTTTTCTATACAAAATCCATTGTACAATCAAATTTAAATAAATAAGATTACTTAGTTTTGGGCATGCTGAATATTTGAAACCTCACTCGAATTCCTGTATCTATGATGTAAAGGGAGAAAATTAAAGCAATTTTTAACATAATCCAAGCTTAAAGGAAAAAAAAGTTCATTTTACATTTTGGAGGTAGGCTATGTTTCTTTCTCTCTTCAGATACATTTCTTCTTTGCATGGAAAGCTAGTATTCCAGCACTATTTTGTGTTTATTCTCTATATTGCATATTTTATAGCAAATGAAAATGAAAGTATTTCATAACTACTTCACCACCTTATAGAAACAGCCATAGAGTACAGGATCCTTAAATACAGTAACTATTAGTAAAGCCACTCAGATTTTAAGTCTGTTTTCATGACCCAATTATGGCACTCTGCTCACAAAACAGTTCTTGTTTCCATTAAAAAAACTGGAGATATATCTATCTCCATCTGCAATGGTGAATTTATGCTGTTAAAACAAACAAACAAACACTCATAATGAAAGAAAACCTGAAACAAACAAAACAAACACTCCCTACTTTCTTAATTTCCTTTCTTGTGGATGGTGTTTATCCACAAAGACAAATGTAGTCTTTTAAAATGTATAGAGAGCAAGCGCCTTCCAGCTGTGAGTATGTAATTGGTCAATCAGTTCTTATTCAGAGAGATTTTAAAACGCCACCGTATATTCTTACGGAATTCTTACATCCATAAAAAGAGTGGCCTAAATTGTTGCTCTTCTATGTAGCATATCGATTTCCATGTATTTTTCTTATAAAACTACCCTGGGAAAATGGAAGAAATTATCCATTTCACGTAATCCATACATTTAAATTAAATGAAATAGCAGACAACACAGATTTAGACTCTCTCACGTTTGGCAATTTACTTTATATATTTCAAATAAGGTTCGTTTTTATCATTTGAACTCTTGTTTGACTATATTAGAGTTGGATGTTACAGTAAGCTAAAGGGAATCAAGATGTAAAAACGGATTTCTTTCCACAACCATCTGCCACCACAATGAAATAATTTGGCTTAGAAATTTACAGGATATGTGATATACTATAAAGACTGTATTGCTATGAGTTCATGATTTAATGATTAATAGGGCTATTTGCTTTGTTACTGGAACCATAATATCAAGATGAGTAAGAAGTTAGTAGCATTTGAGACTAAAATAAAATGGTGAGATATGTACTTTTGCTTCATTTAGAGACCACAAACATAGCCAATCATGCATTTGGTTAAGTACTTGCTTGATGATATTCTTAATTACATGTCCTTTGTGGCTTGCTGGTATTTTCAGGTGCTATTAATAAAAATCTGTATTCCTAAAAGTGCAAATAGATTGGAAGCAGATGCTGTTAGTAAAACATAATTGGGCTAAAGGAAAAATTTTGCAATTTGAAAACAGACCAATGTCTTTAATGTGTTGGCTTGCTGTGATTATGCCTTCTCGCAGGCTTTGAAACAGGAATAATCAACACACGCATCTTAAGAGGAATAGAAAGTACAGGAAAGGAGGATTTTTGTAAAACGCAGAGAAAAATGTTTGCATGAACAATACTGGAATTGCATATGTTGTAGGAGATAAACCAAACATGAAGAAAACCCTCAAATCAGTCTTTGCTAGTTTAGAATTTTAAAATGAAGTTTTTAATGTTATTTTTTTAAATATGCAAAAAGAAAAATTAATTTGGGGTGTATTGTTTTGTTTTTGACTCCAAAGTCCCATTAATTATGTTTTAAAATTACAATACTGTGTTTTTCTAAAAAAAATGCAAACAAGTGACAGTGGAAATTATTTATGAACAGATAATTATATTTTATTTCTACTTTTTGGTAGTTTCTAAGTTATTTTATGAATATGTATTTCCTTATAAAAAATATGAACGTAATAAGACTAAATTCTTACAAAGTTAAATGTGGTTCAAGCAGAAAATAAGAGCAATGTAAATCTGAACTTTGAACTGTGAGTTCTTAAATATAGCGCCCAATATGAATTTTGTAACAAAAGAACAATCCCAGTACTTAATACATAGAAAAATGTAGGAAGGATATATAGGAAAATGTTAGATTTAATTCTTGATTTTGAGAATGTCTATATTTTGTTTTACCCCCCATGCCTTTAAGTATTTCTCAGTTTTTTTCAAAAACATATATTACTTCAGAACTAGAAAAGCCTTATTTGTTAAAAAAAAAAAAAAGAAAAAGAAAAAACAATGTGATGGTTTGGATTAAGTAAATTTCCACTCAGCTTTCTTAACTCAGTATTTTATTCATCATCCCAAAGCTTAATATTAAAACAGAATTAACAGTCATAACTCCTAAAACTGATTAACGTGAACATATAATTTTTTGCCATTAGGTTGTAAAATTAACCACTTATAATTACTAAGAATCAAGTGTATAAAAGTTCGAATGTTTTATTAATCTATTTTATCTATAGTTCAATTTCAAATAACAATTTTGACAAATTATCAACTGACAATGTTTCTTGGCTTAAAGATGGATTTGCATTATTTTAAATGCTTGGAATATCATAGGCATTAACATGTATTTTTAACATTAGATTGTTAGCAATGGATAATATTTCTAAATATAATTTCATAGAGGAGTCATAATGTTTCAAGCCACTTACTTTTAAGACTACAAAATTAAATATGAGTTGAGTTAAATGTAATCAACACATTTATACAACTGCAGGAAGGCTATAATTAAGCATATTTTTCTACCTTTATTACACGTCAGAAAGTATTTCAAAGAGAAAAGTTAGACCACGTTGACCTATCAAGAAAACTTGACCCTTGATCTTAACTTTCCTGGAACCATTATTCTCCGTTGAGAGACCCTCAAGGTTTTACTGATATAGAAATTATTTGGAACCTCTATTTATATACGTTGGAGGATTAGGATTGGAGAATTGGAAAAGTGGCATTTGTCTTCCCGGAGGAAGATAAAGACAAAATTTGGAGGGCGGGATGCTGTATATTAGTGTTTGCTATGAATTTTAACTTCTCCTTTTAAATAAAGTCCCGCAAGCCCGCCCAAAGAAATCAGCTCTTTTCCCCATCTTGATTTCATCAAATGGCTTTTTTGAGGATTCAGATTTTAAAGAGTAATCTAAATTTAAAAATAACCACTCCCAAATTTTCGTTTGGAGCAAACAAGATACCGTAATTACTTTTCTGGAAGCTGTAGAAATGTTATCCAATATAAACACACAGATGGTATCTGAAAACTCAGGTGCTAGAATCCGTGTTCGTCCTTTCATTTTCCAATTATTTGCCACCTGACATCTTCCACAAGTCCCGAAAAGGTGAGTCCACATTCAGCTGGTCATAAAACAGAATTTGTTGTAAGAAAAAACCCCAAAGAAATCACAAGAATAATTCTCTTATTTGAAAAACGTCAACCGAGTATCCCTGGGGCGTATTAGTGTTGGAAACAATTTTAACACTTGCATCATTCACAAGCAATTCACCAACGCTTAGTCCGCAAGAATTTTCCACCCTTTCCCGGCTTTTTAAACACTTCAACTCGGTTTTCTTTAGCTCCGATAGTAGAAAATTGGTGAGACAGGGAATTCATAGTAACGGCAAAAATGAATTCTAAGTGAAAGAGTAATTTATGACAAAAAAACTAATTCTTTTCCCTGTCAAAAGGCCAGCCGGAGCGGCGGACCTTACTCAGATTGAAAGGAAATTTTTCTTGGATGTATTAGCAACCTCTATATCACGGTGTAACCCTGAGTGACATAAAAATTAACGAGAAGATACATTTAGAAATATATAATTCCCTTTAAAGGTTGAATTAAAAAGAATCTTTTCAGAAAACCGTTTGTTTCTTTAAACCCTTGGCTAAAGCAGGGCGAGGCTGGCCAAGTCCCACCCCCTGACCCGCCCACACCCCCCGAGAAGAGGGGCGGGACACCAGTTCTCGAGTTACGTCGCGCACTCTGGATGCCCGCCCACTCTTTATGCAAAATAAATCCTCCCCTTGCCCTCATTAATCCAGCCAATGACCAAACGGCATCCCGTCCGCCGGGAGGTGGAGCCAGGCGGAGGAAACGGGGAGGTAAATCCAGTCCCACGTGTCTCGGTTCTCTCCGCCTCTTCCTCATTCCCTCCCTCCGCCACGCCCGCAGTCGGCACCTCCCACCCAGGTTGGTTCTCCACGCCCCGGCAAGGGGTGTGGAAATAGGCGGAGCGAGGAATATTTGCATGTAGCCATTCTATTGGCTAAGGCTGGCGGGCAGTGTCGGACTGAGGGGCGGAGGAACTTGTCAAAGTGAGCTTCTCGCATTGGTTTAGCTGTAACGAAGACGTAAAAGAGGGCAGTCTAAGCCAATGAAGGCGCCAACGCATCTTCTCCCTCTGGCTCCACCTCGGTGTGAGCAACCCAATGAAAGACGAACTTGTGGGGCACATGCCCGTGAACATTCAAATGAGAAACCTGGAAATCTAATTGTTTAAATATTCATGAAGAGGCCGGGAGGTGTAGAATGTCTCCCGGATACGCTTCTGATTGGCGGGTTTTCTCAAACGCGTGCTAGCTTGAGGAAACCTGGAGCACAGATCAATTAAATTATTGTTTCCTGCGTTTTTTCTTCCTTAAAAGCGCCACACCGTATACACCTATTTTTTTCTCGGTAATTGATGTCATGTGTGGTCCGACCAGCTCAGCTTTGTCACTCTTTCGCTGTCAATATATTTTCTTTTTTGTAACTCAAGTCTCATTTTCATCAGTTTTTAAAATGCAAAGATCTGGGACAGATGGAAACAATTAGAACCTCCGCTCTGCTGATGTGTATAATCTTATTAGTTTAATGGGTCACAGGGCGCAGGACCTATTTCCTATGGATCAAAGTGAAAACAAACACGGTTAATATCCCATTTTGTTTTAGAACCACATCGGATCGGGTTCCCTCTGTCCGCCGTGGTAATGACAATATTAGGAGATCTTGGGTTGCCTTGAAGTTTAGAGGGAAAATGGAGTCATAGAAATATTCTGGCTTAAAAACTCGTTAATATTAACACCAGGTAGCCGGTTGCCAGTTCCCTAAGCTCTCTTGAATTTATCACAATGGCATGGCTATTAAAGGATTTCAGTATTGCTTGTTTTGATCTATTACCTTAAAGCAAGCGAAAAATCGTGCCTAGTTCGCTGCTAATATATTATACCGGCTTCTCAGGTTTCGTCTATTCGGGCCCATTGCAAAGCTTCTAAGCTCTTGGTGTAAATTTCAACTATGGCTTCTTAATAATTTCTTCCTTTATCTGTGGATGGTGTTTACACACATTTTTAAGAATTTGATTTTACAAAGGTTAGCTCCACCACAGCCACCCAAAATTTAGCTTTCCGTTTCAGGGAATTCTAAGACCAGTTCACTTACCCCTAAGCATGCGTGGACCCTAGTTGACAACCCACACCTTTTCGTATTTTGGGCTGCATTTGAGTATGATCTTTCTGAGACAAAAATATAATCTTTTAAGCACCTACGGGGTTGGGCCTCCGACTCTCTGCGTGGCAGAGTCACCCTTTGGGACGCCCCCCCTCCCCGCAGTAACTTCTCACCTCAATAAATTAAATGCAGCCACAGTGTGGTCTATTACCCGAGAGTGTGAGGTGACGGCGCCTGTCAAAGGTGACCAGCCAATACAGACCCTTAAATATACCTACAGATAATAAATATCTGTGCAAGGAACGGATGTGAATAATAGGTTCCTATTCATTTAGAAAGCTCAGAACTACAGCAATGAATAAACGCATTGCAGACTTGATGAATGCCCCCAAGTCCTTTACGAAGGTGGGGGGCAAGTCTTGAAAATATTTTGCCCTGGGTTATTAGGCAGGGTGCAGGGCTCTAGGTGCACAGGGCACCAGCGCCTTGCGTGTTCATCCAGCAGGGCTTCTAGCAATGCAAATACCACGCGTTTGGACAGGCCGGGGCCCCAGAAAGAGCCAGCAGTGATTATTAGCAAATCATTTTAAATCCGAAACTGTCGAGAATATTTGCTTTCACTCGGCCGCGCGGGGCTGGACTTGCTGAGAGAGAAAACTCTATTCTGGTTATGCCCTCCTTGGGGTTTGGGAAACAGGTCACCTGAGTCCTAGCCTCAGCTTTCATATTTTCCGGGCAGAGTTCATCACGCATCCGGAGGCGAAGCCTGCATTGTATTTTGGGGCTGCAGGCGCTCCCTTCCGGCACTGGTTGCTGTGTTCAGAAACCAAAGTTGAAAAGAGTGGAGCAAATTGTCTGATACCTGGGACAGATGTGGCTACTCCACCTACGGCGGCGGCGGTGCTTCAGACACTCTCATTGCCTTCTTTTAATTTGTCCTTGAATGTAGTTATTTTGGCGCCTGATCTTTAAATATGCCTTAATGCATCACACAGTCTTTCCCCCCCTAGTTTCTTTCTCTCTTGAGGTCCTCTATTTTTATCAATGGTATAATTTTATTTTAGGAGACAATCATTCCCTCCCCACCCGAAATGGGGAAAATGATCAAATCTCCAATCCGTTATTGCTTGGAATTTAATCCTGCTTTTACTCATGGATCATAAAACATTTAATCCGTTAAAATCTATCCATCACTGATCGACTTTAGAGTTATTTTATGTTTTCAAAAATAGAAATATAACCCTGGTGTGTGTGTGTGTGTGTGTGTGTGTGTGTGCGCGCGCGCGTGCGCGCGCGCATTATGATAGACAAACCATGTTAATCTCCCTTCCACGGAAAAAAGAACATTTGCATGTGTGAATCTAAATAATTAGTAATTTAGGGTAACGAATTCTATCAGACTTGATTTTTCATTTTCGGATCTACTCCTTTGTATCTAATATGCAGGGACATTAATAATATTAAAAAAAATCTTCTAGTTGTAGTTGAGAGACCTGAGACGTCCAAGAACAGATACCCCTCCCCTTTGCCCACCTTCCCCCTCCCCGCTTCTCTCCTCCCCTCTAACCTCTTTTTCCCCCCTTGGTTAACAGTCTCCTTCAGTTATTTATTTTAGCCTGGTGAGCCCAAGCTGTAAACTTTATGTAAACCAGCGTGGTGTGGTAGGTTCTACGACAGTCGCATCCCGCGCGATCTAACACGCAGCTCTGGGACGTGCGGAGGAGCAAATTGTCATTTTAGAGGATAGAAATCCCGCGTCTCTGCCCGCCTGGGAATAATCCGGAAAGGCTGGGAATTCCTATGAGCTGCAGTCCATTGAGCGTCCTGGGTCAGTGATCACTGGTCACAGTGAGGATCACTGTCTCTTAGATTTTTTGACAAAATGTTATTTGCCTTTATTTTTAAATTTTGTTTAGTTATTGTTGCTGCTGGGAACATGGGCCTTTATGACGAAGAACTGCCTGGCCTTCCTGGGAAGGTCCGCTCCCTAGCCTCCACCGCGATGGCTTTTATTTAGGGGGTCCAGCCTCTGGACTCAGGTGACATTTCCCCCAATCTAACAGTCAACTGCAAGACTCTTGGTCCCCGCCTGGGGCTTTTCGCGCGGAGAAGCGGTAGAAAAGCCTCGACTTGACTTTTACCCTCGCACCCAAAGCAGGCCTCCCTCCGGACCGGAGGCGGACCCTTCCCTGATCCTCCAGCGCCACTGGCCCAGCGGTGGCACGAGCGCGCTGTCCAGCGCGGGGTTACAGGCCCCGACCTAGCCAAGATCAGAGGCTGCAAGGCTCGTCCGGGTTTAAAGGGGCCCTGCTGCCGGAAGTCATTTGACAAATCTCAGGCAGGCCTTTCTGATTTTTTACTGCTCGACAGAGCTTTGCAAATCTCTAAACACGCTGTAACCTTCTTCAAACAGAGCCCCAGACACACTTGAGGGTTGAGTTTTATGTTAGGGTCCTGCAGAATGAAAGCTATATTTGCAGGACCCCTCCAGTGTTGAGCCTGCCCCCTTCCAGCATCTTCCCGAGAGCCTCACTTCCTCCAGTAAACAGATTTCCGCGCATCCATCCGCCCACCCAGTCCCAGGGGCCCAACAGCCTCAGGAGGCCGCAGTCGACCTCGTCCGGGAGAATCGCTTCGTGCCCCCTGCAGCGAGCGGCTGTGAGAGAGCCTCTCTGGAACCTAGCAGGACCGGCGGGGGTGGGGCGGGTGATTTATGACCCTGATCAACTTTTTAGGAAGCAGAAATTAACCCGAGGGGGATTAGGCTGTAGCTTTGAAGTTCACGGTTTTGTTTTCCTTCAACTCAGGCCTTCCCCAAACAGTTCTTGGTTCTTTCTACCCACCTCCTTCTCCTCCCCCTTGGGTCTCTCATCACCCCACTTCTATCCCCCAGCAACCCTTTCTGCATGGAGTTTCATAATTTCAAATAAAACTATCTCCCGATCAGCGACCGAAGTTCCTGACTGTGACCTAGAGGACAAGGGCAACGTACTGTCTACATCCCCGACTTCTTGGAATCTTTGTTTTACTTTTGGAACTTTATTTATATTTGAATGTCGGGAGTAGCGAATTTGTATCCGTTATTTTCTTTGGCTCTTTCCCGCGTATTCTGCTCTGGGGATTGGTGTTCCCCCGCAAAGCAGACGCGCAGCCAGGGTTGGGGTGGCCAGCAGTTGTGGGCGACCACTAATTTCTGAGCCCTCCAGGTCCTGCGGGCTTGTGGATTCGTCCCCTAGTAGCCAAAAAATTCAAACCCAATCATGAGGACCTCCCTCGCCGCCCTGCCCTCTTACCTTGGTCCCTTTTATTTCCAGCCCCTAGACGCCCCTTCCCCTCACCCCCCCAAACTGCTATTCTCCAAGGGGAATCTGTCTCCTGCGGTTCTTTCCCGCAGGCGCCTGCTGAAAAGGCAATTTCCTTGGGGGTGTGGTTGGGGCCAGAGAAAAACAGAAACCAGGATTGTTTGGGGCCTGAAACCATCCAAGTTTTATTGCATCCGCTACAAAGTCAACTAACTCTTAATGAGCATCCAAGCGTTAAAAGGCCGAGGTTTACTCTGTGTTGGGGGGATGGGAGTGGGGTAGTTTGCTCATTTCTTTCACTTGCAACCAGAGGTTGCAACACCTTCCGGAGAGGCTCTTCCCAACGCCAAGAGTAGACCCGAAAGGGGGAAGGCATCGGGTTTCAGCTCCCTGAGTGATCGAAGATCATTCGGCCACGAAGACCTTCGAAGTTGGCCCTGTCTACAGCTCGTAATGAAAAGGATAATCTGTCTTGTAATAAAAAACAGGACGCACACCAACCTAGCATCCAACCACTTTCCACTGTGCCTCACTCTTCCCTAATAAGGGCTAGTGACAAATATTACCATTCGGTTCCACCCCTCAAAACAGGAAGCAGTAGATCTTCCTTTTAATAACTTCCCAAAGTGTTACAAATAATAAAAGGGACGCATAAATCATCGCGGGGGCGGCTGAACGTGAACTGCGGAAGGATTTACTCCTTTCAATTCTTGGCTTCCAAACGCGCTCTCACTCGCGGCGTCCTTGTAGCCCGGCCCCCAAACCCATCCTCTTATTGGTCTATTGGGCAGGGTGACGTAGAAAGGGCGTGGGGTCGGTTTGGGCCGGAGTTCATCAGCGCGCATGCGCCTTATGGTGTGAGTGCCTGATTGACAGCTAGGAGAGGTGTGCGCGCGTGCGCGTGTGGGTGTCTGCGTCTGTGTGTGTGTGTGTGGGGGGGGGGTAAGGGGGAGAGGGTGATGGGGGTGATAGTGGTGGCGATGAGTGCTCGAATCGAAGCTGCTTCTGCCCACTCCGTGGTTGTAGTCCTTTTTGCGGGCATTTTCCGCTGAGTCAGAAGGCTGATAGTCACAGAGCGCGCACTCATCGGCTCGGGAGACCTTCTGGAAGCGATTTTTACCGAGGAAGGTCTCCACCAGCAGGCTAATTAGGGAGGTAGTAAAGACGTAGAATACATACTTCATGTCTGAAGAAGGTAACTTAGAAACCCCGAGGAAGAGATTTAATTTTACCGCTATGCCTGTTTGTGCATTTCGTGTAAAGCACACACTGCATCACACTTCGTGTCGCAGCCCCATCTTCCTACGTGCCACACACCTCTCCCCCACTCCTTTCAGCGCCGCTTTAGCCCGGTTTGATCCCACTGTAGTCAGGCACAGGTACGCACGTCATCTTAGCCTCCCGTAGTCCTGCAAACCAGGGCGAACTTTCAAAGACATCCGGAACACTGCGATAATCCTTTTAACTGGAAGAAAGCGGGGAAGAAGTTAGAAAGAGAAGGAAAGAAACGAAGGAGAAAGAAAAAAAGAGGGAAGAAAAAAGAAAACTAGAAATACGCAGCAACCAGCAACACAGCAGTGACACAGATAAATAAAATACCGAGGGAAAAACCCATTGGCTATTGACTGTAAAGGGTGATATTAACTTCCTAATCCGGTTAATGCCGTAGAAGCAACTCCAGTTTATTGCAATGCTGGTGGTGAACGCCTAGTACAAAATTCTTCAGAGGCGAGGGCTGGCTGAGTGGAGGGAAGCGTTGCTCCGTTGCCCTGTTGCATCCAAATACTAGCTTCGCACAAGTTTCTTTGGCGGGTTAGAATCGGGCAGAGGAAGGCCCGAGAGTGTTTTCTTCTTATAAGGTGTTTGGTCGTTGCTTCATATTTGCACGTATTTTTGGGGAGATAATAAACGTCTTACAGCTCTGCACATATTTTAAATTACAGTAGCCCAAGAAGAGTTTTGTAGCTGGCAAGTCAAAGCTTCGGTTTTACGAATTCTGAAATTTAAAACTGGCAATTACCTCTTCGCAGGCCCTGAGACTTTTTTTTCCTTTGTTTTTATTTTGGGCTGTGTGTGTGGAGAAATGTACAAATACAAGTATTACAGACGCTCCATTCAAGTACATACTGCCTGTGAGTGCACTGTAAATTAAAAAAAAACCAACAAAGCAGAGTGAGAAATATGTGACTGTTAAAAGCAAAATAATGTTCTTTTAAATCCCCCACTCGGTGCATTTTTTTTTTCTTTTGAAGCAGAGCTTTTAGCCTACCTAAGTATTGAAAGCAGTGTTTCTCCACTATCATAGTAATTTTATTTTGAAGCTTAATGTTTACCTTTAATTTTAAAATTATCACTTATTCACATTAAATTATTAGCACTCATTGTCTTTGTGTTTTATTATGCCTTTGACTGATATTTTAAAGCAGCAAACATTAAGTAAAATTAGTAAACAAAGCTTTGATCGTTGCTTATTTTTGTTTAATTGAATGTCTTTATTTTATTAGGTGAGCATACACTTACATTTTAAAATAACAAGCAAAATAACATTTTTATTTTGCTTTGCTAGAACAAAGTGATTTTTTCATTCTTCTCCGTCCGATTCCTTCCCTTCCAGCTGCCACAGCCTACTGACAAGCTCCTAGCTACCACGGACTAGTATGCAAATTTCAGATGATTGACACCTACAGTAGAAACCAATCACGCTGGAGTAGGTTGCTGATTGGTTGATAACGAATTGACGTAAAATTGACGTTTTAAAAGCCTAATGCCCAATCAAGGCAATTCATGCAAATAAAGGAAGGAGTCATATTACCAGAGACCTGAGAGACTTGAGCACGCCCTCACGTGTTCAGTGGAGGATATTGCACAGATGCCTGCACCACCCTCTGAATAAATGTAGCAAAATGTTCAACTCTACATCTCGCCCTGGCCTTTCCAAACTTCTGTGTCACTGGAATATAAATGATCTTTTTTTCCCTAAAAAACCGCAAGAGTTATGTTGTGCACATATATGATGGTTTAGTCTAGAAACCTGTGTAATGTAAATGTGGATTTCCAACGCACAGATTTTCCCTCTGCATTCCCACCAACAAAGGGAATCTGTCTTTAAATTAATCCTAGGTGAAGGAGCCTGTCGCCCCCCCGCCCCACCCCTTGATTTCAAAAGGACGAGATTTACAAAGCCTTTCCCTGGAGAAACCCACTCTAGGCACAGATGGTCAGTAAATTTGGCATCTTCAGCGAAATTCCGCGCGGCACCGCCAGATGGCATAAAGACCGTCTTCCACTTTCCTCACCCCTGGACCCCGCAGTGATTTAGAAAAATTGAAAACCAAACACTTTTCTATTTTATCGCTAACTGAAGTGAGAATGTACTCGCACTGTTAAAGAGCTACATATTACGAAAATAAGCTTGGTTGGTTGCTGCTTTCATATGAAACTTCCTCTTGAAATTTTGTCTAGGAAAGATTACGAGTAAAATACGAATTCAGTGAAAGTGTTTGCAAAAACATTTCCTTAGAGTGTGCACCATAAGCACAGCACCACGCGAGTTTTAAAAGGTAAGGGTAAGAAGCCGCTCCCTTTCTGAGCGTGTCGTTTGCGGGGCTTCTTAAGGATTGAGATGACATGGAGGGTGAAGCTAAACTTCCCAGCCACGTTCTTCCCGGGAATGGAGTTTGGCGGGACCACTGGGGCCGCGGTTGGATCGCTGCTTTTGGATGGAGCTGCTGTCAGAGCAGCGTGACTTTTTGTAGGGGTTCATTTTGGGGTCCGGATTGCAGATAGGGAAGACTTTCCTTCCATTCACAAGTCGCTGTAGTCAGAGACAGCGCCTTTGTTTTGCCAACCCTAGGCAGTGACTTTGGGCATGGGACCCTGGAATGTATGGACCTCCACGTCTCATGTCTTCCTCTTTATATCTGCTTTTCTGTTTGAGTTTATCAGGAAGAGAGGGGTTTGTGCTGCCTCTGCTTGAAGGCCAGACTCAGAGCTAATGGCATTTTCAGAGAGAAGGGAGGAGAAAAGACCATACCTAAGTAACATGTCCATTTATAGGTACAAGCAGAGTAATTGTACACTTTCCTATCATTATTGCAGTAAGTAGTTAAAAACAGATCTAAAGTGGACAAATTTATCACTTTAAAAAATCTTTCTGAAAATTGCCACCAAGCCCTCAGCTTACAAAAAGGCATCGGATTCATTGCGTTTTTGTTCCTTGTGCTTTGTTGACTTTTGTGTAGCTAGAAAAGAACGGTGAGGGTGCCCACATGAACTCCAGTCTCTCCATGACATCTTAACAGTGGGTAATTGTCTAACCTAACACCTTATCGTCCCTAGTGTCTGCAGAAGAAGAATCTGCACATTATCATCATCTCCCCCACCCCCATCAGTTTCTAGTGATCAACTTCACAAAGTGTAGGTAGGAAAACTCCTCACACCCAGGCACACAGAGGTAGGAAAATTGAATAAATTATTTTTTACTTTAGAACGACCACCTCGGATTTTTTGGTTCAAGTTGAACCGTAGGTGACCTATTTTGTTGCACTATTGTATTTTCTTTCTCCGAAGCAAAACACGATCAGAGAGCATCATACAGTGGCTAAAGATAAAACCCAAATTGTAGCGAGCGCTTATTTCTCTTAGTGAGGACGGAGAGTGACGAGGCGAGGTAGAGAACCAACTCAGCAAAGTCAACTCTCGGGCCGTTTACAAGAGAACCTAGTTTCGAAGCCCAGGTCTCGCTGCTCGCTTAATGTCTGTTTTCTGCGCTGCAAAAAAGGGGAGCAAAATGTGTTTAAACAGATAGAGGTGGGGCCTAGGGGCTCTCCAGGCTTCGCCCAGGACCCTCTCTAATCTCTGCGTCTAAATTTCTTTTGCTCCCCTCACGAAAGGCGGGCCCAAAGGTGCGGGTTTGGCGTCCCCCGCACGGCCGCTCGGGAGCCGGGCGTGGCCGGGTGGCAAAGGCCAGAGGACTGAGCGGCGGGCGCCCTGGGCTGCGGTGCGGGGGCGGGAGACGCTGCGGCCCCCAGCTCTCGGGTGAGCTCCTCTCCCGCATAAAAGGTGGGTAGTGGGAGGAAACGCGGTGCTTTTCTCCCCGAAACCCAGGCGGCGCGGGAAGTCGAGGCTCGCGGCCCTCCGCCCCCTCCGCGGTCGCTGGCCGGGGCTCCTCTCCCCTTTCCGGGCCTCTTCCGGGCTGAGCCTCGGGAGTACATTTCCCGGGTTGAAGGGATCTCTCCAGAGTCCGGCCGGCGCGGCCGTAAATCAACCCCCCTGGCGGCCCCCAGCCTCCCTCCGGAGCTGGGGCGGGGCGTGGGGACCAGGGGGCGCAGGGGCCGCACGAGGCCCGCGGCCACAGCTGGATCGGCCGCCTCGGGAGAGGCGGCGGGGGTTAAACGTTGTGAATCAATCAATCAAGCCCACGCCGCCCGCCCCGGAGCCCCGAGCGCCGCCCGCGGGGCCTGCTTTGTGTCTCGCCCCGCCGCCTGCCCCGGGCCTGGGAAGCAGGGTCCGGCCGCTCCGGGGCTGGGCGGGGGGCGCAGTGCGTTCCCACGAGGGGGCAGTGTGGCCCCAACGCCGCCCCAGCCCATCCCCCCGTCACGGGTGTAACCGAAGCCTGCAAGTCTCCGGTGCGGCTCGCCCCCTCATTTGCTCGTGCCTTTGCCTCTTCCAACAGAATAAGGCCGGCTTCTCAGTATTTGCCGGCGGCCTGGACTCCCAAACCTCGTCGTTCAGAAACAGCAGCGTGACCGAGGGTGGGGAGATCAGTCAATAGCAACCAAAGTCCCCGAGCAAATCACATCATCTAGCTGGGCCTCAGTTTCTCCTCTGTAACAGGAAGGGGCTGTTTTAGGATCTTGGCATTTTGGTCCAGCTCTAATGTTCTTTTGTTGGGGGCTGGGTGGGAATCCAGAAACCTTTCTGCCGGGTGGGTTTCCCGAAGTCCTCTTTCCCTCCACGTTTATTGTTTCTCCAAACCACACCTCCTCACACCCCGCAGCGGGTACCAGGGCACCGCAGAGAGCGGCTCCAGCCACCAAGGAAGGGCAGGACTCTTGACCCTTGGAGCCGCTGAGCCCCGACCAAGTTTGTTTCGGAGATGCCACCAGGGGGCGATAGAGCCCAAGGATAGAGCAGCAGGGCCCCCACAGGGTCGTTTTCAAAAGTTTGTCAAACTCGGCGTTGATTCCTGTTCCCATCCGCGTGACTTGTAAATAAGCGCAGTTATTTCTTTTAAGATCCCATTTGGTCATCAGCCCTGTGGTAGATGCATACAGCCTGAATGAGGTTCATGGGGAATGAAGTACAAAAGCACTAATGAAGACAAGGATTCCACACCCCCTAAGACTCAGTGGCCCAACAAAATGGAGTGAACGTGCAAAATGCTAACTTTAAATGCACAACTTTAGTGCTGAGACCAGATAGTGGGGCTCGCCGGCAGGGAGAAAGCAGTTGCAGACAAGGGCCAAAAGCTTTGAAACAATGAGGACGCACACTGGTGTATTTTTTCCCCTCCTTGTTTTGCACATGTTGGGTTCATTTTGGAACCAAGAAGCGGGGTAGGGGTGGGAGAATGAACGCAGAGGAAAGCAGTTAGAGACTTTCTCAGGGTGGGGGAGGAGGTGGGGATGGTTTAGGTTAGAGAACCCCAGTGCAGCGCCCTTCGCAAATTCTGGAAAGTTTCTGTCTGCGTATAAAAGAGCCACATCTCTGCCCCTGTCCCCGATGGCAGCATCGGATTCTTTTATTTGTTTCCTGAGAATGTTTTACACTACGGATTAGCGGGGCCTCGGAGGAAACGGGGGCTTGTTCACTGCAAACAGCCAAAGGATCAAGAGAAAACGCGTTAGGCTGAAATATCATCTTTTCCCATATGTGCAAACCTCTTGGATGGTGTTTGCTTTCAAAGTCCATAAATGTTTTTATTAAACTATATCTTTCTTGTGGCCCCCGCGCATAGAAAGTACTCGCAGCGCGTTTGTAAACGCTTCCCTTTTGGTCCTCTTTTAGGAAAACTTTGTAACTCCGCAGTAAATATTTGCTCTAGGGTGAACCTTGGCAAGCGCGAGCTGAAATCTAAAATCTGGTTTCACTGTGTGTGTTTGTGTGCGCACGTGTAGTATGTTTTAACAGCATACATATATTGGAAAATTTGCGGGAGAGCTTGGTATTTTTACTTCTTTGCTGCACATGGGGAGGTATAATGACTGTAATTACTTGGATGACATTTTAAAATTAACAAATTCTCTTTCAAATTCGATTCTTTCTTGTGGGCTGCCAGCCTGCCTTCCCCATCATGTCAATTAAATGTTCTTATAATGTCACCCTTTATAACACCCGTTAATGTAGTGATTTTGGAGGTATATTTAAAAGTAATTAAGTGTAGTTTTTGCTTCCGAAATCCTGTCTTAATAGTAAGAATCTAAAAATCAAACAAATCATGGTCTGTATTGTTCTTTTTATGTTTATGATTTCCTTTCCTTTAACATTTTAATTTGTAGGCTGGGCCAAAAAATTTCAGGGAGAAAAATGAAGATAGTTCGGTAGTATGGCACACTCAGGGTAAGGATTTTGAATTCTCATCCCCAGAGGAAAATTCGAATTGAAGCTATTCCTTTGGAATGAAAGGGACTTTAGTTTTATGAAGACACTGAATTTGCTGAGGTTGATTAAAGAGAACCCTATGGAAAATTATTTTAAAACGTGAAAACTGCTAGACTAGGGCTGTGTGTCAGTCATCTTTGAGGGAATAATCAGTAGTTAGTAACTCAGTTCAGTCACATGAGCCTTGACATAGTAACTGCCATCTGTGGCTTCCTGGGTCTCTTCTTGCTGCCTGGACCGGTCTGTAGTGGCTGAGGTTTGCCCTCATTCAAGAGACATTCTCTCCTTTCTTTCAAACAACAATAGAAACGACAGGGAGAAGGCTATCATAAGTGGAAAATTCAGAGTTAAGTTCTTTCCTTCTTTTGTCCTGAAGGGGATTGGGAATCACAGATTTGCCTTGTCAGAGAGAGCCCCTCGCGAAAGAATATAACTTGTTACTTCTGGGTGATGGGTACCGTGCACCAGCAGGCTTTGCTACTTGTTCTTTTCCTCCCCTCCCCTCCCTTCCCTTTTTCTTTTTCTCATCCCCTTGCCTCTCTGCACTGCAAAGCTAGTGTGTCCTTGCTCCTCATGCTGATCATCAGGGTTTCATTAATTCTAATGATGCTGAGTGGGAAGAAAAAGGGACCTAGGTACACGTTTGCTGTGGAGTGGGCTGGCTAAAAAAGTTGGAGTAGCCTTGGCCAGAAGGTTGAATGCACACCGCCCCCTCCGGTGAAAACATGGCCCCTGGAAAACATCATGTGAATGTGAGTCAGTCTCTGGAGAACCTGCTTCTCAGAGTTTGGTTTGGCAGTTCAGGCAGATATAATCCTTCCTTTCATATTTTCCCTGCCCTTTTGAAGAACAATCACTTTCAGTCTCCTCTCACGAGGGGCACTTTGAGAAATAGCCCAGAACTACCCAGAGGAAGTCCCTTTGGCACAGCCATTTGGGACCTAACAGTATTTAAGGATGTTGTAAATGGGGACTGCACCCTTTGAATGAAGTGCTACACAGATGTGTGAACGAATTCATAGGAGTAGAGGCTGCCCATTGCAGACATTGGGGAGTTAGAGAATTCTGAACTATGTAGGTCGTGTCAGTCTGAGGATGGCAAGATTACCTGTAGGTGCAGCTGGTAAGTGCTGTTGTCCTTGAATTGGCCTCAATTCATCCACGCTCAGAAACAACTGAAGTTATCGGACCACTGAAAATATAATACAAATTAGAACAGGGGCAGGAGGACACATTTTATGGTGGCCGTAGATATGGCTTGGGCAAGCAGTCTGTGCATACTTGGATTCTTATGTTTCCAAAAGATGGTTTTGTGCATACTTGGATTCTTATGTTTCCAAAAGATGGTAGATGAATAATTGAATTGCACATATGCAGAATTTTTTTCTGGATCATTTCAGTCCAGTATAAATATGTGAGCTACATAGGTAACTTTACATTTTCTAGATGCCACATTTAAAAAAGGTAAAACGACACAGGTGAAATCGTTTAAAATTATTTTTTATTCAACCTGATATCTCCAAAATATCCTTTCAATGTGCAATCAGTATAAAGTATATTGATGAGATAATTTTGCATTCTCTCTTCCCCCCCCCCCCACGTCTTCAATACTTGGTGGGTACTTTATACTCACAATGCATCTCAATGCAGTTCTAGAGAATTCCAGCTCTGATAAACTAGATGTATGTATAAAATCAAATAGATGTCCTCCCACATTTCTGTTAAGGTCAACAACACTTTTATGTATCAGAAAAAATACTGAGGAAAATAGCTTTCAAAACAGAAATATATTTTTAACAGTGTCATTGTAGTTTTGAAAAGTACAGTCTTAGGCCCCAAGCCATGAAGTAAGGAAAATCTTGTGCTTGAAAGAAGTAGGTGATGATTGTTAGCGATTTTACTCTATTTCAAACATTTATTTTTAATTATAAAATGAATCCCTACTTGTTGTAGAACACCTAGACAATACAAAGTACAGAAAATAATAAAAATCATCTATAATCTAACCATCTGTAGCTGTGATTATATTGCAGATGTGTTTGCCTATCTTGCTTTTGTTCATATAATGTTATGTCAGAGGCATCTCTATATGTTGTTAAAAGCTCTTCATCAGAATAATTTTTGGTGTCACAATGGTTTGGGTAGGTCATAGTTTACTAAAGTTGGTGACTTTTGGTAGGGTGAAATTTGCACGATGTCGTTAAGTGGTGGCTGGGACAAAAGACTACTTTATGGGAACATTCCCCTCCAGTGTGACCGGTTTCATCCCTCATGTGGGAGCTATATGACTGCAGTGACCTCAAGCAACCTTTGCTTATTTTTTAGAGAACAGATGTAAATATCTTAGAAAAGAACCGCTCCTCCCTGTGCCTAACCATCCACCTAATCAATCTAGATATTTGGTTACTACTGTGACACATTTGGATTTTGACTTAAGGGTAAAAAAAGTAAATTTTTCCAAAGAAGTTTTGAATGGAAAACAAGGATATTGTAATGATATGTAACATTTTCTTTCTCTCTTATTGGGTCCATGTCCCCTAAGATATCTTAAGACCCACTAGGGACAGGTACTGGGCCACCTTTGGTTAACTCATGGTTGGATTTATTTTTGCTTCCCCTTTTGGCCCTCTTTCCCACTATTTGTCATTTTTGCAGGCTTTTGTGACATAAATCTTGTGGAATGTTGGCTATGCTCTTAGCATGAAGGCTTCAGACTCTCCCATTTCAGGCAGGTTGGCCAACGTAAGCAACAGAGGGTGGCGGAGATTGGGGACAGACACGACAGGAAGAGGCAGGGGTAGAGGGACTCTGGAAAGAACACATGATGTATGAAAACGACAGCGTGAGGTTGCTGCACTTCTGGAAGTTTAGCCAAGGGTGACTGCAATTGACTGATGATTACCAGATCCATTGGAAGCTGCACACTTATGACCTGTCATCATCATTATTATTTTCTATCTATATGCAAAGACCTGTGGGCTGTTTCAAACCATCTTTGGCTTCTCTCGACACAGTCCTGATGCCATGTGGCATCCGGATATTGTAGAGTTCTCATCTGGGAATCCAGAGACCTGCCCTGAAGGAAAAGCTCAGGACAGAGTCTTTCTGTGGCAGATCTGTTACTAAGCTTGTCTCCTCAAACTTCTAAGCACACTTGGGCTGGAGGGGGTGGGGGCTCTTTGACAACTTTCTCTTTGGCCTCACACCTTCTGTCACAAAAGAACATTGTTCCTGACTTGTTGAAGAGTCTGAAAGCACACAAGAGCTGGGGGCATTTTATTAAGCAGGCAAATATTAATACAACTTTACTTAAAACTGGTGGCTTTTCTCTGTCTCAACCCAGCAGAGTTTACACTTTTTTTTTTTCTCCCTCTGGAGCTCTCTTTGGCCCAAGCAATTCAGGGCAGGGAGTTTGAAGGGTATTTTGTTTCTAAAATGGGCAGTCTGTAAAATAGTGGACCTTTTAACATTGCACTGACAGACACTTTCAGGGCTAATATAATTGATGTATTCATAGGAGCTTAAGCAAAAGAGCTTTCCAAAAGGGAGAAAAACTTGTCTTTTCACCTCAGCACTGACCGATTTGTGGTTTGGATGCTTGCACGAGATATTAAACAGACTCGATGGAAAAGGTTTGTTCGCCTCAAGTTTGACTTTCCCTCATCTTGTAATTTTTGGCCTCGTGTCAAGTTTTTGTCCATTCCCCTGCACTCCTTGGGTCGAGGCCAGCGCCACGGGCTTGCTCTCTCCATGGTGTTGACAGAGTGTTTTTCAGCTGTACCAAAGGCCACAGATTTTATGTCAGACTTCAAGATGCACAGCTTGATAAACATGTCTGCCTCTGGCGATTGGCAGCATTCTTTCTGGAAAAGAAAACAAAAATTGTTCTACATAAATAAGGAAAGTGGTATGAATAGCACAGAATAACACAACTTGGAAGGTATGCCTGAGTCCTGAGCTTTTTTTGCAGTATGTTTTGCTCTTTACATCAATTTATTTTTGAATTCTCTTTTCACACACCACACCATTCCCCCCACCCCCCTGTCTGATTGCTTTCAGCAGCCATGTGTGTCTGGTTCTGTAACAAATAAACAAATCAACAACTGCTTGTTTGGAAAGTTGGAGGCTGGTAAATAACTTCAGGATGGTGTTTGGAAAAAGTATTTTGGCTTTATGTGGATATTTTATTTTTCATGCCGGATGAAATGGCTGACACCAAAACACATTTCATTCACTGTAGTTTTAAAGGACCTCCATGATGTTCAGATTGAATTTTCTTTATGTTCATTTTTTTCCCTTGGCGGTTGGTGGCAAGCTACTAAATTTGGGTAGGGGATCAGCACACGTGTTTGACCCAGAACTCAGGTCTTTGTTAGCTGGAAAACTCATCTTTTTAGAACTGCAGCCAGCTCGTTGCTGATTCCCACAATCGGAGGACTGGATAACTTCTTCTGACAACTTCCGATAATCAGAGAGGTTTTTTTGCTTGCCAACTGGACTTCAAAGACTTTTGTTGGGAAGGAAGAGGGAAATATATACCCTGACAGTCAGCACCCTCTTCCTAAAGTTGCTTTGCCATTGAGCAGATGCTTGGAAGCCTGCAGGTAACACTGACTTCTTCAGGTTGAACCTCCCTTTGGAAGATTGATGAGATGCTGAAGGACCCTTCAGCAAGGCTGTGTGGACATGCGGCTTAGGGCCAGCCAGGGAGCCACTCCAGTCCGCGCTGGCTCACCTGGATGCCGGCTGCAGGCTGTCTGGGATGCTTGGCGACTGCTCCCGGGATTTCTCAGTGGTACTTAACATTAACCACCCCTCCCCCAGAACCTGCTGACAAGCCCAGCGCCAGACCTCTGATGTCATTGCCTGTCTGTGATTAAACACCAGCTCAGAGAGCAGGCCAGTGACAGGGAGGGTCATCAGTAATGGGTCTGAGAGGGATTTCAAGGCCCAGGGTAATATTTTATTCATTTTCAATGTCAGTTGAGGAACTGTGAATCTGTCTGTTGGTTGGTAGCACTTTATCTGACACCTCCCAAGGGTCAATTGCAGAAGCTCACAGCGGCTGGAACACAGTTTTTGTTTGATGAGTGTGTGTGTGGGGTGTAAACACTTGATAGCCGTCTCTTATCAGGTAACGGAACTGGATAGAGATGAAAGAGTTCATCATTCTTAAGCAACTTTAGAGAGCTGCATCAAAAATAAAAATGGTTAATTTCTAGACATGGCAATTCATACATACATACATAGAGATACGTGTATATAGTATATGCTTGTATATACACACATATCTATGTTGTTTTTTTCTTCCCCCCTTTCACAATTTTTCAATTCTAGTTGACATTCACTATTATTTTATATTAATTTCAGGTGTACGGCATGGTGGTTAGACATTTATATAACTTAAGAAATGATCTTCCTGACTAGTCTAGTACCCATCTAGCACTATACATAGTTATTACCATATCATTGACTATATTCCCTGTGCTTTACTTTACATCCCCATGACTATTTTGTGGCTACCAATTTGTACTTTTTAACTCCTTCTCCTTTTTTCACCCACACTCCCAGCTCCTATCCCATTTGGCAACTGTCAAAATGTTTTCTGTATCTATAGGTTTTTTCTGCTTTGTTCGTTTATTTTGTCCTTTAGAGTCCACATATAAGCAAAATCACATGGCATCTGTCTTTCTCTGTCTTATACTCCACTCAGCACAATACCCTGCACATCCATCCGTACCACCCCAGATGGCAAGAACTCATTTCCTTTCACGGCCGAGCAATATTTCATTGTATGTATGTACCACCTCCTTTTTATCCATTCTTCTGCTGATGGACACCCAGGCCACCTCCACATCTTGGCCATTGTAAACAGTGCTGCAGTGAACATATGGATGCTCATGTCCCCTTGAAGTAGCGTTTTGGGTTTCTTCAGATAAATACCCTGAAGAGGGATTACTGGGTCCTTCATTGTCTCTTCTTATAGTCTTTGTTTTATTTATTTATTTATTTATTTATTTATTTATTTATTTATTTATTTAGTCTTTGTTTTAAAGTCTATTTTGTCTGGTATAAGTATTGCTACCTCAGCTTTTATTTTATTTTATTTTTTTTAATTTCCATTTTCATGAGATATCTTTTTCCATCCATTTACTTTCTTTCTCTGTTTTGTGTATCTTTCAATCTGAAGTGATTTTCTTGTAGGCCGCAGATGTAAGGGTTTTGTTTTCTTATACATTCAGCCCTCCTAACACTTTTGATTGGAGCATTTAATCCATTTACATTGAAAGTAATTGTTGATAGATATGTAGCTACTGCTATTTTATTATTCATAATTTTGATTTTTTTTTCCATCTTAAAGAAGTTCCTCTAACATTCCTTGTAATACTTGTTTGGTAATGATGAATTCTTTTAGCATTTTTCTTTCCTTTGGTCTGGGAAGCTCTTTATCTGTCCTTCAATTTTAAATGATAGCCTTGCTGGGTAGAATAGTCTTGGTTGTAGTTCCTTCTTTTTCATCACATTGAATATTTCACGCCAATCCTTCTGGCCTGCAAAATTTCTGTTGAGAAATCAACTGACATTCTTATGGGAGCTCCTTTATAAGTTACTAGTTGCCTTTCTTTTGCAGATTTTAGGATTCTCTCTTTGTCATTTTAACCTTTGCCATTTTAATTATAATGTGTCTTTAATTATAATGTGTGAGCATATTTGGGTTTATCCTGTTTGGGACTCTCTGCACTTCCTGGACTTGTATGTCTATTTCCTTTGCCAGGTTAAGAAAGTTTTCAGTCATTATTTCTTTAAATAGGTTTTCAATCCTTTGCTTTCTCTGTTCTCCTTCTGGCACACCTATGATGCGAATGTTGTTTTGCTTGATGTTGTCCCAGAGGTCTCTTAAACTGTCCTCATTTTTTTGGATACTTTTTTCTTTTTGCTGTTCCAATGAGGTGTTTTATGCTACCTTGTCTTCCAAATTGCTGATTCGATCCTCTGCCTCATCTAGTCTACTGGTGATTCCTTATAGTGCATTTTTCATTTCAGTTATTGTATTCTTCAATAACAATTCTTCTGACTTGTTTCTATGTCTTTTTTTTATGCTTGCTATCTCTTTGTGAAGTTCTCACTAAGTTCCTTGATCATCCTTATATCCATTGTTTTGAACTCAGTATCTGGTAGGTTGCTTGCCTCCATTTTGTTTAATTCTTTTTCTGGAGTTTTCTCCTGTTCTTTCATTTAGGATGCATTTCTTTGTTTCCTCATTTTGGCTGTCTCTCTGTGTTTGTTTCTATGTATTAAGTAGAACTGCTATGTCTCTCAGTCTTGGCTGGGTGGCCTTAGGTAGTAGGTGCCCTGTGGGGCCCTGGCACAGTCTCCCTGGTCACCTGCTTTGGGTGCTCCAGGAGTGTCTCTTGTGTGGGTTGCATGTGCCTTCTGTTATAGCTGAGCCTTGATTGCTATTGGCATGTCAGTGGGTGAGATTGACCCTGTGGGGTTTGGCTATATCCACAGCTTATGGGCTGTAGTTCAAGGGGCTTACTTCACTAAATGGGATTGACCCCTGTGGGCTCTGGTGCCTATTGAGTCCACCCTTTGTGTGTGCTGCTTGTGGGGTTAATTGAGTGGTGCTCTGCTGTGGTCTGAAGCCAACCTCCAAGTATGTTGGTTCTGGGGCCTCTTGGGAGGGGCTCTAGTGCAGGCCCAGGTCACCTACTGCCTGTGACCAGCTGGGGGCTACCTGGTATGAGCTACAAAGTGATTTGCATTTGTTTGCTGCCTGTGCTAAACCTGGAGTCGTGTGGGAGAGACCACGCTGTGAACTGAGGACATGTGTCACCAGTACTGGGCCTAGGGTAGCTCCTCAAAAAGCTAGGACACTCCGAGGCCTGCTGTCACCTGCTGGCCCTTTAAGGTGCAGCCACTGATAGAGCCTCATGCGGTAGGCAGGTTAGGTGAGGCAGGGTCTCGGAATCTCTAGAGTAGGAAGAGTTTTGGTCACCAGGTTAATGTAAATTTTGGTTTGGTGCCAGTGCTGAGCCTGGAGAGACTCAGCAAGTCTTAGAGCATACTGAGGCCAGTCACTGCCCATCTGAGGTCTAATGGACTCTGATAGTTTTCCAAGAAAGAGTGCAATGTGGGTGGAGTTAGCTGCTTGTGGAGAAAGTACCTCCTGCTTTTTGGAGGGGTGGGGTCCCAGTGAGTCTGCAGGGTGGAGTGAGCAGAGCTCCCCAGGCCAATCGGATTCAGATTTGGCCGAGTGGGGGAGGGCTTAACACAGAAAAGATGGTGTTCACCTGCAGGTTGCACGGGAGGAGGACCTCTCACAGGGAAAATGGCAGCTGTCCTCCAGCCCTTTCTCTGTCCTCCAGCCTCACACCTTAATCTGCCCCCCTTATGCCTCTGACACCTCCTGAGTCACCGTCCCTCTGCTGGAGCCCAAGGTGAGTGCCGGCAAATGAGCAAATCTGTGCATGGGCCCTTTAAGAGGATGGCTGGGTTTCCTGCAGCCTTCCTTCCCACCCAGATGATCAGAATACCCACTGTTTTTCACAGCCAGATGTTGTGGGGGCTTCCCTTTCTGGCATCAGTACTTGGGGCTGGGGAGCCTGGTGCGGGGTCGGGGTCCCTTGTTTCTCCGGGGGAACCTCTATGGCTGAGATATCCCTCCCGATTCTCAACCACTGCATAGAGGTTTGGGGCCTGTTCTGAGTCTCTGCCCCAGTTGCAACGTGGCTTCTTTATATTTTTAGTTTTATAGGACTTCTGTTCAGCTAGACTTCAGATGGTTCTCCAGGTTAATCAACCTGGAGATTGTTCTATAATTTAGTTGTAATTTTAATGTGTTCACGGAAAGACGCAGGCACTGTGTTTATCTACTCCGCCATCCTAGATTTCCCTATATGGTTGTGTTTTGATGTTTTAGAACAAACTCTGAATTTAGGACATCCTTGGTGACATGCTGAAGAGCTCTGTGTGCACCTGTCCTGTCTGTGGAGGGTAAATTCCCAACCTGATGTGCATGCTCAGTCGACCCTGGGTGGGCCTCAGCAAGGTCTGAGAATCCCTATAATCATAGGTAAATTTTTGCCTGGGGGCTGACTCAACCTCTCCAAGCTTTTTTAGTCATCTGTAAGATGGGGGAGATAGTAGCTGCCTCATTGGGTTAGTGTGAGAATTAAAAGAGAAAATGCGTATAAAGCTCTTAACACAATGCCTGGCCCCAAAGTGTTCTCTAAACATTAGATGTTATTTTTATAATTATTGTTTTTACTGTGATGTGCCTATGTGAATTTTAAATGAATATAAAAGCCATAGATTTTTACCAGATTTTCAGAGGGAGCTTTGGACCAAACAGGGAAAGAACCACTGTCTTTGATATTGCCACTGGGGAATAAACCTTTTACAGAATCAAACTCACTTTGTCAGAAATGGAAGATGAAGACATGTGATTTGTGAGGTTGACCAATCTGGGGAAATTCCTATGGTCCCCAGAAAGACTTGGCCGAGGTTTTATGTCACTGCTGTTTTTCTTCCATCTTCCATTAGTTAAAACAACTTTTTTCCCTTATTCTTCCCACTTTTTTTTTTCTGAATAAAGTCCATGGCGGTATAGCACTCTCTTTTGTACATAAACAAATCGTGCTTTCCCACGTCTTTCTTTTGGTGTCTTGGCTATAATAATAATACCTTTTTATCATTTAGTTTCATTTTCATAATTATAATATAAAAATGTCAATGGTAAACTGTAGTTTTTCTTGTGACATAAGTAAATGTTGCTATTTCCACTTTACAGATTTGCACACTGAACCACGGGAGAGCCCATTTTTCATGTATGTACTAAGTCAGAAATAGTTACGTCCAGTTCAGGTTATGCCGAACCTAGGTGCCAAGTAAAACATCACAAAGGGGACTTCCTACAGGCCAGTGGCCCCAGGAATCTATTTACCACAAACTGTTGGAGAAGAAGTGTCCCTTTTCTGTCATAAATCTGCAGAGCCCGTAGATATGGCTGAGGTGTTGAAACTACACTCCTGATAATCTCCATGATTTTTCACATAGAAATGATAGACCAATAGCTGTGAAAGTTACAGAATACCAAATTACATGTAGTAAAAATGGACAGTCAAGCCCTTCATCTAAGAATTAACTTAACTGCTTGAGGAAAGATATGGTTATAAAGTTAAATGGAGTAATTTCATATATGGAACTGGCTGTCCTTTCTCATATTTAAAATTTACCTTAGGACATAATTACCTCTCCACAAAGCCAATTTCCAAATGAGAAACATTCCTCTGGCTGGATGTTCTTTCCATTTCTTGGGGGCCCCTGTGGAATAGCACTACTCAGTGATCCAGGGAGAAAGTGTCAGTGCTCAGAAGCAAACTTCTCAATGAAAGCCTCGCTGGGAACTGGCCTCATTCATCATTATCTGTTCTCATCTCGAGGCATCACGCCAGCTTTCCATCCTATGGAATTTGGCAGGAATTCTCCCCTGAGAAGAATGTTCTAGGGGGTGAGATACTGACCCAGTGTGCAGAAGGGTGTCTGTTGAAGCTGCCAAGGAGTAGACCATAGGAAACTCTGTTTATCCAACTCACTTTGGATTCCCCCATATCTTCTAGCTGACTTTAGAGCCCAATGTTGTTCTGAATGCAAGTCCCTATTGTGGACAAACAAGATACTAATTCAGTATCATTTTGCAAGTGGCATTATGTTTTCCTATTTGCAATTACACTGTTTCTCTCTGAAATTGAGTCCATCAAGCCTTGTTTCCACAGCTCTTCATTAGCCTCATAGAAAAGTCTGATGTTGATTTTGTCTGAATTTCTCTTTCCTTTCCTTTCCTTTCCTTTCCTTTCCTTTCCTTTCCTTTCCTTTCCTTTCCTTTCCTTTCCTTTCCTTTCCTTTCCTTTCCTTTCCTTTCCTTTCCCTTCCCTTCCCTTCCCTGCCCTGCCCTGCCCTGCCCTGCCCTTCCCTTCCCTTCCCTTCCCTTCCCTTCCCTTCCCTTCCCTTCCCTTCCCTTCCCTTTCCTCTCCTTTCCTTTTGCTTTCCTTTCCTTTCCTTTCCTTTCCTTTCCTTTCCTTTCCTTTCCTTTCCTTTCCTTTCCTTTCCTTTCCTTTCCTTTCCTTTCCCTTTCCCTTTCCCTTTCCCTTTCCCTTTCCTTTCTTTTTGCTTTCCTTTTGCTTTCCTTTGCTTTCCTTTTGCTTTCCTTTGCTTTCCTTTTGCTTTCCTTTGCTTTCCTTTGCTTTCCTTTGCTTTCCTTTGCTTTCCTTTCCTTTCCTTTCCTTTCCTTTCCTTTCCTTTCCTTTCCTTTCCTTTCCTTTCCTTTCCTTTCCTTTCCTTTCCTTTCCTTTCCTTTCCTTTCCTTTCCTTTCCTTTCCTTTCCTTTCCTTTCCTTTCCCTTTCCCTTTCCCTTTCCCTTTCCCTTTCCCTTTTTAAATTTAGGAATATTGGGCAACAATGCGTTTTTCCAGGATGTCAAGTCATTGTTTTTCAATCTAGTTGTTGGGGACGCAGCTCAGCTCCAAGTCAAGTATTTGTTTTTCAATCTAGTTATGGAGGGTGCAGTTCACTGGCCCATGTGGGACTGGTGCAATCTAGTTGTGGAGGGTGCAGTTCACTGGCCCATGTGGGACTGGTGCAATCTAGTTATGGAGGGTGCAGTTCACTGGCCCATGTGGGACTGGTGCAATCTAGTTGTGGAGGGTGCAGTTCACTGGCCCATGTGGGACTGGTGCAATCTAGTTGTGGAGGGTGCAGATCACTGGCCCATGTGGGACTCGAACCAGTGACCTAGGTGTTATGAGCACTGCGCTCTAACCACTGTGCCCACCGACGGCTCAGCTCCAAGCTCAAACCATTATTTTCAATTTAGCTGTGGAGGGAACAGTTCACTGGCCCATGTGTGAATCGAACAGTCAAGCTTGTTGTTAAGAGCTTGCATTCTAACCAACTGAGCCATCCGGCCACCCCTGAATTTTTCTTATTATCAAGGAAACACAGGCCTTCTGTATTCTTCTAATCTTAATTGGAGGGGAAGTCCCATGCAATAATCTCATGACTCGTAGTGTCAAATATTGTGCGTATGCGAGTCCCCTGAGTCCTAGAGACAGAGGCAGAAACTGCTTTGTTCATTCATGATGCATTTGTTCAGCCCCTACTTGATTTGAGGCACTGTTCTGGGTGCTGTGGAGACTGGAAGGATGGATGGGACCTGGATCCTGCTCTCGAGGATGTAGATGATTTGGGGAGGATGAGGCTTGTGAGTGTGGAAGTGTAAGGCCAGCCTGAATGTGGTGTATTGAGCAGTGCAGAAGAATTCTTATGGAAGTTCAGAATCAAGAGAGATTGCATCTAGTTTGCAGATGGAGCAAACTTCTTGGAGGAGGCTGTATTAACTAGGTGATACAAAGTGGGGATGAGATTTTGACTTTATGTTCCTTGAAGGAAAAATTCTAGGTGCTTCTATTCTTTATGGAAATTAGGGTTGGATGATGGTCACAATGGACCTTTCTTTCAACTTCCAACCTTAGACTTTTTTTGTACAAGTCACAGGACTTTAAAGCAAGAAAGTGTAAAAAGCAAAAATGCAGGGGAAAAGAGCAAGTCAACACGGGCGTTATGGATTATCAAGGGTGTCTCCTCCATACTGGAGCAATTTGTCAGGTCGTGGTGCCTGATAAATAAATCCCTGGAGTTGAAAAACATGACCGAAGTTTCAAAGTCTTCCATTTCCAAGTGGCTGTCACATGGCCTTTACCTGTTTACAGAAGGAATCACAGTGGAATAAGGCAATCACGCTTTCCGGAAAAGCAAGAAGGATGCATTTCCTGGTGCTGTAAATAGAACCTCTGTGAGTCTCGCCACTCCTACTCTCAGTAGACTGCAGATGGTGGATGGTAACAACCCCTGTTTTTTTTTTTGGCAGGATTAATTGATGGGGTAAGTGTAGGTTTGTGGCTTGTGAGCAGCCAAGGTGTAACTGCTTGTCCATTTCGGCTTTTGCCTAAACCACCAGGACACTGACTTCCTTGAGGCAACGGTGATCCCACAATGCTAACAAAAGACCCCCATTGATTGTTACCCTCTAGTAATTGCTGCCAGTGTGAGGCTGTCCCTTACAACTTGTTCACATCTCCTGACAACCTAAATATGGCCCAGACTAACGGCCTGAAGCCATCATCATGCAGGGTGAAGAATGAAAAAGAAAACATGAATTTCTCCAGCACACTCAAGCTCAGGGTGCAAAACATGCATTTCCAGTGATGGCATTTGCATTGTGCATTAGATGGCTTTTTGGTGGAGCCCACAGGTTCTTGGGCCGGAGAGGACACTGGTAAGCTAACTTTTACTAGACCCCCATAGCATTTCAAAGGGAAATCAGGAGGCAGTTATGTATGTGATAGTACGTGACTGTCTCCTTGCATATTAAAACAAAGGTGTGAGGAGCCACCAGAAGGCAAGGTCTTATACCAGGGGTGGGGGTGGGAATTGGCAGCCTGCATCGGAAAAACTGCCTTGCAGTTAATTCATCTGGACTCCACGCTCAGCACACTGTCAGGAGGGCTCAGCAAATTGTGGCCTTGGGCCAAATCTAGCCCAATGCCTGTAGTAAATAAAGTTTTACTGGAACACAGCCATGCCCATTTGTTTACGTGTTGTTTATGGCTGCTTTTGTTCTACTAGAGCAGAGTTGAGTAGTTGCGACACACTATTAAGACCTGCACAGCTGAAAATATTTCCTATCTAGCCCTTTACAGAAAGTTTGCCGACTCCTGCTCTAATGTATGAAGCCTGATACCAATTTTCACATGAAGTCACCCAGTTGAGCTTCTAGTAGGAGGTTCTGCACCCTAGAGAAGCCGTGCAATTAATTGTGGGCTTCGAAGCCTGGAAAGCTGGACCTGAGAGAAATGGGGCCACGGTCTAGCCTTATTATGAAAACTTTAAAACTCTTTTGCACATTCTGTTTCCCTAAGATTCTCACTAGTGCTTGTAGTTAAGAGGTCCAGCGGCTCATGACTTTAGGGAACGTAAGAAAACTGGTGGAAATCTTATGTCCCTGGGAACCCCGTGGTCGACACTGCTGATTTCTTAAACGGAGGTGTAAAAGTTCAACACAAGCTTTTGATTGGCATTTGGTTTAGATGACTATAAAAATTTCCAGTGCTTCAGGTACATTTAGTAAAAGTTTGGCATGCTGGTTCTGGCATTCCATAGTTAAATGCAAACTTTCTGGACTGCTTAGAGAAAGAATTCTTTATTGCTGGGAAGGAATTAACTTTTTAAGGTGCCAGATTGCTATAATTATTAAAATTTTAGTAGTTGTGTGGGTTGAAAGCTCTCTAAAATTTACTGTATCTAAAAAAATATATGTACTGTACTCAAGTATGACAGTCCCTGATTTAGATTTGTCACCAACATGGGGGCTGAATTGAGACTTAGCACCAGAAGCTCCCCTTCCTGTTTTCTTCCACTTTCTACCCCCAACCTCGTAAAATGTTCACACACATAGAGAAGATGTGCTTTGCCTTAGATGAAAAGCCAGTGGGTTGCTGTGTTGAGAAAGATTCTGAGGATGTATCCAAAAGCGGTAGGAAAGAGCTCCATGATGGATGATTTATGTCTGTGATGATTCAAGAGGGGAAGTTATGTAGCTCATGCCACATAATTCTTATTCTTGCTCTGTGGCTTTGAGGGCTTCTGAATTGCAGAGCGGTCTTTTGTTTCTTTGTTATCAGCTTTCTTCTCTGTTGTCAGCAGATCTGAGACTCAATGTTCCCATCACTGGGACTTATCAGCACCCCATATATTGTTACCTCTGGTTGCTTCATTTCTTTCCCCCCCGCCCCACCCTGCCTCCTCTATGAATTTATTTTTTCTTGGCTCCACTGACTTTAATGATTCTCTTGAGATCTCTGTTTTTAGACAACGATGATCTGGAAAAGGTGCTTCTTTTTGCTCCCAAGACCACTGACTATAGGTAGGCAGATTGTGACCTGGACAAAGTCGCCTGGACAAAGCGTGTGAATGGAGGCTTAAAGCCAGCGTGCACCCCACTCCTTTCACATTCATCAGTCTTCATTCTATTTTAAGAAAAGGCCTTCTCCTCTCCTTTTCTCTGTTTTATCAATTACTCACAGATTCCTGTTTTATTAATTATAATCCATTTGTTTTGATGCTCAAATTGCTAGTAGATTTGGCCAGTGGGAACCCTTGCAAGCTAGTTCCTGTATTCTTTTGACATATGTCTGTCATTTTTGTAAGCACTTCCTTCCTCTCTGGCACAACCAAATATTCCAGATTCATCCTTACCTCCCCTGCCCTATAGCCCTGGAGTCAGTCATTTCTGCAAGAAGTCCTGGTTCCTTTTAGTTGGGAAATGATATTTAGAAATCAAAACCAGTGTGCCAAGTGTGCTCACAGCTAACTGAAGTGTAATTGCTTTTACAATTCAAAGAAATTTTAAAAATTATTAATGCTGTTATGAGTGGATATTGTTACTTCCCATTGCAATCCAATCCTATAGGTTCTTCCTTGCTTTTTCCATTTCATTTTTGATTTGTTTTCTTTACAGTTAGAACCCTGACTCTCAACAACACCAACCCATTTACTCTTTTGATCAATTATATAATGCACGTATTTTCCAGTTGAATCTATTCTCCCTTGGGGCATCTTGTAGTTTCTGAGATTTTTTGTTTTTTTAAAACATTTCTGTCCTTAGTAAGATGAACTCTCATTATATTTCTTCCTGTTTCTTGTCCATTTTAGGCTTAGTTTTTGAATATATGTATTTATATGTTCATTTGAAAATACTCAATTCAATTTGTAATATTGAGTTATAGGTATCTTCTGCTTTATGCTTAAATTTTGGGGGAGAATTTTTATTCACTGAAATATCTTGGACATTTTTGTTTTTTTCTTATAGTGGTAGTATATGCAGTTGGTTAGATTTTTTTCTATTCCCAGGCGTTTTGTGAACAAGTTTTCTATATCAAAAGTATGATTTTCTGTCACTGTAATAAAGTTTAGTATATTTAAATAGATAGTATTGGTGATGGTGGTGGAGTGACCCGGGGGTAGCTGAGATGTCTTATTTCTTTTTGTTTCTGCAGGTTTCTTATTTTTACTTTCTTCCTTCTTGTCCTTCATTGCTACATCTCCAAGGTTCACTGCTGCTTATCTATTTTTCTCATTTCCCCCATGAACAGTGATTCTTTAAGGCTAACACCTCTTTTCTGCTCACTTAAAAGTCCCTTCCTTGTAGCAGGTTCCCTGAACTAGAAAGTCCCTGACCACTGATTAGTATTTTGGCGGTTAGTGTTGGACTTACTCTTTCTGGGGCTTTGCATTTTGTTTTCAGACCCAAAAGCTTCTCCTAACATTACTTCTTGTTTCCAGATCTGTAAGTCATCTCTGGCTTGACTTCGCCCTGCTGAGTTCCACATTTCTTTTCATTCCAGGATCTAGGCTGAAGGAAAAGTCCCTACTTGGGACCCAGTCTTCTCATGGCAGAGTACAAGAACAAAGATGCTGACCCAAATTATTCAAGCACATTTAAAGCTTCTGCTGAGATATAGTGCACATGATATTTGCTCATATTCCATTGACAAAGGCAAGTCACATGACCACACCTCTCCATGGGGCCAGGAAGTATACTCTTCCCATATGCAAGCATAGCAGAGGTGAGGAGTGGATTATACTCATACAGGGAAGGTAAATGTTAAGATGCTCAAGTGCATTGTAAGTCTTCAAGCGGGAGATTTTATTTAGCAGAATTTCTCAAATTAATTGACCACAGAATCCTTTCCTTGAGGTACATCTCAAATTCCCCAGGAAACAGTTTGGGAAATGCTGCTCTGATCCATCTTGAGGTTTTAGAACTAACCTTAGAAAAGACATTCCTTCTGCTTTGAAAGTTTGAGTAAATGGAATATATAAAATTCTGAAACTCAATGTTTCAGTGAGTAAGAACCAGACATTAAAACCTTTCCATGTCAGCAAGTCCTATGTTACTTTATAGTTAGCATGTCGTCAACCCTAAAGAACTGTAATAAGCAGATCTGGAAAATAATCCTGAAATTCTCATGCTTTCTGATCTTTATGGAGCATCAGTAATCTTATTAGGAACCACCCATCCCCCAACTCCCCCCCCCCCCCCCCCCCCGCCCAAATGATCTGTTGCTAAGGAATTATCATTTGAATGTCTTCAAATATAAAATCAAGAGTTGCCATCTGGTTGTTTCATGTCTCTTTCTGTATGAATATTGTTTCTCTCAGATTCCAACATGAGTCAGAAAGGGATTGTTTAACTCACTAACTATAGCACCTAGCGTGGTATCAGATATGTGAATAATAGATTGCTTTTAATGATGAAAAAATGTTTACTGAGCATGTGCTGTATGCATGGCAGGGTATTTTTATTCTGTGGGCATTGGCTATATGAAAAGCAGAGAAAGAAAACTTAAATTAGGAACACATATTCTTTCTTTATAGCATAAGGTAAGTGTCTCATAACCTTGAAATTATGGGATACAGGTCATTGGGCTAAAAGACAGAAAGGAAACGAGGGTGTCCTCATTTGAATGTCCAGCTTAGGGGTTAACTTGGGATAATTATTATTTTTTATTCTTTTCATCTTCAAAGTAGGAGATACTACGTGACGCCTTGAAGAAATTCTCCTAATGAAGACTGCAAAGAATAGAAAAGTGTTGCAGAAGCAAATGTGCTCTACAGTTTTGTTTAAGTTGGATTCTTTTTATTTTTATCCCAAATATGTGATCTTTCAAGCCTTCTCTCTAATGTTTTCATTGTGAGAAACTATGTACAACATAAAATTAACAATTTTAATAATTAATTTTTAAGTGTAAAATTCAATGGCGTTAAGTACATTCATAACTGTTGTGAAACCACCACCACTATCCACTTCCAGAACTTTTTCATCATCCCAAACAGAACTCTACCCATTAAACAAAAACAGAAACTCTACTCATTAACCCAGAACTCCCCATTCCCACTACCCTCAGCCTCTGGTAACCTCTATTCTACCTTCTGTCTCTATGACGTTGCCTGTGCTAGGCGCTTCATATAAGTGGAATCATACAATATTCGTCTTATTGTGTCTGTTTATTTCTCTTAGCTTTATGTTTCCGCAGTTCATCCATGTTGTTGCATGCATCAGAATTTCATACATTTTTACGGCTGAATAACATTTCGTTGTATGTATATAGCACATTTTGTTTCTCCATTCAACAGTTGATGGACACTTGGGCTGTTTCTGCCTTTTAGCTATTGGGAGTAATGCTGCTCTGAGCATTGGTGTGCAAGCTAACCCTTTCCTGAAGGTTCCAGTTCAGCTCTGTAGTCTTGAAGTCCTGACACTCAGCCAGGTGGAGGTACAGTGTCTGGCAAATAGAAAAGAGTAACTGGCAGCAGGCAAATGGTTAAAATTTTGGCTTGAAATTTTGTAAGCTTTGTTTCCTTCCCTTTATTTTCTCAGGGCAGATCTTTTCCTGGAATCAAGTTCAGCTCTTAGAACGACCCCCTGGGTGGCTGATGGACAAAACAATAAAGCTGACCAAATCCTGCTCCTTTCCATATTAATGGGGCCACTTGCTGTTGTGGGACTGAAAGTCTTACAACTGATTGACAGTTCTTTAATATTCTAATTATATAAACTTTCTGTGTTATGATTTTGCCATTTAACATATTAAATTTCATAATGTGACTGAATTTGTGTGTTAGAACCCTGTTTATTAATGGAGACCGACATGGTTCCAGTAAGAATTGATAAGATGACTGAGTGATGCTGGAAATTCACAGTGATAGTTTGGGGGAGGCTGGCCTACAAACTGACCAGTCTTTTCTGTTTAAATTTCACGAGAAAATTTCTTGGATATGAAATCCACGTTTTCACTCATTTAGACACATTGTCTAATGATTAGATGTGAGATAAGGGAAAACTGGCTCTAAAATAGGAACTCAGAGGCCAAAAGTCAAGGGAATTGCTCTATAAAGAAAGTGTCCAAGGGTGGAGGGCAGAGAAAAGCACTTAAATAGTCTGATTTTATTATCTTTTTCTTTCACAATGCTTTCCTGGCTGTGGGTATACATATATACTAGTTAGCAGAAACTTCAGGCTTCTATTTTCTCTGGAAAATAACTGAGGTCTATACATTCTGAGATAGATCATTGGGTCTGTAGCCATTTTTTAGGGAAGCTATGGCCTAACGAGTGGCAACATGATTTTTGCTGCTACTCAGTTTAGAACTCAACCAAACTGAACCTCAGCTGGGAGGTTTCAATAATTTATAGCTTAGTGAGGTTAGGCTTACCCTGGTCCCAAAAGGTGGGTTAAGTTGGGTTTAAACAGCTTTATGTAAAATTCCAGTGCATTATTAGTAACATTCAAATAAATTAGAAAACTGTAGTCATTTTCATCTTCTGGGATATTACAGTTTTAAACTAGCAGTGTTAGTATGCTAGCAAAGTTAAACATTATAAAGCAAAACAGATGGGTCACTTTAAAAAATGATTATATATTAATTTTTTTAAATTATGAAGGTAATATGATTATCTTACAGCAAATATAGAAAAGAAAAATTTGCTTAGAATCCAATACTCTAAAGCAGCTACTAATGTATTTTGGTATAATTCTTTATGGTCTTTTCCCTCAGCCTAACTATTTATCTACCTTTCTTTACATGTTTGTCAGTGTAATTTAAAGACAAATTTGTATCTTATTCTTTCCATTTAATATTGTATTAAAACATTTCCCATGTTTCTATATTGTCTTCAGAGCTATAATTTTAAGTGGCTTAATTGTGGGAATCTGTGTAATGTACTATATTCACCTCACTTCCAATTTTAGAGTAAACTAGACCATAGATTTATCATTCAAGATTTCAGCTGTTCTTGAACAATTCCAAAGGCCCAGGGCATGTGATAATTAGTAATTTTATTGAAGTATTTATAGGAATTTAACTTATGAGATTGGAGCCCAGGAGCTAGCCAGCCAGTCCATGAACTGATTGCCCGATATCAGGATATTAACATAGTTTGTGTATTCTCTGTCTGTCCCATATGCATTCGATGGGGGGAAATTATTTTATTAATTTTTGCTGTATAACAAACCACCTGAAACTTAGAAGCTTCAAACAACAAACATTTCTTAATTAGCTCATGATTCCTTGGTTGGCTGTGATGGCTGGGAGAATTTTGGCCTGGGATGACTGAGCTGGGGTTGGATGGCCTAGGATGAACTCGATCACATATCTGGGGTTGGCAGGTGGTTGGCTAGAGTATCTTGGTTTTTTAGCACATGACCTCTCTAGCAGGCTTGATTGAGTTCATGGTGGTCTCATGGTTTCAAGTGCAGCAAGAGAAAGCAAAATTCATGTGCAAACATTTCTCAGTCATTTTTCAATGTGCTTGCATAGTATTTTCTAATGTTCCATAGGCCAAAGCAAGCCACATGGCCAAACCCAGAGCAATGGATAGATAAATAGACTTAACCTCTTGAAAGGTGGAGAAGCAATATCACATTGCAAAACGGCATGCGAATGGAAAAAAAATTATTGTTTGCAAATAATTAGATAAATAAAAAAATTATTGTTTGCAAATAAACGAACACAATTTCATGCAAAGATATATGATCAAATTTGGGAATATGCAAGTTCTTGATAGAGTCTCCCAGAAATCCAAGGGCCATGCAACTTGTGACTCATGGGAAGGGGGGCCTTCTAGTTATGGGCAAGAATTACAAGTAATACTTTAATGAGCTTCTTTGTGGATATTTAAAAAATTACTTTGAGTTATTTGGTTATGATAGATTCCCAGAAGAGGAATTAACTGGGGCAACAAGAATGAGCATTTTTATGAATCATGTTCTGTCAGCAATGTATGTTTGATTATGTATGAGATTGCGTGTTTTACTATACTTCAGTTAGCTCTGAATAGTATCAGTAACAAAATTTGCTAGGGAAAAGTTAAAAAAAAAAGGCTCCTAATTTCTAGGGGTGTTTATTAGTCTTCTAGGGCTACCATACCAGAATACTACAGAGTGGGTGGCTTAAGTAGCAGAAATTAATTTTCTCCGAGTTCTAGCAGCTCCAAGATGAAGGTGTTAGCAGGTTTGATTTCTCCTGAGACCGCTGGTCTTGGCTTGCAGATGGCTGTCTTCTCACTGTGACCTTTTCTCTCTGCATGCATCCCTAGTATCTCTTCCTTTTCTTATAAGGACACCAGTCCTATTGGTTAGGGCCCTACCGTTATGACCTCATTTAGCCTTAGTTACCCCTTTAAGGCCCTATCTCCAAATACAGTAATTTTAGGGGTTAGGACTTTGACACATGAATTTTGTAGGACTGCAATTCAGTCCATGACAGTGTGTATCTAGCTTTTGTGGGGCCTGAAGCTAATATAATTTTGGGGCCCTCTTAAAAAGAATATACAATCATGAATACAAAATGGCTAGGTCCTCTTCCTGGGTCTTGGAAGGGCTGGTCCAGTGAAGGGCCTGCGGCCTAGGTTTCCTTACCGCACAGCTAGCTTGCCTCTGTTCGTTATTTCTTTGTGCTTTAGTGAATACTGGGCATCATTTGCCAATATACAGCTAATGATATTGGATTTAAGCAAAGAGGCAGGAGAGGAATATCATCATTCAGCACGAAAGAGTCTCAGCTTTGAAGCTTTGGGTTTAAGCTGACATGATAGGATTTTAGGAGCAGCAAACCACTTTTGTGGTGTGTTTGGTGACAATGGATGTGTCTGATTACCTAAAGCATTACCTCTGCCATCTGAGCACTAATGGGTGAAATGTGATTAAGAGGGGCTAGATCTTCATTCTTTAGTTAGATGCGAGCCAGAATCTAAGTTCCCTTGGGAGAGGGAACACACCCAGTTAAGTTTACGTTAAGATATAAATGCCCGATGCTAGAGTTCCTAGGAGTAGGTTTTCAAGCAAGATGGCATTGGGTAATTTCACAGTGTGTTTGAAGAGAGAAAAGTACTGAAAAATGGAGATTGAAGTGCTAATGACAAGCTTTACTCTTAAAAGTTTTGGATAGGCCAGTGCTGGCTATGGAGGACGTGGTTGTTGTGTCCTGGTAGAGTGCTTGTTTGCAGGGGAAATCTGTTGTTTTAGAAAGGTGTTTCTGCTGCTATTCCTGCTTCCTTCCCCGGATACAGGGTCCTGAACACAACTTGGGACTCGTTGGAAGGGCAGGGCTATAATGTGACAGGCACTGCGTTAGACCGATGAGAATATAGAAACAGATGACCCAGGCAGAGATCCTTGGGGGTAATGATTAATTAAATATGGGTCTTTAAGTAGAGGTTGAGGGGAGTTTGGAAAGTTGGCTTGGCAGTGGGCTGGGTAGAAGGAAAAAGGAACATGGGAGTGGGGCAAAAGAACGTAAATCAAGAAAAATCTTCATGAAATGACACATTTAAAGATACATTAATTGCATATATAAAAGGTAAATCTAACTTTCCCTCTTGCTAAATAATACAGATAATTCACATAGCTATGGAGATCATTATTCAAAATTACCATGAACCTCTGGCTCCTGGAAGGCAGCCAATGAGAGTCCCAGAGCTTAAAGGGGCCTGTCTTAACCACCAAACTGAGTTACCATTGACACCCATACAAACCATGTAGAAAAATATTAGCATTTCCTATTTAAACAAATAGGATATAGTCAGGGGACACATGGTTATCTAATTTTCCTTTGAAAAGATAACATTTAAGAAAGCACAGAGTTTAAACATGAAAATCACTTTGCACAACGTGACCACTGATTCAAACTGGGGTAGTCCTTGTTGCCCGCCAAGAACAAGCACGGCATTGTCTCAGCAATGAAAAGAAAAACAGCGTCAGAGTTTCTAAGTTTGTTCTGAATCCAGTTCCTTGTTAGAATGTAAAGATGTATTTTCTTTGTCCTTCTCTTGTCTCCCTTCTTAATTTTTTTAACCTCCTATTTTTAATGGGGCTATCTAAGTGGATGTTGAAACTGTCTGAATGTTCAGAAAGAGTACATTTCCTACGTAAACAAACACAACCCAGCTTAGGGGGAAAGGAAAGCAGTCTTGTCAACCCGAAAGGACCCAGCACATGGTAATTTTTGTAATTGAAGTATTCCAGGGATTCCAGAGTACAGGAATAATCCATAAAACGGGGACTGGACCACACAAAAACACACCCATGGCTCCAGGCGGGCATGTTTGAAAATAAGCAGACCTTCAGGAGTAGGAAGCGGGGGGCTTGCATCAAATGATCTTTATAAATGCCCTTCTAAATTTAAAATTCTCTCTAAGCTTCTTCCAGGTAAAAATATTGTTGGGGGGTGGAGGGGCGGGCTGGAGGCTGGCTATGAAACCCAGACGCTGTGGAGAGGAAGACAAATAGACTGCTAAGGTCAGGGCCAGAATGACATGACCTTGAGACTTTTTGTTTTCTTTCTCAAGGTCTTTTACATGCCTTGCTACATTATAGTCTCAAGTCTGGGATTCCAATGGAGTTAATATCCATTGAGAATTTACTATGCTTTAGGCAATGAACTAGATGGTTTCATATACAGTCTTCCATTTGGATTCTTCAAAGACAACATCTAATTATCCCCAGAGAAGACATGGCTGAAAAGACAGGATGGTGAGGGAGTACCTAAATTTATTCTAGATACGCTTTTCTTTGGAAGTTCTCTGCTGCAGTGAAAGATTCTTTCTTGCATACCTGTTGGTAAAATCCTTGACTGTCCGATTCTCTGAATAACTATAATTGGAGCAATTAGATAATGTTAAAAACTAGCAGGAGAGATGCTAATATTTTAAAATACAGTCTATCTGTGATTCTTGCAGCTCCCATTCTAATTCCAGATGAAGTGCCGTGGGTGCCAGAGTCCAGACGACAATTTTGGCTCCTCCAAGGACAGGCAGAATATAGGAAGACAGAAACCTTGTTATCTCTCAATAGGGGTGGCCATTTAACCTGTCAGAGATGGAAGTCAAGATTTCCTTTGGTATTAAGTGGCAGCTTTTGACTGGCTGCAAGGAGAGCCTGAGTTTGTTTAATTTGGAGTAAAGTTTTATGAGTTAATCTCTAGTGAGGCAAAGCAGCAGTAAACACAGAACATACTGGTCATTATTCTAAGTATTTCTACATTCTTTCTCATGCATGAAAGGAGAAAAAAAAATCCCTCCCCCCACCAAAAAAAAATGGTGAGGCACAGTACTCAAATGTGTGTGTGTGTGTCTGTGTGTGTGTGTGTGATTTTGTTTTGACCAAACCATCTGGTGTACAACATACCCCAGGAGTGTGAAGGCAAACATTTACCAGGAGACTCACATGGTTTCTGCTGTGTATAAACATATTTGTAGAAGACTCTTATGTTTCTAGAAAGTGGAGATAAACATAGATCTCTCTATGCATGTATTAACACAGTCCAATCCTTTGCAGACCAAACTGTTATTTATTTTAGTGGGCTTTTTAAACTCAGGTGGGTTAAAATGCCAGGGAGACACACGCAGTCTGGAAATGATCAGTGTCATGTTTGAGGAAAACTACTTTCTCCTCAATTTTAATAATATGAGTGAAAAATTGAGGAGGTATTGTGATATGGTTGTGTGCTGAAAAGTGGATTAAATCTCTCTTAAATCACAACATAAATAAAACCTTAATGAAGAATCTTAAATGTGAACTTGAAATGGTCCTAAAAACAAAGGAGGTAATTTACCTGATTTATTAAGGGAGAGAAAAAGTAGCTTGGTGTGTGTTCTGTGGATTTCATGTTTAATGGGACAGACTTTAAGGGAAACTGCTGGGAATTAGGGAAGCTAAACCAAAAGCTCTGAGCATTCTGGCTGGGTTTTGAGAGGATAGAGGGAGGGAGAAATCACCCATTCATCCATCCATCCATGCATCCATCCAACCAAAAACCAAACAAACACCAACCAACCAACCAACCAAACTCTGAGTGCCCAGACCCTGAGAAAATGGCTATTGTTTTTGAAGGGAATCCTGGTGATCAGAAGGCCACTCCGTAAGGGAGCACTTGAACTTCAGAAAGGAGAAAGGAGATTTATTAGGAGGCACACATGAGGCTTGAGGGGAATGTTCCTGATAGCTGGGGCTCCTGCTGTTCTCATTCCCAGGCTTTTGTATCGTTGAAAACCCTTCAGTGAGATCCAAATATGGCTTTGGTTCTTTTCACATCACACAGCTGCTTGAGCATTTTGCACAACCAGCTCTGAAAAGTTTGGGATATAAGGTGCTTCTTTTCAAGTTCTCTCAATTCTTCAAAAAGAATAGGCTACAGTCAGCTTTGTTATGGGGTGGCAGTGGGGTGCTGGAAGGTGTGCTTCTGGCTGGTCATGTGTCAGGGGGGCAAAGTGTGTCACCTCTGGGGTCCTGTTTCCTCATGAGAAAAATGGGGGAACCCTACAACATGTGGCCTTTTGTGATTGGCCTCCTTCACTTAGAATCATAGTTTCGAGGTTCATGCTTGTAGCATGTATCAGTACTTCATTTCGTTTAAAGACTGAATAATATTCTATTGTTTGGGGAGTGTTGCATTTTGTTTATCCACTTATGTAGGCATTTCATCTTTATTTACAACATACGCTGTTGATGGTTGCTGGACAACCATCTAATTTTTAGATGGTTTAGATGCACTAATTTTTAGCATCCAAGAAGTTGGCGTGGTGGGAGTCTGGGACATCTGTGTTGCTAAGAACATTTCCTGGTTCTATGTGTAACCTCATCCCATCTGTAACCGCACGCTGAAGGGTCTCCGTGTTTCTGCCTGTGTTCTCACTGTCGGCAGGAATCACAGAAAGGATCGAGTATGCAGGAAAGAATGGGTCTGAAGGAAATGGGGGCTTCGAGCTTGTGTTCCTTCCTTCAGTTGGCAGACAGCCGCTGGAGGGAAAAACGGACAACTGCAGGAGCAGGGAATCCACTGATCCATTTGTCGGGGCCCATGAAGAGCACGCTGGAATATTCTATTCTATCCTTAGAACAGCCCACCATGCTCAGAGCCACCTGGCAGCAGCACGACCATCATCTACCTGCAAGGATTTCAGGTGAAGCCCCTTACTCAGAGGAAGTTACTCCCTACTGAATTTTATCACCTCTAGTTCTTTAAACTTGCCTTTTAAAAGTTCCTTAGGCTCACCAAAATCACGAAAACAAACGACGAAGCTGTAATTTGAGCCTCTTTGAGGGTTAATGTGATTAGTTTTTAAAACGTCTCCTTTCATGCTTTTAAATGAAAATATAAGTGATATGTGTACAAATTCCCAGAGAGAAGACCGTGGGTGCACCCTTGCCTTCCAAGGACCTTACAGCACTTAATAGAGGATTTGATTTAATGTTTATGGAAAACCCACCTGATTTGTGGCAATTGCTGGGTTACTGAAACTGTGCAGTTCGTCCTTTTCTTGGCCTGTCTGTGACATTCCCCCGACCTCCACCACATCTGAAATGTTCTTTGCATTTTCTTTGGATGTTTGCTAAATAACATCCTGCACGATGGCTTCAGAGAAGAGAAGCTGTACCAAAGAGCCAGGGCAGAGAGAAGACGGTGTCCTTCAAAGGGTACTCTCGGGTTTCCCACATGGTGACAGGTACTTGGAGCAGAATGACAGTGGCGTCGCGTAAGATCAAATGCTCTCTCTTAGCCTCACCCTGAGGCACTGGGTGGTATTTGTAGCAGCTGTAGGTGTGCATGTTGACCAACCCGGGAGAGTGGGTAGGGTTAGCTATCTCAAGCAGCAGACCCCAAGAATATATCATGTGGATGCTTCCCATGAAAGACAGGGCCTTTCTAAGGAAGAGGATTTGAATTTCTACCAATTAAATTTATTTGATAGATGCTTATTGAGGGCTGTGAGCCAGGTATCATTGCAGGCATTGAGGGTATATCGCAGGGACAAAGTAGACAATGATTCTGTCCTTATAGAGTTTTCCCTTTTCGAGGGTGAGGGGAATCAATATATCAAATACCTACATATAGTAAGATGTCAGACAGAGACAAGGCTTCTGAAGAACAATGAAGCAAATAAGGGTTGTATAGCGAGGGGCTTTATAGATGCAGAGGTCAGGGAAGAGCTTTTCAAGGATGTAATGCTTAAGCAGGGATCTGGATGAGGCAAGAGAGCAAGCCGATACATTTCTGGGGATACATTTTCCAGGCTGAGGAGGCAGCACGTGCAAAGGCCCTGAGGAAGGTGCTTGTTTGGCATGCTAGAGGAGCAGCAAAGGGGACAGTGTAACTGGCACAAGGGAAAGTGTCGCATGGAGTAGAGTCACAGGACAATATGGGGCCTCATCATATACGGCTTTGCAGGGAGTATGAGGCCTGATGTGAGGTCCAGTGTGTGCCTCAGTTTCCTTATTTTATGCTGTTATGAGATTATAGGATACAAAGAATGTGAAACGTCTGGCATCTAGGAGGCACTTAAGGAATTCGAATCATCTTTCTTCTCTCGCAAGAGTTGGCAGCAGGAATATTTTTGATGTCAACCTCTTCACATTTGCTTAGTTCCCCAGGATTGGCACACTTTAGTTTTGTCTTGGTTGGGGCACTTGGGAAGGCTAGTTTTTCTCTATGTTAGAATATCACTAGATCTCCTCGGTGTTGACTTTGATTGTGGTGGAGAAAGGGAGTGGAAGACTCATGCCATAAGACGAGAATGCTTTCCTTGGATGGCCAGCAAGGACTGCATTTATAGTTTGTCATTGGATTTGGGGCTCAGAAGAGGAAGCAGCTTATGGTGCTTCCTTCAGCTTGAGCTGGGGCCTTCATGCCAGACGGTCTCTCAGCTCCTTTGCAGACCTTCTGTGATTCTAAGGCAATATCGTGAATGATCACTTTACTCCGCAGCACCTCGTTTTTTTTCTGACAATGCAAGGCAAAGTTCTTCAGAGAATAAATAATAATATGAGTATAAGCAGAGTTTGATAGTGCTTAGAAATGTAGCTGGGAGACACGGAGAACATTGGTCTGCACCTAGACACCCAGTTATGACGTATAAACTTATTTACTTCGTCAAAGGTCCTGAATCACCCAGATGACACTGAATGCCAGCATAACTTGCAGAATCAATAGCCCCCAAACCTTCCCAGAGGGCTTACTGCCAGCTTCCAAAAGAGCAACATTTAGGTCAATGGTCTCCAAACTGGTATTAGGAGAGGAAAGTAATGCCAAAGATCCAGAAAGAGTAAAAATGAAAACCAGATCAGTGAAATAGTATTTAGTAATAGTTTATTGTGCACAAAAGAACTGTTTGCAAACTGGGAATCAGCAAATCTAAAACTGGTATGAAACTCAGAGGCCTGGCATTATGGAATGGCTTATAAAGTGAAATGAGGACTCTGTTTAACCTTTACAATGATTAGTTATTACAATGGGGGTTTCCAGGCGGTGGGGGATTGCTGAAAAGTGATATCTTATACCATTTTAGGAAGATGACTTAAGTTTCTTTTATGATTATCAGAGGCATTTACAAGAGGCAACCTAAATCAAGATTTTCTATTTTTAAAAGATTTTTATTAAAACACAGCTAACATGCAATATCATATTAGTTTCAAGTGTACACAATAATTATTCAACATTTATGTACCTAAATAAGTGATCACCCTAAGCCCAGCAGCCATCTGACACCGTACCATGCTATCACAATATTACTGACTATATTCCCTATGCTGTACGTTACATCCCCATGACTTATTTATTTTATACCTGCAAATTTGAACCTCTTATTCTCCTTCATCTTCCTCCCCTTTTAAAATTTTTCAATTCCAGTTGACATTCAATATTATTTTATATTAATTTCAGGTGTATAGCATAGTGGTTAGACATTTATATAATTTAAGAAGTGATCCCCCTGACTAGTCTTACCCACCTGGCACTATATTTCCATATCATTGATTATATTTCCGACACTTTACTTTACATCCCCATGACTATTTTGTAACTACCAGTTTGTACTTCTTAATCCCTTCACCTTTTTCACCTTGCCCCCCTTCCCTTCCATCTATCACCCCAACAAATCTAGCACCTATCTGACACCATACATAGTTATTACAATATTATTGACTATATTCCTTATGCTATAACCTACATCCCGATGACTACTTTGTAACAACCAATTTGCACTTCTTAATCGCTTTCCCTTTTTCACCCATTTCTATCCTCTCTCCCATCTGGCAACCATCAAAATGTTCTCTGTATCCATGAGTTTGTTTCTGTTTTGTTTGATTGTTTATTTTGTTCTTTAGATTCCACTTAGCGAAATCACATTGCATCTGTCTTTTGCTGTCTGACATACTTAATTCAGTACAATATCCTCCAGGTCCATCCATGCTGCTGCAGATGGCGGGAACCCATTCCCTTCCCCGGCCAAGCAATATTCCACCGTATATATGTACTATCTCCTCTTTATCTATTCGTCCATCAACAGACACTCAAGATGCCTCCACATCTTGTCCATTGTAAACAAAGCTGTAATAAACATATGGTTGCACATGTCCCCTCGAAGTACTGTTTTGGGTTTCCTTGGATAATTACCAGAAGTGGGATTACTGGGTCCTTCTTTGTCACTTGTTATAGCCTTTGTTTTAAAGTCTATTTTGTCTGGTATAAGTATTACTATGATAGGTGTTTTTTTTTTTTTTTTTTTCATTTCAATTTTCATGAAATATCTTCTTCCCATCCCTTTACTTTCAGTCTCTGTGTTTTTTTGGTCTGAAGTGAATTTCTTGTAGGCAGTATATATAAGAGCCTTGTTTTCTTATCCATTCAGCCACACTATCTTTTGAGTAGAGCATTTAATCCATTTACATTTAAGTAATTGTTGATAGATATATAGTTACTGCGATTTTATTGGTCATATTTTTTATCTTTTTGTTTGTTTTTTGTCTTAAAGGAGTCTCTCTAACATTTCTTATAATACTGGTTTAGTGGTGAGCAACTCTTAGCTTTTTATTGTCTGCGAAGCTCTTTATCTTTCAGTTTTAAATGATAGCTTTGCTGGGTAGTGTAATCTTGGTTGTAGGTCCTTGCTTTTCATCACTTTGAATATTTCCTGTCAATCCCTTCTGATCTGCAAAGTTTTTTGTTGAGAAATCAGTTCATAGTCTTATGGGAGCTCCCCTGTAGGTAACTAACTGATTTTCTCTTGCTGCTTTTAAGATTCTCTCTTTGTCTTTAACCTTTGGCATTTTCATTAGGATGTGTCTTGGTGGGGGCCTCTTTGTGTTCATCTTGTTTGGGATTCTCTGCGCTTCCTGGGCCTGTTTATCTGTTTCCTTTGCCAGGTTAGGGAACTTTGCAGTCATTACTTCCTCAAGTAGGTTTCCAATTCCTTGCTCTCTCACTTCTCCTTCTGGTACCATCACGATGTGAATGTTGGTAAGCTTGATGTTGTCCCAGATGCCCCATAAACTGTACTAATTTTTTTTTCTTTTTCCTTTTTGCTGTTCTGATTGAGTGTTTTATGCTACCTTATCTTCTAAATTGCTGATTTGATCTTCTGCTTCACTTAATCTACTGTTGATTCTCTTTAATATATGCTTAATTTCAGTTATTGTAGTCTTCATTTCTGACTGGTTCTTTTTTTGTGTTTTCTACCCCGATTTTTATACTTCCTATCTCTTTGTTGATATTCTCCATAAAATCATTGAGCATCCTTATGACTAGTGTATGGAACTCTGAGTCCGGTACATTGCTTGTCTCCATTTTGTTTAGTTCTTTTTCTGGATCTTTGTTCTTTTCTTTTATTTGGGACATGTTTCTTTATCTCCCCATTTTGGCTGCCTCCCTGTGTTTGTTTCTATATATTAGGTAGAGCTGCTATGCCTCCTGCTCTTAGTAGAGTGGCCTTATGTAGTAGGTGTCCTGTGGGGCCCAGTGGTGCAATCTCCCAGGTCACCAGAGCCAGGTACTCCAGATGTGTCCCTTGTGTGGTTTTGTGTATTCCCTCCTGTTGTAGTTGAGATTTGATTGCTGTTTACATGTCAGTGGGACTAGCTGTGACTACATTGGAAGAACTGTTGTGCAGGGGCTGACCCAACAGAACAAGGTTCCTTCCTAGTAGTGGGGCTTTGGTACCTTCCCAGTCTTCCCTTTTTGTGTGTTATCCTTGGAGGTGGCTGGATAATGCTCTGGCCCGATCTGGAGCTAGTCACTGGGCCTGTCAGCCCCAGGGTCTCTTGGGAGGAGACCCGCTACAGGCCAAGTTCAGCCTCAGTCTGTGCTATGCCTGGGACCATTTGGCATGAGCCACAAAGCAATCCAGAGATAGCTGCCACCTGTGCTGTGCTCTGAGGTGCTTTGAGAGGCCTAGTCACAAACCAAGGCCAGTTGACACTAGTGCTGGGCATAAGGCTGCTCAGCCAGAAGTACAAGACATGTTGAAGCCAGATGCTGCTTGTTTAGGTTTTGTGAACCTTTGAGAGTTTCAGGAAAGTCTGAAGCATGAGCCAAGGCACGCCATTTATATGGAAAAGCCACTGGAAGCACCTTGGGTGTGCCCAAAAGTTGGGTGGGTAGTGGTCTCAGGGAATCATTAGGGTGGGGCAGACAAAAGGTGATAGGCTCTCAGACATAGCCTCAGCCTATGTGTGCATGCAGGGAGGGGTAGGGCTCAACAAAGAAACAATGGCTACCGCCAACTCCTCCATCTGGGAGAAAGCTGCCCCTCCAGTCCTCACCCTGAAGCTAGATAATTCAGTTCTTCTCCACATGTCCCTGACACCTTTTGAGCTGCTGCTCCAGTACTGGAGCTCAGAGTGAGTGAGTCTGTCAGCAAGTAAGTCCATGCATTGTCCCTTTAAGAGGAGCACCTGGGAGTGCAGCTGCCCTTGGTTTTACTCAGCCACAATCTCTGCTGGTTTTCACAGCCAGAAGATATGGGGACTTCTCTGTCTGTCACTAAACCCTGGGCTGCACAGGGGCTGGAACCTCTCAATCCTCGGGGGGGGAACCTCCGCAGCTGACATATCCCTCCTGATTTTTAATGGTCACAGGTGGTTGTGGGACCAGGCCATTCCACGTCTCTCCCTTTCCTGCCAGTCTTAAGGTGACTTCTTTTTATGTCTGTAGTTCTAGGTCTTAGCTTCAGCTAGACTTCAGGTGATTCTCAATAATGGTTGTTCTGTGGTTTAGTTGTAACTGATATGGTCCTGAGAAAAGGTGAGCCCAGCATTTACCTATTCTGCCATATTGATTGGAAATTTCAAGTTTCTCTTATGTTCATGAAATAAGCTAGATTTAGTTTTGCTTATATGGCTTAAATGGTTGCCTGCTTGGGGGATTTTCAAGCCTGGTCTGTATTTTATTTTACTTTAACATTAGGAACTCTTGGGATTGTGCAAGATAACTCACTGGGGGACGGGTGGGGACTGGAAGATGGTGGAAATTCTAATTTTATTTTTAAGGATCTCATCTTTGGTGATCTCCCCACCCTGCCCCACCCCCTGAGTTCTGTCATGTACTGATTTACTAGTTAAGAGATAGACTTCAGAACTGGATAACCAGGGTTTGAATTCTGGCTCTGGCACTTCCTAATTGTATTCTGTTGGGCAAATTTCTTACCCTCTCTGTGACATAGTTTCCTCATTGGCAAAATGGAAAAACATTATCCACCTGCTAGGGTTGTTCTGAAGATTAAAAGCATTAGTAAATGTAAAGTGTTTAGAAAGGACCATGGCACACTGTTATATACTTGTTTGTCACTATTTTCCCATTATTACAACAGGGTAATAATTTATAAGTAAATAAATATGAAAATAGTAGGTATGTGTGTGCCCTACAGTTTTTCACTGATGGGTGGGTGATTTTAAAAATTTGGAGATTAGTCCTTAAGGTGATGAGAATAATTTTTCATCTAACAACTAAGATATTAACCTTTGTAAGGACACAGTTTGCTGATGGTTATAGTTTTATATAAATGGGGCAGGTTTTCGTATCAACACTAGAGTGAAAACACTCAAGATATAAAGGAACAAAGCCTCAGAAGGGCACCAATTGCTTTCCAATTAGAGACATATTTTCTGAGGCTGGTCTACAGAGAGCTGAGTTGTGTTGAGAACATAGGGCTCTCTCCATGCAGCCTCCTAGGAGCAATGGATGGAATTCTGCCTTAGAGGGAATCCCACAAAGTGGGTTTTATAGGACTTAGCATTGGCTCTGGCTCATGGATCGGTAGCAGCATCTGTTTATAATAAAATAGAGCCCGTACCCTGTCTCTGTCTGCAAAGGGCCACCCTGCTACAGCCGCCTGAAGTAGACAGACCATGAGCCTGCTTATCCAGTAGAGAGTTACATGTGAATTCTTCAAAACCAAACCAAACCAAACCAAAACCCCAAACAACACCACTTCCTAATAACAATATTTAAATACTTTTTATTATGGGAAATTTTAAACATATACAAATGTAGAGAGAAAAGTATAATAAACTCCCTTTGTATCCATCACCCAGGTTCAAAAGTTACCAACTCACAGCCAATCTTATTTCATTTATAGCTCCCTAATTTCCCCTATTCCCTGTGATATTTTGAGGCAAATCTCAGACATCACATTGTTTCATCCATAGATATTACAAAAGACCATTTAGAACACTAGGCCACGTGGTGAATAGTCAGAACCAGAGAAAACAAAACAAAACCTAACTGAAAGCATCTAGTGTGTCTGTGAGCTTATCTGGGGCCTGCATAAAAAAACAACTGGGTGAAGAAATGGCCACACTATATTCTCTTTCCCAATTCTGAGGCTTCTCCTAGGGGTGCCCCTGGTTCTGAGTCTTCAACTCTTTTAACCATCAATCGGCGAAGAAGTAACATTTCTGTTTTCAGTGTTCTGTTGCACTCTAGTAAAATTAAAACCATGACAAAGAACATATTAATGGAGGACTAAGTTAGAATCTGGGATCTTGGTGGTAGTCTGAGATGGGATTCTGGTATACCTATCAGCTTAGAGAGTGAGTTATTGACTCTTGGAATGGTAGAACAAGTTATTCAGAGCTATCAACCAGGGATTTTTAAATTTCTGGAGAAAAATGAAAAGATTGGTATAGAAAAAAATAATGCCCAATTTGCCTTCCAAAAAGAAACAGAGAGAAGTTTTCAGTGGCCTTTAAGTTGCTCTCACTTGTCATTCTATTAAGAGTGTGTAAGTATCCCGTCCCCTCCCTCCTTAAGCATGAGAGTTGCATGGGGACAGCCACTTGGATCATTTTTGAAAGGTTGCCAACTCCTGACAGTGATACAATCTAAATAAAGAATGCTAAGTAAATAACTGTTTTGTTTTTGTTAGGAACTTGGAATTCTTGAATATTCTGGAATTCCTGCATTTCTACACATTTGTTTTCTTCTTGGAGATCCTAAATAATTTATTTTATACATTTTGCTCAAACAATTTTATTCTTCTCTATTACAACTATCCCAATACATCAAGTTCAACTTCCCTTTTCTTTCTTTCTTTCTTTTTTTTTTTGTTGTTCTAATAATTTCCATTTGGTCATCAGTGCCACAGGAAAAGACACAGTTAGTCTAAGTAAACCATGAAAGACAATGGAAAGGAGAACAAATATGCTTTTCAAGAGCCATTTTTTTTCTCTCTCTCCACTGTATCAGCTCATTGCAGATGGCATATGTACAATTCACTTTTGACTGACTCATAATAAATAGGAGACAATCTGGTATAAACCACTTTTCGTAATGCAATGCTCACCAATAAATTCCACTTATAGCCTTAAATCAAATTAGTACAGATGCAAAAATTATGTAAAATTGGTAGTACCTGCTCCTGACCTTGTGCGGGCCCTCCCAGATTTGACTCAATAAACTTTTTCTTCCTTAATGATCTAACAGTTACTCCTATCAACAGAGTACCCACGGGGTTTGCTGAGAAGTGGGGAAGTGAAGCAGCGATTCCGAGACCACTAGGGCTCTTAAGAAGATTAATTTGTATGAGGTCCTTGAAAAGTTGGAAAAATCTCAATGCATTCTGAATGCACATATTCATTTTGAGCTGATTTCTGTTCCTCTTGTGCCCTGTAAAATTTCAAGGAATGTAGTTGAGGTCTGGAGATTTCCACAAAGAGATTAAGAGAGGCTATAAACCGAAGAAATAGTGGTTTTGTGTAACTATTGGGCATGAGTTATTTGCAGTACCAAGATGTCCTGATTTTCAGGATAGAAACTGCGTAAACACCTTTAAACATTCAGGGAACATTTGTATTAATGCTTTAAGAATAGGGCATATGAGCTTAATTCTAAAAAGGACATTCATCTGTTATCTTTACTTGGAATAATGTATGAGTCTGCTTTTATATGTACTTGATAAACTAGTCAGTGAAGCAGCTACATTTTCTGTAACATCTAGGTCTGATTTTATGTTTTGTTTAGGAACCAACTCATTTTGGACCCTCAGTAGACACTTTTACTTATGCTCACTGGATTTCGTAATACTAACCAAATATTCATCATCTCTTGGCTTTTAAAAAAGTTGGGTCCTCTTAGCTCATATGAAATCCTGAAATGTCAGTCAGTTAACTTTATAGTGGGGCTAGAAACATTATTTTCTGGTTCATTCTTGTAGTCTAGATACTCTGATTGACTCTGCAGCTGCTTGGAGGGAGGTGGGAAGCTTATTTATATCTTTTGGAGTGGTCAGGTAGAGGTTTTCATGGAGTCTTTCTCAAGATTTTGGGTATTTTCTAGCTCAGAGAGAACGAGAGCAAGGCATGATGGGAGCAGGTGTAATCACGTAGCACAGGAGTGCAGCCCCACTTAAGCTACTAGACAAGTGATTTACCCTCTTTGAGCCTCTGTTCTCCCTTGTAAATCAGGGATAATACATTTTACCGCCAGGGTAGATAGTAACATTACATGACAGACTTTGCAAAGGGATATGTAAAATATAAACAGTAACTTTATCGTCATCTAGTAGCGCCCATGAAGGACAAATAATAGGGGCACAACTTTGAATGACAGGGGATTTTGATGATTTCAGCACATTTTGGTCTCCCCCTTCCCATCACAAGGCATTCTTAATTCTAAATAGATTAATTAAGTGCTGTCTCTTTGCTAAGAAGCAGTTTTATTTTTTATACAATGGTATATTAATCTATTGTAAACTATGTTGCTAATAACAGTTAAGATACCTTAGTTGTAGAAATTTAACCTGCATTGTTGAAGTATAATTCATATAATAAGCTGCACGTACTATCCCTCGACAAAGACTTGCTTTCTCACTCAGCTTATTTTGGAGCATGTTAACAGTTGTGGCTAATGAGATATGGAGGATGTCTGTGGGGACAGATTTACTTCCCAGATAAACAGACAGAACATGTTTGGGAGAAAGCCTTCTGACTATTCCCTTCTTTGCCAACTGTAACAGTCATGTGAGAGCATGATGCTAAAGCTCTAGCAGCCATCTTGCAACCATGAGACAATTAGCCAGAGGATAAAAGGCCAAAATGCAGAGGATGGCTGAGCTGAAAAAAGGAAGCAGCATGAATTTTCAATAATAAAACTGAGCTGCTGAAACAGCATTGAATTCACCCCCTTCCAGGCCTCATCTTTGTATCTTGGTTCAAAGTCACTGTTAGACAGGTTTTCAGTTATTTGTACGTGATCCCGTTGTCTACTACATACAATATTCAAAGTGGAGCTTGGGGAGTGTGTGGGGAGAACTGGGAAAACCTTTCTGGAGTTAGGAAGGGTGCTTAGTAATTCAACGGACCAGGAAGAAAGGTCAGATGAACACTTCAGTTATAAGGAACAGAATGTGTAGTGATCCAGAGGCCCACTGTCATATGGAGGGTTCGAGAGGCTGTGAGTAGTCTGGCTTAGTTAAATTCAGTAGTTCTTAGCAAGACTACCTCTCAGGGAGAATTTGGAAATGTCACAATGCCCAGGAGGTGATTCTAGTGCTTAGTGGGTGGAATACACTAAGTGTCCTGCAGTGTGAGAGTTGTGAAACTAATACAAATATCAAGCAGGAAGTCCATTTGGAATCATGATCCGGTTGTCTTCTTTGTTGGTTTTGTACCTCCTTTTGGGGCAAAAAGGCTTTCTTTCTTCAAATACTGAGGAAGAGAAGGGGTGATTCCATTTCTTACAAAGAGACTGTAACCATGCTGAAAGAGTGACTGGGGCCCTCTGACAGCTACTCCTTCGAATACCATTAGAATTGTCTTCTTAAACACTTCAATTTCTCATTCAGAAATTTGTCATTCTTGTCATTAAAAAAATGAAAACAACCTAGGATTAAGGAATAAATGTCCACATGAATTGTTTTTATGTTCAGAACAGATCCAACTCTTCATGCAATAGAGTAATTGTAACACGTAGGAACCCCCCAGGCAAAACTATGCAGCTAGCACAGTTCATTCCTACAAAAGTTTAAGGACTAAAAAGTGGGAGTGTTTACAAATGTAAAATAAGTTGAAAAATCTTTATTTTTCTGGTTACAAAATAACATGTGCACATGGTAAAACCATACAATCTATAAAGTGAAAGTTTCCTATAATTTCCTTCCTTCCAGATAAACACTATTAATAGGTTGATGAATCAAAATGTGTTTTGATTGATAAAGCAACCCGTTTACTTCCAGACATGAATGGATGAAACCTACTTTTACATTTTTGGGCAAAGCACTATGTAACAGAAGGCATCTCTTACACGCACATTGGAGATTGACCTGGAAGGAGACCAAGAGGAAGACTTTTGCTTCTCTTGTTTCTTTTGGGTCTAAAGGGGAGTTCCGATATTCTACTGGTGTGCACCACCAGTCCAGTTGGCCTCTGACCAGATTAAGCAAGCATCTGTTCTGATAGGTTGGTGTCTGCGCCAGGTAAATATTTTGATATTATCCCTCTGCTACGGGCTGAACTGTGTTCCCCTTCCCCATTCATATGTTGAAATCCTGATCCCCAGTGTGGCTGTATTTAGAGAGACAGGGTCTTTACAGAAGTAATTCAGGTTAAATGAGGTCATAAAAAATGAGTCCTGATCTGGTAAGATTAGTGCTGTTATAGGAAGAGACACCAGAGACTTCTCTCTCTTTTTCTCTCCCTGTCACATGAGGACATAGCTAGAGGGCAGCCGTCTGCAACTCAAGGAAAGAGCTCTCACCAGACACCAACCCTGATGGCACATTGATATTGTACTTACAGCCTCCAGAAATGTGAGAAATAAATTTCTGTTGCTTAAGTCACCCATTCTCTGGAATTTTGTTATGACAACCCAAGCAGACTGAAATATCCTCCTAACAAATATTGATTCTCCCTGAAAATTCCAGCCATTCATTTATTTATCTTTAGGGTATAGTAGCTTGAAAGATTTTTTTTTTTGGTGGCCATTGCAGTTTTTTTGCCCATATGCAATTACATGACAGCAGACTCCATGTTCAAATTTCAATAATATCAACCTTGCAGGTTCATTGTGTCCAGGGCACCATCTCTGCCTCCTCTGAATACCTCTCGAAGCAGGAAGTTCTACTCAGGAGGATTTCCTCACATAATACTCATCCAGAGGATAACCCAAGCCACAGCCCACAGACATCTTTCTTTCCGCCCCCATTCTCAAAATCTTAAAGCTCGGGTAAAGAAAAAAGGAAAATCTTCCCCATAAAGGTATTTTTTTCTCAGGCTCCCTCTTGTGCAGGTATAAACCAAGCAATCATTTGGGATAGGTATTTTGGAGTGTGCCATGGGAAGAGAAGAGGAGAGCTAGAAAAACAATTTGATTCAAGTCATAGTTGTTGTAAGGATTTTTATTTGTCCTTAATTTTTTTTATTAAAAATATTTGGTTCTGGTTATCCATGAAGGATATTTTTCTTCTGTATGTTTAGAAACAGGTGAGAGTGTTTTCTAGTCCTCATTGACATAACAGGACTCACACAAGTTAAGTGATGTTGGAACTTCTGGTTTGTTTTCAGTTTGAATTTATTTGAAATCTCATGGCCCAACAAAAATATTCTCAGAATGAAATTGCTTCACTCTCTTGGGAAAAGTTGGCTTCGTGTTTCCTGAAGATAACTTGACTTTATAACCTACTAGATTTCTTTCTTGATAATGATTCTTCAATATTTCTTGTAAAAATAGTTTATTAGTTCTTTTATTTACTCCATTTTGAATAACCTTTGAGAGATTCCTTATGTAGATATGAGATTTCTTTGATCTCTTTTTAAGATTGAAATTTATTTCTGTACTTGATACAAAGCTACTTTTTACTTATGATTGGAAAAATCCAAAGAATAGAGTACTACGTTGACACCCCCTAAAGCATGGGACAGACCCAAGTCTTCTTTGGTTGTTCAACTGAAAGTCCTATCTTCTCTTTGTCAATGTTCATACCCATTAGAATTTGTCTAGAGTGTCCTTGAGATGCCTGTGCACCTTACTCCCCCCAAACGACCATACTATGTCTAGAATGGAGGGCATGTTTCTTTGTCATGCATGGCAGTCACTGTTGGAATTTACTAATGTGAGACGAATGGAGGGACCAGGTTGTTCATGCCCACTCCCTGAGCAATGGGGCAAGTTAAAGGTAGAAACTGAATTATAGTTCATGATCATGGTGGCTTCCCTGTGATAATTAATCAGTTGTCCATATCCCACTTCATGCAGCATAGAGCCAGGAAAAGCTCATCAATGGGAAGAACTCCTATTCCCTGTGGCATACTGTTTTTATGTTTCATTCAGACTCAATATATTTCGTATGTTGTCTTTTCAAATGCAAAAAAATCTTGGTTGAAAACTCATTTTATTTACAGGCTGTTTGTCTTGGAGAAAACAAAGCCTCAGAATCTCAATGCTGTGAGCCTCAGACCATGGTGGGTTTTTTTGGGAAAGTGCCAGGAAGGTTGTTTCTGGAGGAGAAACATCAGCGTTTTTCTTGTGGAACTTTAATTGGAAATAGAATGGCGGTTCAGCGTAGACAAGAGAGCAAAATGAAATGAGCTGGTGTTTTTATCCTTGTCCCTTAATGGACCATAATCCTGGTCATAAAAACCCACCACTTAAACTTTGGCAGTCTTGCTTTCCCAGGAAGCTTTATTACTAAGTATTAGCTTGACTCAAGACATAGCTTCTCCAAGCTAGGTTTGAGCCAAGGCCCCGGGTGAAGAGAATGTGTTTGTGGGCAAGTAAGGGCTCCCCTACAGTCCTGCAATAAGCTATGGAGTGGTCTTCTGAGGCCTCATGACTTTTTTCTGTGTGGAGAAAATATGCTTCAGTCCATTCCATACAAACCATACCTCTGGCCTAGGACACAAAGGGAGGTGAAGAGAATTCCGAGCCTCAGGATTTTCCGAGAGTGGTAAGCTAATACATAACAGTCAGCCACTTCAGGAACTTTCCTCCCCCTTCAAGTGTACTCTGGATAAACTCATGCAAAAGGGCCAGGACCTGCAGGCCTATTGGGGGTGGTGTTCCTAACCAGTCCTTGCTCACTTATGCCTTATGCTCTATTTATCTTTGTGCCAATCAGTTAATCCAGGGTGCTCTTGATCTTGGTGCTTGGTCCTGGATATCTCATGGTCAGACTGACTTGTTTCATTCGTCCTGCCAATCAGATCTTCTCCTATGTAGACAGTTACATGCAAGCTGAGCAAGTATCCGAGGGTCTTGCTGTATCCCTTGGCTTCCGCCCCATAGTATAAGACATGGGATTTGCTCTAGAAAAAAACTATCTATGACTGCTTTACGTAGCTCTGATGTTAAAAGTGGACCCACTCCAGAGGCTACCTAGACTGGGGGTGAACCATGTCTCTATGATTCTAATAAAAGATAATTCATGTCCACATTAAAACTTGGGTACAAAGAACTCCTGATCATTCTAGTAGCTTTAAAAAAATGGGAGATAAAGTATTTTTACTTAAGATGAGTAAGTCTTCTTTTTCCAAACATATTTCTAAAACACTTAGATTTATGTTGCCCACCCCCCTTGCCCCAGAGTACTTTGCAGCTCCGCCCAGAGGAATGCTACTTTGCTACACCGTGTCCATGCAATAGCATTGGTGTGAGGAGCCAGCACAGCTCTGCCTGGTTAGCTTTGAGAGGATGAAGTAGAACTCATTTCTGGGTCTGAAACAAGAAGGGGGATATCGTGTAGGCAGGAGGCAATTATCCAGGCTGGACTTGGGCCCGGCCAGTGGGGTTCAGTTTCTCCTCTTGCAAAAATTACCATCTGGTCTTTAATAACCCAGAGTGGTCAGGCTGGCATTAATTTACACCTCATCCTAGGAAGGCACCTCTGAGAATGGGAATGCCTGGTAATGCAATACTATTCCTTGGCTCCGAGGGAAGGGGGCTGGTGCTACTGGAGATAGGAACTGTTTGCTCACAAGAGAGTGTATTCTAGAATGAGGGCAGGAGTTCACAAAAAAAGCTACCCTGTGAAGCAGAAGCTAGTAAGAGCCAACACAAAAAGGAAGAGCCCAGACACTAGTCATGTGACCCATCTTAAGATGTGTTAGGTCCATTTGTATCATTTACCTGTTCATTTGGCAAAAGCTTCTGGGAAGCTTACCAAGCTCCAAGCACCGAGCACTGTGCTAGCAGGCACATAGCAATGAAAGGACAGTGGTCTCTGCTCACAGTCTAGTGGGGACATGGATATAAACATATGCTTTCCCAGAAGCCTGTTAACGATGCTATTACAGTACAGCAGAGGCTAGAAGGGACATTTCCTGGGGGTGGAGGGTGTAGAGTGAATTACAGTAAGGAATTTTCAAAATCCGTTGAAGGTGACACAAGTGTTGAAAGACATGCTTTCATACAATATTTTAAAAAAGATATTATAATAATTTACATTCATTTGAGCCTCACTGCATACCAACTGCTGTTCTAAACCCTTTACATATATTAATAAACTAGATTAATCTTCCCAACAGCTCTTTGAAATAGAGGCTATTTATTATTTTTATTTTCCAATGAGGGAAATAAAACACAGAGAAATGAAGTAACTTGGCCAGTGCTGCCCAGTGATTAAGTGCAGAGTCTTCATTTGAACTCAGAGCAAGACAAAAAATGATATAAAAGGATATGAGAAAGAAATCAGTATAATCCAAAATACTACCTTGTAAAACAATGAAAGTTTTGTTATTAACAATGAAATGTATTTCTTAATATTATATACATTCATAAGGGGAACAAACTACCTTGCAAATCTTTCCTTTTGACTAATGAAATATTCCTTAGTATGTTGTTGTGAAGAGAAAATGAAACACAATTAACTATAACTTTGAAGAAATCTTATTTCAATAGCTGTTAAAAACCATTCTGCCCAAGACAAATTTCTGTAAAGTCTACAAATAGTTGGAAGAAACTAGTTGTTAATAAATCAGTAAATTTGGAAAATTAAGTGAATAGGGCATTTAGGTAAATGGATTATTTGACAGTTGATTTTGAACAAATTAGCTCTTTTTTTTCCTGAGCCATAAACAAACCTTTATTTATAAGAATCGCACATGTACAAAGTATATTCTCTGTAAAATATAATTAAAATAGAAGTCAATAATAGAACAAGATCTGGAAGATCCATGACTTTTGGAAATTAAGCAATACACTTCTAAATAACCCATAATCCATAAATCTCAAAGGAAATTAAGATTTCCTGTTTGGCCTTTTGTTCCTAAGCCTCTTTTTTTTCCTCTAGGTCATCTGTCTTTTCCTTGTTGTTTGGACAGCTTCTATGTATTCTATGAAATTAGCTCTTGCTGAAGTGATTTTCTGTTACTGACTTATTGTCAATTCTCATACTTGAGAGACCATAAGGTAAGGCCCAATGAAAGTTTTCTCTTGTACCTATAGTCTGCAAGTAACGAGAGCAACGTATTTCTAAGTACAATGATACTTTTAGTGGCAACCAAAGAGACCTAGTAATGTGATGTGAAAAAGAAGTAAAGTGGGTTCTGGAAAGGAAAATTTAGTGGCTGCAATTCTTTATGCCTTAAGTGGATTCAGAATTCACACCCAGAGTTCAACTCCAAATTTCATGTCTTTCTGGAGGTGTTCTATTGCCTCAAAAGAGCATCATCATATGAGTGTCAAAAACCCAGTAAGTATTTTCAGACCAAGTTCTGAAGTCTCTTTAGGGCTCCTTTCTGGGATAGTTTTGAGGAACCATACTTATGGTGACTTATCTTTTATAAATTCCAATCAAGAAGGCTGAAGACAAATGTGAAGGAGATAAAAAAACAAAACAAAGCAAAGCAACTATCCTACCTACAGTTCTGCAGTGAGTAATAGATGATGTTAAAAAGAACGGTACCCACTCTCTTGACAACCTGCTCGAGGAAGCAAGAGATGGGCTGGAGGGCCTCTTCCAGCCCCTTCCACTCTCTTGAGTTGGACAGCTGCTGGAGTTTGTGTGACTCTTATTGTTTGTTGGACCCATGGCTCAGCCATGCTGCCAGTGGTATGGTCTTCCTGATGTGTTTCCATAAGATCTTTCCATCTTAGCATTTCCATACGCAGCTTCTGTAAAGTTTCCGAAAGAAATTATTTGGAATATATTCTGCCAGTTTTCCAGCACATCATTCCAAAGTGCCCAAGTTGTGCCCAGCGCTGCTACATGCCAAATAGGTACTACGCCATCTTGGCACAAAGGTAGCACTGCTCTGCACAGACTGCACGTGGGCCTTGTTTGTAAACAGAACAATGCCGAGCTTTCGTTAGGGTGTAAGGCAAGTCCCACACTTACTCTCCTGTTAAAGTGATAACATCTTGTGTGATGGTAATAACATTGAGGTACCAAAAGCATCCTGGCATCTCTTGAAGACAAGCCCTCCTTCCAAGAATGTGGTAACGTGTGGGCCTTTCTTTTGGGTATTCATTTCTATTATACACGCCCCGTTGTGGATCACTCCTCCCCCCCCCCCATAAAACTTTTAATAAAGGATGACATTCTTAAAACAAAGGGTAATTTCTCCAAGATCTTCTTTGGTGGCCATCTAATAATTTTTTAAAGCATAAATGTAGGCTGTTAATATTGACATTCTTTCAACAGGGTTACCACTCACCAGAGGCCCTGGAGAATTTTCAAATGGAAGGACTGAAAAGGGGGAGATTTTGTGGCTATAAGAGCTATTCTGCTTTATGGTTGCAAAAATTTGCTTTTGGAACAGGTTTTTATGGATTTATAATACTGCATCAGCCTGGAGACCAGGACCTTTCACAGTTTGGTGAGATTTTGCTCACTACTTTTCTCCCAATATCACCTACATCATGGGGCACAATAGCTTCAGGGGTCCCCATTTCTGCTGATGTGGCAAAGTATGGTACAAATTAAACTGCTCTGGTAGTATACAGAGAATTGCCAACTTTTTTTTTTTTTGGTGTTTTAAGTTTCAAAAAGGCAGAATTGGCCTTAACCATGTGTGTTTTATTTACATCTCATACATACACGGACAAGAAGAGTTAAGCAGAACTAAGCAATATAGCCGTTTTTTCCGACCACAAATTTGGCAATATACACAAAGATTGTAACTGCTCATTGGTCTGCTTTGCTTTACAAGCTATCTTAATGGATAAAGTTTTTTTTTTTTTTAAGCTAACACTTTATTTTTATCTCTCAATGCAATTTTGGCTGGGTAATAATACTTAAACAATTAAAGTGTTTTTATAGAGCTCCAAGTAGAACTATCAAAAAAATGCAATTATCAAAAATCATCCTAGGTCTTCAGTTCTAAGATAGTAATTAGTTAATGTTACCAATTTGTTTTTCATCACAGATACATTTAGCTTGGTTGTTTGGTCATATATTTATTATTTGAAAATAGAAATGGTTTGTGCATGGGGTATAACATAGTTTTGGAAAGAGACCTTTCTGTCAGTGATTTAGAAAATGATAATTTGGTTTGTGTTGCAAATGAATAAGTGAATGGATACAAACATGTTTCTTGTACGTCTGAAGGGATAATTGAACTTGAGGAAAGACTCATATTGAAGTTTTGGGAGGTTAGGGAGGTGGATAGAAGATCTCTTTCAAAACAAGAGAAATCTTAGGGCAAACAGCATGGAAATGATTTCATCTCAGGAATTCATATAATAGATACATAACTGAGAATGGTAGTGTGAACGCAGGTATAAAAGGAAATAATCTGGGTATAGATAAATGTTTTAAAAGCTATGATTGGATCTATTAATAAGCCAAGAATAAGAAATGCTCTTGTGCAAAGTATGGTTTGTTTGCAAAAGTCAACTGTATATAAGCCACAGCCTTCCTCTAAATACTTTGTTCTAGAAAATCAACAGGAACAATTCTTGCCAATTATCGAGAAGGGATGTTGGAGAGAACAGCATAGCATTTGTCATGTGCTTTGAGCATCAAGTACAGTGGTCTAGCTGAAAGGTGGAGAGAGCCTCTCTGGGGACATAATTTCCAAAGAGATTCTTTTCCTATGTTGAATAATATCTCTAAGCACAGTAACACATCCCTACCCTTTAAAATATTCTTGAAACAATGCTCATTTTCACAGCAGGAACCATTTTTGCTGAATATAAAAATATGTTTTGTTTTTTGTGTTTTTTTTTTTAAATGAACGAGGCCCCATTCTGCATGTCCTCATTGACCTGGATGATGTTTTTTACACAGCACACTCCCCTTTAAGTTAGAAGAGGGAGTTTTCAACTTTTAAAGACGGGTATCAGAACTTTTAGTTTTCTAGTGGCAAATCTTTTAAGAAAATTATTATGTGAAATTTCAGACCGAAAACTAAAGGAGACAGCAGGCCATAAGGAACCCCTGTGTTTCCTTTATCCAGCTTTAACTAATATGGTGCCATTTTATATGCCGCTAATATGGTGCATTCTTGTGCCAGATCATTATAAAGTACAAGTGTCAGGTTATAATTTAGCAATTAGACGTGTTCTTATAAAGAGACAAATAAACTGAGTACTATAAAGTTATTAGGGAATCTTGCTCTTAAAAATCGTCTTAAGGGAAACTCATTTGTTAAAGTGAGTAATCACCCTCTTATCTTTCTGTTTTATAAATAGAGTAAATACCTTCTGTATTCCTTCCCTCCTTCCTTCTTTTCCGTTTTTGATTTAATAGGGAGTACTTTTTGCCTTATGTTGGACCAGGAAATTGTCTGTTTCCATAGGATTTTGAAGCCTGGTAATTTCAAGGAGAAAGTGGTGAATAGTAATAATTTTTTTGATAACTGTGTATGGCTCATGTTTTATGGTCAATCTTGTATGAGAAAATCCTTAAGCTACGTGCTTCCAGAATTAGGAGTGATCACATCTTGATCCCATAATTGCCCACTTTGCATAAGGCATGACGGTTAACTCAGGATTTCACCCCCTAGGAATTGAGGTCAAAACTGTCTCTCTTAGGGAGTCAATGACTCTGATCTTTAGCCAGAGTCTTGGAGAAGACAGCTTGTTTCTTTGAAGTCTGGGTGTGGCTCTCTCCTCTGAGCATGGACATACGACCACGAATGCACTGTGGCGGACCCTGCTAGAAATCGTCCGAATACAGTCATGTGTCCCTTAATGAGGAGGATATGTTCTGAGAAATGTGTTATTGCGCTTTTGTTGTGTGAACAAGAGTGCACTTACACACACCTAGATGGTGTAGCCTAGTACTGTGATTATGCTCTGCTTTTACACGACTGGCAGCGGAGTAGGTTTACAGTAGGTTTATACCAGCGTCACGACAAACAACCGAGTGATGGGTTGCTCTAGGATATTAAAGCGTTTCAACCTTATGACGGCTATGATGTCATTAGGCAATAGGAATTTTTCAGCTCCATTATAATCTTATGGGACCACCATCGTACATGGTTTTGCAGCTCATGATTATATCCAGCTTCCTGTCTGCCTTACTGAGAGAATTCTAATCCTGTTTGAGGTAGCAATGTACCCAGCCACTAGGTGTCCCAGCCCCCACAGTGAGACATTAGTATAAATTTGCTGAGGATTTTGGGAAAAGATTTTGCATTTCTGGTGTAGGCTGCCATCTCCTTCTCTCTTTCCACTTTTCTTTCTGTCTGGATGAGGGACTGGATGTGGACCGCCATCTTGTAACCATGAGGGAAGAAGCATGAAGATGAGCAGAGCTAGCCTGGAACTTGGATGGTGTTGGGAGCTGCGACACTTGCCCTGAGACACTTCAGTACTTCCTGTTATGTTTGAGAAATAAAGCCCTTTTGATTAAGTGTCTAGAGTCAGGTTTCTGTTGCATGCATAGAAATGTAATTTCAAACAGACACATGCATAATATATAGGAAATATTGCTATTTTCTATCACAATCTTGAGAAGGCTTTTGACTTAGGGACACTTTCTCAGAGAGACATGAGACCAGCACTTGGCCCCCCAAGCAATGAATGTCTCTCTTTTTTTTTTTTTAAACAGTCCATATTTTCTTAGGGCACACTGAAAATATTCTTTAAAAAAAGGAAAAAGAAGACTGTCATTCCCAGTCCATGCTCACAAAGTGAAGTGGAGAAGTGAGGAAATTACCTCGAAAGGCCTGACTTCCTGACTCCTCCCCAGGATCTATTCATATCATCGAGTCACAAATGATTTTTAGACACGTTATGGGGTCATTTTCCTTTGTTAATATAGATTTGCTTTTAATGTTTACATGTATTATGTAAAGAATCTAAGAAATTTAGCTTTGTATGGCTCTATGTTTAAAAATGCTTTTGTTGTTTACCTGAGAGGTATCAAATGAGGGAGGTTTATTTTGAGGTTAATAAGCCAGGCACGGAATGGTGTCACCAAAATGCCTTCAAATGCTCACAGAGCAATATGTATAAAAAGAACGTTAAAGGTTGTTTTTTTTCGAGAAGTGACAGATTACCTAACACAATAATCCTTGCTATCAGACAAATTGGCTCGAAAAAGAAGACAGCTGGCTTTGTTCCAATACCAATAATACTATTAACAGCAGTGACAGAATGGTGCCAGGAGAGCAGGGGGACCCAGCATGGCAGACTTGGCTCTGGGCCAACCTGAGGGGTCGCTGCTCAAAGAACTTTATGTCTTGTTTCTCTGTTTATATTTGGTGTTTGACAGCCACATAAGGGCTGTGAATGTTGGATGTTGTGTAAATCTACACAGGTAACTAACAGGACCGATGTGTAAGATAAAGAATTTTCCATCAATTCATCTTGAACACAGAACTCCAGCATTCCTCATTCTCCGAGAGGCCTCCTGTTCCACCATATAATTTATGACTCTCAGGTCTTGGCATTTCATTAAAACCCAAAGCATTTGACAAACTATATCTTTAAAAAGTTTTCCATTAGTTGGTTTCTAGCAGGAGAAATTTATGACAAGTTGACTTAATCCTTGCTTTTCAGAGATGTCTAAAAAAAGTTCTTTTTATAAACAACGAAATTGCGTGTGGGGGATCGTAGACCAAGCAATGGGTAAGATGTCAGGGTTGGCTTGTATGAGAAATCTCACCAAATGACTTCTCAAAGGCCCCTGCGTGCAGCCCGGCGTCGGCCTGCCCTCGGAGCTCGCTGTACTGCCTGAGGATCGGCAGGCATCCAGTTTCACCTGGACGAGTTCTGCTCCTGAGCCCACGTTGCCTGCGCATTCGCTTATTACAACTAACCACTGTGAAATCATTCACAGACCTTGGAAATCACATATGTAAGGTGATTTATTTATGTATTTTGACTAATAATCTTAACTTGTCATTTCGTTTTTAAAATTTGATAAACTGACTGAAAATTTGAAGAGGGAGCTGTTTGTGTTAAATTTACAACCCAGCTTCCTGGCAATTGGGGATTGGTTATTGCTTTTGGATTCCTTTTTTGTCAGAGGTGGGGGAGTGTGTGTGTGTGTGTGTGTGTGTGTGTGTGTGTGTGTGTGTGTCTCCTGCTCACTCCCTTCTGGTTTTTCCCAATATGTCAGTATGATGTTACACAGAAAAATTTTGAGAGGTATCGGCTTTACATGATGCATGGCGTTTTCCAAAGTTTATGCACTAACCAGGAAGAAAACTGAAAAACGTAGGGCGAGTGTTTTATTAGTGCATATTTTTGCTTTCTCTTGCCACACTCTCCAATATGAAATCAAATGGCATTTCAGCAACAATTCCGTTATTTTGAGAGGTGACATAGAAAATTCAGACCTCCAAATAGATTTCTTTGTTTCACCAGCTGTTGCCATCTACACGGAATTCAGCAATGTTCACTATGTTCACTTTACTTTGACCTGAATAGACATCGAATCTTCTTAAACCTTTCTTGTTTATTTCTATGACCAGAGAGAAACGGATGGAGAGATGCTAGACGAGTGTCTGGATGTTTTATATTACGGCCGCAGTTGCTGTAGGGAAAATATGAGTAATGTGGTTGGCTACTTATTTTGACTGAATGCCGTTGAATGATAAGTTTCCTGCTAGTCTCAGCCTGTGCAGACGCAGGTCCATGTGGCTTGAGTAAAGAGCAATAGTACTGGCAAGGAAAATTAGAGATGTGGCAATTATCTGGATAATTCAGATCGAAAACTATTTACTTGAAAGTGTTTCAAGGGAAAACTGGTTTTGTGGGGACTGATTTAGATCAGGGCCTGGCAACCGTTCTGTATAGGGCCAGATAGTAAATATTTTAGACTTTGCAGATGATACGGACTTTGTTGTAACCACTCAACTCTGCTTTGCAACATGAAAGCACAAATAGGAAATACTTACCGGGATAGGTATGGCTGTGTTCCAATAAAACTTTATTTATAAAAATAGGTATTGGTCTGGATTTGGCCTGTGGGCCACCGTTTGCTCACTTCTGATCTGGTCCCACGTCCTCATTTTGCTGATGGGCAAATGGACTCAGTGGGATGAAGCAGATCACTCAGAATCATTCAGCCAGTTATGTGAAGCTGGACTCCTTCACTGCTGGTTCCCAGATGCCATGATTTCTCACCCAGACAGTTTCCCTTAGTTACTCTCTGTGGATCCTCATTCTTGCAGTTGTGTGAACCTAGACCGCTGGTGGCTGTTCTGCCTGGTGAGAGTGGCAAGTACATGTGTAAGTATGTGTGCATGTAAATTTGATCATTGCTATTGATGGGCGTTAATGTGAATCAAAACTAGAGGAAATCTGAAGTGTCTGTACGCTACTCAATTTCAAAATTCAAAGTGTTTCCCATGGTCTTTTCTCCTGTCAATCTTTTCAACTGTTCCAAGCCTTCTTGTGTATGTGCTGGTAGCAATCAGGCCTGGGACTGGCTGAGCGTGCTGACGGACTGTGGGAAAGGCCTCAGAGGCAAAGAGAGAAACGTGGAAAACTGACACCGGATAGAAATTGAAGAGGATGACACGATCATGTCAGGAGAAGTGAATAAATGGGGTGTTAAAGCTGAATTAGACTGGGAAGCCCTTTTGAGATTCAGAACTCATCTGCTGCAGATAGTTAGGGCTTTTGTCTGCCCCAGACCTGCTCCGTGAGTCAGAATGACTGGGGCAGGAGGGTGACCCAGCACCAGCCAGGTGACTCAGAGGCCTTCCTCAGAGTGTCGGAAGGAGATTCTTGTAGTAAGGGTGGCTTTTCTCTTGGGTCTAAACCGGAAAGGCCAGAGCTATCTATAACCATGCTCAACAGATACAGACACAGAGAGTTGAGATGAGCAGAAAGAATTCTGGTACCCAGCTTCCCTTTGTGATGCGCCGCTTAGCTCTGTGAACCATCCCAACACCTCCCGATAACCCCCCTCTATTTTGCTTGAGTTGTTTTTAATCGAGTATTGGGCACCCGAAATCTAGGTGTCCTGACTGTGTTTTTAGCATCTCATTGGTAAAAGCATCTGTCTTTAAATGTCAAGTTGTATATAAAATTCATATTTTTAGAGGAAATTGGTTTCTTTTTTTAAAAAAAAACACAGATGCTGCAATATTCCTCTGACATTCATTATGTTCCTAAGAGAAACAAAAGATACCTTTCAATGTCTTTTTAGGAAGAAATATATAATTATATCCAGAACTTTGTGAATTCATGTACACACACTCATAGGACACACATATACCTACCCTTCTCTCTTAGTCTGCAGGAAAGGTTGCTATTTTGAACATAACTACCTTTCACAAAAACAACTAACAATAAAAAGAATAAATAAAAAAAGTTCCATAGAGCTTTAAGCCACTATAGAGGAATCCAGCAGTTGTTTTTAAAGAGTGTTTTCATTGCTTAAGGGAATTGCTTTAACTTCCGATTCGTAAGACTGTATGACTGGTGTCCTCTGGTAAAGTGAAACAGAAGTTTCACAACAGAAAGTCCAGTGGAAAACCGGAAATGAATACAGTCAGTGTTCACAAACCAATACATTTCAAGGAAAAAGATTTCATGTGATACATTAAATTTCACAGGAGACAGTCCACAACAATCTTGATAGATAGAGTATTTTAAAGTATCCACTTGACTCTGCAATGGCTGTGCAACCAAGCCAAAATTGAGACAAATTTGTGAAAGAAAACTTCAGTATTTTGATTTCCAATCGTCGAGATAGTCTTTTGACTTTTGAGAACTTAAAGTTCGCAAGTGTTAAGTGTACAGTTCAATGAGTTTTGATATGGAATCACCACTCAAATTAAGATTTACAATATTTATTAACACTTCAGAAAGTTCCCTTCTGCTCCCTCTAAGTGAATATTCCCACCAAAGGTAATCAACATTCTGAACTCTTCACCATAGGTTAGTTTTGCCTGTTCTTAAACTTTATGTACTGTATTTTGCAGTGTATCATGTGCTCCCATATGTAATACACACCCATGTTTTTGCCCCAAACTTTCAGAGAAATGGAATTAGTACTACCCATGTATAATGCGTATCTTTATTTTTCTTTCACAAATTTGGGCAAAATAGTGCACATTATATACAGCAAAATATGGTAAAGGGAATTATATGCTATGTACTCTTTTAGGTTTGGCTTTTTTTTTCTCAACAATATATTTGTGAGAATCATCCATGTTGTTGAATGTAAGGACAAACCTTTTTCTTTTTCTTTTTTTTTTTTTTTTTACTGCTGTGTAATCTTCCATTGCTTGAGTAAGTAATAATTTACCTAAGTATTTTGTTGCTGATGAAAAGTGGGTTGTTTTTAGTTTGGAGTGATTACACATTTTAAGGTGCTAAGAATATTCTTGTACCTATCGATGAGTGGCAATCCATCTGATCCAGCTCCATTTATTAAAAAGACTCACTGAATTATAGTGTACTTTTATTGTAAATCAGATGACTGTGTATGTGTGGGTTTATTTTCAGGTTCTCTTTTTTATCCCATTAGTCCATTTGTTTATGCCTGCGCTTTCATTACTACTTTTACTACTGTAGCTTTGTAAGTTTTGTTATTATAGGAGTCTCTCAGATTTGATCTTTACTATTGGCATAGCAAGGTCCTTTGTGTTTTTGTGTACATTTTAGAATCAGCTTGTCAGTTTCCACATAAAAGCCTGCTGGGATTTTGTTTGGGATCAAATTTATAAGTTAATTAGGGAGAATCAACATTCTAACAATATTGAGTCTTCTAATCCATGAAAATGGTCTATCTCTTAATCTATTTAAGTCTTTTAAAATTTCCCTCAGCAGCGCTTTGTAGTTTTTAGTGTATAGGTCTTGCAAACTTTTTGTTACATTTATTCCTAAATATTTTATAATTTATAGTGATATTGTATTTGATATTTTTAAAATTTGGTTTTCTAATTGTTTTCAGTATTACATAAATACGCAGTTGTTTTTTGTATGAAACAATCTTGTAAGTTAACTTAATATACTGAATAGTTTGTACCTAGTTTCATTTGGATTCTCCCTATACACTTAATCATGTCCTCTATGAAAACGGATATTTTCCTTTTTTCTTTGCAATCTTTTTACCTTTTATTTCTTTTTCTTGCTTTATTGTACTGGGTAGGACCTCTAGTATAATACTGAATAAAAAGAATATGAGAGTGTTAGATGTAGAATTTTGTTATATCCTTTATCAGTTTAAGAGCTTTCTTTGCTATTTCTAGTTTGCTGAGAGGTTCTTTTTTCTTTTAAATCATGAGCAGTTTTTGAATTTTATCAAATATTTTTGTCCATGAATGTATTTGAGATATGAGCATATTTGAGATGCACATATTTCATTCTCCTTTGTTTAGTTAATTTGATGAATTATTTTATTTTAGAATGTTAAGCCAACTTTTCATTCCTGGAGTAAATCCCATTTGGTCAAGATATATTATCTTTTTGCTCTATTATTAGATTCAGTTCATTAATATCCTGCTTAGGATTTCTGCATCTGTAATTTTTTTATGTCAGGTTCTGATAACAATGTTTTGGTCCTCATAAAAAAGTTGGGAAAATTGTTTCTTCTTTTTTTATTCTCTGGAAAGTTTTGTGTAAGAATTCACAACTGAAGCCATTTGAGTATGTGGTTATTCTTTGTGGGACATAATTAAATTATAAATTTAATTTCTTTAATATGATTATTCAGATTTTCTATTCTTCTTACGTTAGTTTTGGTAAATTATGTTTTTTCTGGAATTTGTTCATTTCACTAAATTTTCAAATTTATTGTCATAAAGTTCTTTATAATACTCGATCTTTTTAATAGCTGTGGGATTTGTAGTGATGTTCCTAATCCTTAGAATTGGTTACTCACATTTTCTCTCTTTTTAAAAATCAGTCTTTTTAGGCATTTATGAATGTTATCAATTTTTTCAAACCACCAAAATTTGGATTTGTTGATTATTTTTCATTGTATGTTTAATTTATATGTCATTGATTTCTGCACTTATCTTTATCATAGCTTTCCTTCTGTTTTTCTTGGGTTTAATTTGTTACTTTTCCCTTCAAGCTTCTTGAAATGGACACATTAATTTTCAACCTTTCTTCTTTTAAATATATATGCAATTACTTACTGTATTTATTTATATTTTGAATATATGCATCTAGTTCTATAAATATCCCTGTAAACACTGCTTTAGCTGTGTTACCCAAGTTTTGATATGTTGTATTTTCACTTGGTTCAAAATGTTTTTCAGTTTCCATTTTGATTTCTTTGGTGACCTATGGGTTATTTAATTGTGTTTTGCTTAATTCCAAAACATTTGGTGATTTTCTATTTCTCTTTCTGGTATTGATTTCTCATTCATTGCTACTATGATCAAATAAAATGTTCCGATTTTAATATTTGTAAAACTGTTAAGACTTATTTCATGGTCCAATTTTGGGTTTATTTTGGTTAATGTGTCATATGCACTTAAAAAGATTGTGTATTCTCCAGATGTTGGGTCAAGTATTTTATATATGTGGATTGGGTCATGTTGGTTAATCATGTTGTTTCAAATTATCTATGTTTTTTACTGATCTTTTATCTGCGTGTTCCTTCAGTTACTGAGAGAGGTATGTGACAGTTTGGCTCTGGAGAAGGTTGGCAGGGCTTCCCTGTACAGGGAGGGTTGGGGTCTGCAGGTGCAGAGGCTGGTCCTGCCATTAGAGAATATATGAATGGCACTCCCTGGAGTTGTGGGTTGGAACTTATGCTGAAAATAAGTGTCAGCCCTAGGACTTGGGCCTCAATAGACTAGACAACCTCAAGATGAGCCGGAGGCCTGTGTTGAAAATTTCATGCCATATTTGAACAACAACAAAAAAACCAAACTGTCAATTACCTAATGGGCTTTGGTTGGATTTTTTATTTCTTTGGTCTGCTATTTTTTTCTTCAGTAAGTCAGGCCATAAAAATGCTCACTTTTTCCAGGCTGTAGGACACACACTGACGTCCTGGCCAAGGTCTGTGTGAAGACTCTGAGAATGTGAATGAGAGCAGGTATAACACAGATGCTGGGAAGTACACAGTAAATTCCTTTTACCTGTGGAGGTCTGCTTCCTCAGCACGTCCTGATTTTGGAAGTGAGATGTGACACTGCCTGAGGTATGGGCACCAATATCCCCCAAACCCATTTCTAAGTGGAGAACCTTTGCCCGGTGGCGTATGTGCTGACCTCAAATTGTCTATGGCTCTCGGCTTGGTACTGGTGAGGGATTAATGGGTGAACATAGACTTTTTTTTTTGAATTATTGAGGAAGAACAAAGGCTTTTTTAATTCAGAAAGACCTAGAAGTGATTCCTGTTCTTGTACTTTCTAGCTATGTGGCAAGGGAAAAATCACAACCTGTCCATGCCTCAGTGTTTTCATCTGTAAAAGCTGATTCAGAGGATTTATAGCTGGGATGAGGTAAATAGGAAGCACCTCTTATTGTGGAGATAATCGGCACATGTAGCTCCTTCTCCTCCTTTCCCAGTCTCTCAAGTGAAAGAGACAAACCCATAGATACAGAAAACATTTTGATGGTTGCCAGATGGGAGGGGCATTGCGGGGATGGGCAGAAAAAGGGAAGGGATTAAGATGTACAAACCGCCAGTTATAAAAACAGTCACAGGGACATAAAGTACACATAGGGAATATAGTCAATAATATTGTAATAACTATGTCTGGTGTCAAATGGGCACTAGACTTATTGGGGGATCACTTTGTAATTATATAAATGTCTAATCACTATGTTGTACACCTGAAACTAACATAATAATGTATGTCACCTGTACTTGAAAAAATTTTTAAATAAATTTAAAAAAGAACTAAATGACCCTAGTTCTGGGTTCGGGGTTAGAGACAGAGTTATGGAGCCGGCTGTGGAGACTAGTGCTGGGATGAGGCTGGGTATAGGGAGGGTTGAGTCCACAGTTCCAGGGCCTATGGAACAACAGCCAAGTTTTCTCACAAAATGAATGAGGACTGGTTCATTAGACCTTGCCCATTATCCTTAGTTTATGCTGATATAGTTACACATCCCAGGAGAACCGTAAGCCCGTCAGGAAAGACATGACTGGCACTTCAATTTCTGTCCAAAAGTGGAAAAGTCCCTCACACATCAGAAGTCGACCCAAATATAATTCTCACATTTTCCTTTTGCACAGGACCGGGATCTGTTAGCACTCATCGCTTTCTGAGATTTGCAGTAAAGCACATCGTAGGAAAATGTTATTGCCAGTGACTGAAGGAGGGCTGGTCGTTTGGGCTCAGCAGGAACTCCAACAGAAATGCCAGGAGGGAAGGGCAGGAGGGTCGACCTCACTCCGAGGGCCTGTGTGGGAAGTTCTGGGAGCTCTAACAACTCTGATGGGGTATCCAGGTGACCTGAAGGAACGGAGGACAAGAATTCTGGGCAGATCGGAGCCTGTCTAACTGCGAGAGCAAGTTACAGGCCTTATCCCAGGTTGGGTTTCATCTCTGTCAGGCTGCGATGAGGATCCCAGAGGCTCCTCTTGGGTCAATGGGACATCAATCTGAGGCTGATTAATGATGTCTGCCGTGGAGTGGGGAGGGGCTGGTTGACTCATGGGCTCTTTCTTTTCTCATTTCTTTTAAAAGTTAATTTTAATTTTTCTCCAAGGAATATACTTACATAATGGGAAAAGGCACGATACCACAGGGCTTTAATGAAAGCAGCTGTTCCTAATCTCACTTCTCCCCATACCCGAGTTCTGCCCTCCGGTGACCCCTCCCAAAAGGCAAACTCTTTCACTTTTTAAAAGCTAGAGATTCTTATGTCTTTCTTTCTTTTTTCTTTTATTAAGGAAAATTTCAAACATATACAAATGTTGAGGGAATAGTATGAGAACCATGGCCAATCTTGTTTTATTTATGTCCCTCCCGTCCCAGATTATTTCAAAGAAAATCCAGGTCATTGAATTATTTCATCTCTACATAATTCACTATGACTCTCTGAATAAGGAATCTTGTTTATAACATGATCACATACCGTTATCTCCTTAGCGTCATCAAATATCCGGTGTTCTATTGTACTTGATGATTTTATCATTTAAAGAATATTTTACCTCACTACTTCAAATCATATGCTTATATTTGAATCATGTATTTTCAAACCCAATAGCACAGTTGCTCTATTCCAGGAGTCCCTATCTATTTTAGAGCAAGTCTGCGAATCACTGAGGGGCAGAAACGTCCCTGTGGTGAGATCTCAGCTGGGGTCCCCCGACCTGGGGCTTCGCCTGCAGAGGCTGGGATTCTAAGCAGCTGCGTCTTGTGATTAGCTAACATGGGGCTTTGTGCTTTCACTTTGTGCATATGAGTGCAGTGTTGCAGGCCAGTGTACCTGGAGCACATTTATGTAATAGCGCTCTAATTCATTCTTGATACTGGGAAACCAGGAGTGACAATGCCAGTTGTTGCACAGGCAGCCAATGTAGTGTAATGGAAGGACATCACAGTTTTGGGAACTAGAGAGCTTGGGTTTCAATCCAAGCTCTGTCATCTAGCAGCTATGTGAGTGACCTTAGGCAAATCACATAACCTCATTGTGCCTCTGTTTTCATACGTGTGAGGCAGGGCTAACAATGCTTACCCCTAAGGGAAGTTGTTGTAAGGACTCAATGAAATAACATACAGAACACATTGAAACAGTACCTGACACATAGTAGGGGCTCAATAAACTCACGAACTTTCTCTCAGTACATACATATATATTGCATATATACATATGTTTGTATATATATGTCCAAATACAATATTTTATTTTTTATAGATAAATGGATAACAAATCTCACTCACTTTTATTTTACATATTTACTATTATATTTATTAAGAAACTATCTGTCTTTCTACTTAAACCTCTACTTATGACTGCCTAAAATAAAAATATAGAAGGTAACAAAACAATTCCATTCAGTAAAACTTCCTTAAATCAAATTAAGAATCTGAATTACAGAAATTTTTAACAAAATAAAATTACTTTTAATAGTTTCAAGTAATGCTAAGTAATTGAAAGTAAACTCTCTTGCTTGGATCTGCTTTAATGGACACATGACTCATACAGTTAAAAGTGTTTCAGTCAGGTTTCCTCTGGTTACAAGTGAGAAATATAGCACAAACTAGCTTAAGCAAAGAGGAATTTTATTGGCTCATAGACTTGGGAAGTCTAGAGGTTGAGTTGTCTCCAGTTATGTCATGATCCAGAGGCTCATAAAACACTTAAATTTTTCTCTTTCTCTTGGTGTATCTCAGCTTTCTGCTTTGGCTTCAATTTGAAGTTTCTTCTAATTTTCAAAGGTGTTCAAGGTCACCTAGTATTTCTAGCTTGTATCATCCTTGCAGTTCTTAATCCCCGGGAAAAAGAAACTTTTCTTTCTCAGGATCCATAAATCAGATCTCAGGGAAGACTCTGGTTGGCTCATTTTGGTCTTGTGCTCACAGCTGTGGTGAGAGGAGAGTGTCAGCCGTGGGGCTGTTGGGGTGGGGTGTTGCTAAGATAGGCGGTCTCACCAGGACCCTGTGAAGGAAAAGGGGTGATTCTCCACAGGAAATGCAGAGAGTTGGTATCATATAAGGATACTGTTTAGGGAAAAATAATTGTATTATTTATATAACTTATTTGGCAAATGGTTATTGGTCGTCCTAGCACAACAAATACAATTTTTATTCAACAGTTTTTCAATTAAAGTGAACATTCTTCTCTGTACATGTGTTTACCCCATTAATTTCGTACCAAATTTATCTACAGACAACAATAAATGACAATCTTCTCAAGCACTCATGTGTCAAGCACTGCTCTAAGCACGTAACAAGCCTTAATCCATTTAATCTTCACCAACACCTCATGAGATAGGTATTCTTCTTATCCCCATTTCCAGATGAGTAAGCTGAGGCTGGGCAAATTAAGTAGCTTTCCCCAATCACACTGCTAGTAGTTAGAAGAGCTCAGGTCAAACCAACCTGGACAGTCTGGCTATAGAGTTTGTACTCTGAGTACTCTAATGACAGAAAAGAAAACAAATAAATTCAATTTAGCCTGTGTCACAGTACCACAGATGGCAGCTGAATAGAATTCATGTTACTTGTAACACGCATGATGCTATTTATTATAAAATAAAATTAATTCACAAAGATTAAGATGTTTCTATGTGTAAAGCATTATGGTAAATATCTTAGCAGTTGGGTGGGTCATAAACAAGAAGATCTGGTTCTCTTCTTTAAGGAATTTATAATTCTATTTGAAGAGCTAAAACATGCGAATAGAAAACAAACACAAACCAATCAAATTAAAGCCACTCAGGAGGCTTATTCACATATGCTGGGGACGATGGACCAAAATCATGCCCAGGGCTGGCTGGGCTTAGCTTGGGAAGCCTTTGTGAGAAGCTGAGTTTTAAATTGGGCTGTAAGGAAGGAACACATACAGATTAGCAAAAATTCAAGGGAAGCTTTAATAATAATAGACAATAGGCATGGTAGCTGACATTTATTTGTGCTGCCGTGAACCAGGAAATCTGCTGACCCTCTCCTATAGTCTTCATGCGTGATATCCCTGGGAGGTAGGTTTTATCATTATCTGCATTTTAAAATAGGGGGAAACTGAGTCATAGAGAAGGGTAGGACATGTATTCAAGGACATGTATCCACGTGGCTAGTAAGTAGAACTGGGGTACGTGCGGAAGTTGGATGACTCCAGACCCGAAATTCCCAACCACAATGCCCTTAGATATATCCCATTTTTAAAAATCCCATTTAAAAAATGTTGAACTCTATTATGTACCAAATATGTTGGTAGGACTGATAAAGCATTCACTGGATTTTAGATATTGGAAAATACCCTTGGGTGTCCTGGTGAACGAATGAATGTGTTGGGTCCTACCACCTTCACTCAAGTGGCATTGCAGCTGACCTGGTGTTTTGATTTGGGGGGCAAAATTATGATCAGAGACTGAGTTTGTTTTATCAATATTTTATTTAACATGAGTTCACTGTAGTAATGATATTAATTTCATAAGCCAGTAGGATACAGGATAATGTCTCTTAATAAGCAATGATAGGTTAATTACACTATTATCCAAGGCAACGGGAAATGAAAGGAATAAAACCCAAATTTAGTTTGAGGTGTACCTTCTACAAGTTGGTTCTCGGGAAAGATGGCTTAGTTAACCAAGAGACAACTTCCAGCTGCCGGTGCAAAAATGAAAAGTCCCTTGTTACTAGAGCACGTTGCTAGGGACCAAGGGTGCTGGTGTTGACAAACAAGCTGATCTCCTTTACCGGGAGACGGAACCACACAGCTTTTGCCTGTGTGGGTTAAGAGTAGCCCGTACCGCAGCAGGCACTAAAGCCTCAAAGGAATTCAGAGAACTATTTAGGTCAGCAAAGAGTCATCTTGCCCAGACTGAAACTCCCACATAATCCTCCAAACTCTCAGTATTTATAGCCTAAGTGTCCCTTTGCCATCATTGCTTTTTCAGATGTTTTTTATTGATAAGCGGCACGGGCGCCCCTCAGCAGCTGAGTGCTTATCAATGACAGCAGATGAGATGATGACATCGGACACATCTTACTTCACTCTCATATCAAAACAACTTTACTATTAAAAATAACTCCATTTTCTCATAAACAAGTAGATTTGAAATTCTATCAAATCAATCCACGACACCTGGCAAAGAACATTTAAAATAAGTAGCTCAGTGAGCATGACACCAGGAAATGCCCAGGCTCCATTTTGTGCAAGCCAGATCACTGCAGTCATTTCCACGGGTGTCTTTCCTGGGGATATCCAGGATCAAACCTCTGCTAAGAAAAGGAAGGTTGGTGTGAGGACAGAGCCAGGAGTCCAGTTTCTAGGCTCTCGGCCTCACGTGAAGGAGTGCTCACTCGGGTAGTAAATGGCCAACAACTGTGATTGGATGGCCATCAGCTGTGGCTAGTTGGCCATCAGCTGTAACCAGTGAGCCATTGGCCACTAATATAACTGCTGTGGCTACGCTAGCAGAAAAATGGGGGCTAGCAAGAAGATGGTGGCTGAGCCTGCAAGCGGAGCAGTGAGGGTTGTGAACAGTGTGGCTCCTGCTTCCTGTATCTCCAACCCAGCCGCCAGTGAGAATATAGTGGTATGACTCCCCTACCTATGGCTCCGTGGGTGTTCCTTTTTGGCCTCGCCATATCCTATGTTCCTGTGTGGGGAGTGGGAGCTGAGACCCCGCAGGCTGCTCTGCATGACAAATGGCGCAGTGAGCAGGGTCCCCCACACGACAGTTGGATTATAAAGTATCTGTCTAATCTGAAACCAGTGAAACAGCAAGGCAAAATTATCTGCAGAGTTTGCTCACATCAGCATAATCTGAGTGAACCATCCCCAAGGACAAGCCAAAATGAGCAGGAAAGGCGCGTGGATGAAATATAATCATCAGAGGCAAAGGAAAAGACACCAGAAATCGATGAAGCCAGCTGAATGACATGTTCTGACCAACATTTCGTCATCCTTTTGGCTGCAGTGTCCACAGGCACGCCCCAAGTCCTTGAAGCTGACGAGGAAGAAACAGGATGTGTGTGTGTGTGTGTGTGTGTGTGTGTGTGTGTGTGTGTACGTGTTTAAATTCACAGCCAGCAATGCTGTTATATGTGTTAAAATGTTAAAAGGCTGAAAAACTAGGAGAGTTTAAACTAGGCTCTGCTTTAATTGGATTTTCTAAAGCATAAAGGAAAGGTAGGAAAGGGGTGAACATTCTTTGATTGCTGCCCTCCCTCAGAGCACGCACAGCTGGTCCAGGATGTCTCTCTTGCCTAATTAAGGGGCCGTATTCTGCCCACGCGTGGAGATGCTGGCTGCTTGCTGGTCTAGAAGCTGATATCAAATTCATGTGGCCAGAAATGCCTCTAGAGGAGGAGTGGGCACAGAGAACTGAATGCCCAAAGTGTTATGGAATCTACATGGGAACACATGATAACATGATGGACAGCACAGAAGCACGATGTCCAGTTCTGGTCTAGAGAAAAGGTCCCTAGAAAAACGGTTTCAGCTGAGACTTGGAAATACACTCAAAGGATTAACCATTAGGAAGATTAATGAAGATACACCCCCAATAGCTTTCCAGGATCAGCCTTTGTTGTGGTGGGAGCTGGGGTAATGGTGGATTTGCCCAGGCTGGGAGAAGAGGGAGCTCTTCTATAGTCTTGCCCTCTATTGTCCATTTTTCTCATCTGAACCAGGATTATGAGGAGTTAAGCTAGGCCCTTAGGGTGCAAAACTTCAGCAGATAATTCTTTCTCAGGTACTTGGCAGTGCTACAGCCAGAGGGATCTTCCAAACACTCAAATATGCGTGCCCCAAAGATGAAGTCCAGAGGGCTTTAACAAGGCTTACAGCAATGCTTTTCCTACTTTAATGTGCCTGCCATCCAGCTGGGGAGCTCTCAAACACGGAATGCAGATTCTAGGTTAGTAGGTCATGGGTGGGCCCTCAGATTCTGTATTTCTAACAAGCTCCTAGTGACGCTGAGGCTTCTGGCTTCTGATCTGGGGACCACATTTGGAACAGTCAGGGTTCAGGTGCCAGCCCACTAAGGCCATGAACCATATCTGGCCTGCCACCTATTCTTGTAAATAAAGTTTTATTGGAACACATTCATTTACATCTTGTCTGCAGATGTTTTCTCTATATAGTGGCAGAGTTGAATAGTTTTGACAAAGACTGTATGGACTGCGAAGCTAAAAATATTTCATATCTGCCCTTTACTGAAAAGTTCTCTGATCCCTAACTTACAGAATCTGTTTTTGTTTCTCTCTCATCACTCATATTTCAGCAAATGCCACATACTTACATTTCTGGGGCTTTGCAAATGATGTTACCTCTCCCTTGGTGTTCTATTCCTTCTCTTCGTTACCTCTCCCGTTGTCATTCTGATCTCATCTTTGATGTTAGTTCTCCCACGATGCCTTGCTTAACCTCCAAAACTGAATTAGGGGATTCTCACATATACTTTCAGAACCTTGGACTCCCCATCGGGACACTAATTGTTCTGAACTGTAATTACGCATTTCATCTTCTGGATCTCCCATTAGACCGTAGACTTCTCAAGGGCAGGGCTACATCTATTAATTATTGATTTCCAAGGGCCAGGCATGGAATATTCAGTTTTAAATTTGGCAACTTCATGACAACTGTAGATGCCTTCTTCATTTTTAAGCACCCTGTGTGGAGAGAGATGTTGACATTCTAGAGAAATGGAACCCAATCTGCTTCCCAGTGCTGGTCTCCTGGAAGAAGAGGAAGTACTCAGTGGTCATCTATCCTACTGACGACAATGCCACCACACACACACTGGTTCTCAGCTCTGATTCCTGGGTTGGGCAGAGGACTTACATACCTTTTGAGATTAAAATATTTGAGAATTTAAGAATGGATCTAATTTTCCCTGGAATCTTCTGCACTGGGATGCTTAGGAGCTGCAACACAAGTTTTAGCGGGGGGACAGTAAAACTCTTGCTTATAATGACTCTCGGACTGAATTTATCCCTGCTCCCCTTCAACAGGGAGAATGGAGATCAAGTTCAATGGGCCATCTCAAGAACGTAACCAGCCATTAGGTCAATTGCCTCCTCAAGAGGCCACGCAGTGGTTTTTAAAACTCATTGCCACTCAGCGGGGTCGGTGGGATCTTGGGTGCAAAGCCAGAGTCTGTCCAATGAGTCACTGGGCCAGCCAGGGGTCTGGCAGCTTCAGACAGGCTCCTGAAGTTTCTTCAGGTTCTTCGTTGAACAGCACCGTGTGCGCTTCCAAGGTGGCCCATTTGCAGTAGGAAGGAGGCATCCAACGGCAAGGCTTTGAGGCTGGAAGCCAACCATCGATTGAAGGTTGGTAAGATTATCTGGGTGAGATGGTCCGAGCTCACCAAATGCACCTCAAACCACCAATTCTTTGATTCTTCCCTGAGACGTTTAAGTCATCACCACAATGTTTGCACATCATGAGGCATTTACCTCTTTTCTTCACATTCTTTGTTTCTGCTCGTTTATGGTCAGTTCCGCCAGGCTCCATTCCCTCAAGTTCCCAGTTAACTATCAGAACCTATGTACAGCCAATGCCATTGCTTTTTTTTGTTATCACAGATGAGTACTTATGACTTTTTAATATCATAGGCATTTCCTCCACAATCTCTCTCACTCTCTTTTTGAAGCGAGAAAAAGGCTCCTTAGGAGAAGTTATGTAACTCTAGAAACAACAGCCAGCATTGGAGACATCCTGTGACAGTGAAAAGTCAAATTCCAGATGTTGAGTTTTGATTCTCCAAAGCAATGTGTGCAAGGAAGGGAGGGATTGGTGTTGGATCAGGAACTCATTAGAGATTTGCTGATTTTCCTCCCTGCACAGTTTAGAGTTCAAGGCAGGCAGCTGAGAAAGGCTTTGGGAAACTGGTCAAGGCAGGCAGCACCTTTAGCCCTGTCTGCCGAGTAAGCGACAGTCCCCCTACTTTCAGATGCCTGACCTATTCTCCCTCCCGAAGTTCTCAATAAATGTTTACCGATGACCATCTGAGGTAGGACAAACAGGACAGGATCCTTGGAGACGCTAGTTCATTTATTTATTTTCTTTTGTGCAGGTTGAATATGTTGAATGAGTAACTTCTGGATTTTTTGACATTTGACCTACTTTATTCCCCCCACCCCCTTTAAAATACTAAGTAGCTTCTCATTTCTCTGTTTTGGTTTTGTCATAGTTGGGATTTTTCAGGCCACACACAGACATACTTTTTAGTTTTGGCAAGAGGTAAACAGCCAAGACTCATAAATTACATTCATAAATATTTAGTGTGCTTCAATGTGTTGAGGGGTTTTAAAGGAAAGGAAAGAAAACCAAGACTGGGTAAAAACAAGCTTTACCCAGAGGAAAATGAAATCCTTTATTTTATTGTTTGAAAACTTGAAAGCCGTCACCAAGAAACAAAAAAGTTAACTTTTGAAGTTTTCAAAGGAATCATATTCTGCTCCCAACATAACAGCAGGGAAAATATCTCTTGATTTCAATACAATTTAGGATTAAGTGTCCCACAGTGACAGGGTGAAGAAATAGTTGCCTTCAAGAGTCGATGAATCATGGAGAAAGAGAAACTGCGGTCCTGGAACGAATCAGTGATCTAACATGGAGCTGCTCTGGGGTCAGAGAGTGGGCGGAAGTCAGGGAATCTGGCTTCTCGTCTTCCATTGCTGGGAAGGAAGGCCCCATTCTCCTCCTGTATCTGGAAGAGAAAATCAGGTGTACCTCATGTCAAGAGACTCGAAAGCACAGCTATTTGTGTATATTGGAATGGATGCTGGGTAGGAATGATGCTTGCATTGAGAAAGGACTTTCCAGTTTATAAAAGCATTCACCTCTGGATCTAGCTAGTAGGCTTCAAGACGTTTAAAATAGGGTTTAATTTCTAAAATGTTGATTGCCACAAAGCCCTTTATAGGAAACTCTCTATTGCATAAAGTGAGGTTTTCTTGTACCGGCTAACTTCCTCTCAGGTTTGTGAGGGTATCAGCACCAACATTATTTTGTCACTTCCCTGCTCAGAAACCTCCAGTGTCTCCCCACTGTGTACTGCAAGCTCTCTTAACCTCACCATTATTGATATTGAGAATGGATAATTCTTGTTGTGGGGAGCTATCCTGGGCTTTGTAGGATGTTTAATAGCATTTCTGGCCTCTACCTGTTAGCTGCCAGTAGCATCCCCACTCAGTTGTGATAATAAAAAAATGTTTCCAGACATTGCCAAATGTTATTCCCTGGGGGTGGGATGGGGGGAATTGCCCCCAGCTGAGAACCACTAGTCTATAAATAAAGGGTACAGGTCTTTCCTTCTCCGTTACCAAAGGTTTGGTCCCCACCTCCCCCTCTTTCTCCTTGAGGCACGTTTGTCTCCCAGTCCCCATGCTGCATACTTTGCTCATTATTGCTCTTTGTTCATGTGCCTTCCCCCTTGAAAGGCCTTTCTTCTTGTTTGTTCCCATCTAAATCCTTCCCCATCTTCAGATATGGCTCCAATCCCACCCCCTTCAGAGTTCCCAGCCCACATTGCTTTCCTCTTCCTAACGCAGGTAATGTTTATTGTTCCCCCTGCTCTTTAGGGGACAACAAACTCCAGATGAGGTTAGGTTGATCTGAGAGCAGAGGGATCTTGCTTCTGGGCAGAGCCCTGGAGATGAATCAAGAACCCAGAGTAAAAGTGGCTGCCTGGAACAGCCCCAAGGGTTTCTGTAACTCAGAGGGGACCAGATGTTGCTGAGAGATCAGGCCCAATTAGGCCTTGTGGTAGGTAAGGGGTGATGGTTGGTGGTCACCTGAGTAGATTGACACCAGAAGTCCAGATGGGGACAAGGAACATGACTATTAGGGATGGGTGGCAACGTTAAGGACTAGCTTTATTGCATGACGACACTTGGCACTGTATAACCTACTTGAAGCAGTCAGTGACAACACCAAGGAGGCTGGTTTTGAGGTTTAAGTACTCCACCATCCTGTCCGATTCCTCTCTAGTCATTTCCTGTAATAACAATGGCTCTATTACTTAGAGTGACCAACTGTTCTAATTGGCCTAGGATGGGTTGGTGGGAGACCCTGGGACATGGGACTTTCAGTATTAAAGCTGAGAGTTCCAGGCATACAGAGGGCGAGTTGGCCACCTTACGATCACTATTGTAGATTGCAATTATCACCACCATCATTAATGTGGTTTCTAACGTTCTGTGTTGTGTACAATTTAAGTTTTCTCGATTTTACACAAAGGCAATTGAAAGCTACTTTAGAAAAAATGTTTTTAAATTTGTAACATAAAATTCAAGGGAAAAGACTGTGTCTACCACACAAACACCTTTCAACTGAAGGTCATTGTGGGGACAAAGCCCCAAAAAGCAGTTTCCAGGCTCTCGGCCTCACATAGAAAGGTGCTGGCTTGGGTAGTAAATGGCAATCGACTGTAATCAGATGGCCAGCAGCTGTGGCTAGTTGGCCATCAGCTGTAACCTGTAAGCCATTGGCTACTAATATAACGGCTGTGGCTACGCTAGCAGAAAGGAATGGGGGCTAGCAAGAAGATGGTGGCTGGCAAGCGTGGACTGCTGTTAGGTAGATTATGTAGATCCTGCTTCCTGTATCTCCAGCCCAGCCGCCAGCGAGAATATATTGGTTTGACTCGCCTACCTATGGCTCCGTGGGTGTTCCTTTTTGGCCTTACCGTGTCCTGCGTTCTTATGTGGGGAGTGGGACCAGAGACCCCGCAGGACGCCCTGCACGACAAATGGCACAGTGAGCAGGGTCTCCGGCACGACAGTCATCCTTCGTGAAATTCCTCCTACATAGAGTACTGGAATTGCCACTGCCAACAGAGAGAGCCCTCAGGATCCTGGGCTCTTCCTGGCGTGAGACTATCTGATGGGGTTCAGAATACTCGTAGTCATGAAGTTCTACGGACATGAGAAACATCCAACTATTCGAATGAGTATGTTTTCTTTTTCATTCTCACAGCTCAGGCCTCTTACTGGTTAAGGCAACTTTTAGGGATGGGTGGCACACCGCCTGAGATTGCTGTCGCCAACCCTTTAGAAAACACCTGATTCCAGATAATTTAGGCGGTTAATCAGGACACTTCAACAAAGCAAAATAAGCCAATGAAACTTGTTTAATTGTGTTTGTCTGAGTAGAGTTGGCCATAAAAATACTTGTCCTGAATTCTAGTCTCATACATTATTGACAGCTCATTACAACTGCCTAACTCAGTTAACGCTCCCCAAACCCTGGCTTTCTCATCTGTAAAATGGAGATAATAGTGCTTAGTTTGTATCAAATGAGGTGAGAGCATGCTGAGAAGTGTAAAATGTTATGCAAATTGAAGTCTTTGTACTGGAAGTGCTTTCTTTGGGTGACTTTAAAAAAAGAATATTATGTTAACCTTATCCTGGATTTGTGTTCAAAAATCTTACAATGCATTAGCACTCAATTTCCCATGTGTGGTATAGCTGTTTTTTTTGGCCAATGTAATCTAATTCGCTGTGCAGTCCTGAAGTTTGGACTCTGAGGCAGCAAATGTAGAATGGAGACAATGGGATTTTCTGTCCTTGGACTCCATTAAATGCCATGGACATCACATAGTGGCCCCTTGATGATATCTGAGTCACAGTACATCAAAGAATAAACTACTACAAAGTATTAAAAGCCTTATTTCAGATGGGTAGAGGTGAGATCACCTAAACCCAACATCAAAGTTCAAGTTGAAAAGAAAACCATCCAATTCTATGATTCCTTCGCGATGTTTCAACCTGGGCTACTAGTGCTAGGTGTCACCTGGGATGTAGAGTAGGGCCAACTTGACTTTTTCAGTAGTGTTTGTGGTGTTGAGAATATCATGGAAGTTATTACTCGTGTGTGTGTGTGTGTGTGTGTGTGTGCACGCACATGCACGTAGTGGGACGGAACAGTGCACCAGCTATTGTGTTAGACTAACTTGGGTTTAAAGAGCTCTGCTCTTTACCTATGACTGAATTAATAAATATTGAATTAATAATAATAGGAATAATTTATATTATTATGCTGGCTCCGTTGAGATGAGAACGCTGCCTTTCCATCAAGGATGCCTACCTGGGTCGCTGATGATAAGACAACCCAGGAGGGTGCTTTTGTGGGAGGGTGAGTCAAGACAGGAAGAATTAGATTGAATGGATGGTTGGATATGCGATGCTTGAACAAGGTCGACTTCTGGGTGGACCAGAATAAATGATAGAGACTTTCCCGTGTATCCTTTGCGGTCCCAGTTTCAGAGAGATCCAAATTGGAACCAGAGCAATGGTGGACTAATTGCATTAACTGCCCTTGTCGGGCAGTTGCAATCTTGGTTCCCCAATAGGAGCCCAGCCATATGACTTGTTTTAGATAATTGAATGTTAGCAGATATGATGCAGACAGGGGCTTGAAAAGGTACTTGTTTATTCCCACTTGTGCTCTTGCACTCTGCTGTTGCCTTGAGAAGAGCATGTGAGAACTGCCTGCTGGGAAATGAGATAGTGAAGAGAGCCAAGTTATCTCGTCAAGGCCAACCTAGATTAGCCAGCAGATAGCCAAACTCAGACATGAGCAAGAAAACCACTATTATTGGCAGAGGCAACTTGTCAACCTACAGCTAACAGGAACCCCTTGAGAGAGTCCAACCATGATGAGCTTTGTTAAAAGCTGAAGTGAACAAAAAGAAGACTGAGCCAGGGGAAGGGATGGGAAGAGAAGGAAATCTGCAGGGAGGTGAGGGGTCAAAGATCATCTTTACCCTTTCAGCAGTTATCCCAGAGCCTGGACTTAGTGACAGCACTTGTATTCCTGGGGATCAGCTGGGAGGGGTGTGACATCTAGAATGCAGGCTCAGGTTTCCAGGAAGCACTGCTATACCCCCCAGGCGTCCTGGCCCTATGATCCCATCCTCCAGCAAATGATTTTGCTGGTCTGAACTACACAGATGAGCAGCATCCAGCTAATTCTGAGTGTTAATTAAACACATATAAAATGCAGTGTGAAATATTTTCAAAACAACACACCACAACAAACACCAAAGTTTTGATGCTTAAGACTAAACCAAACAAGTCAGACACATTGCCGTTTGATGCCTCTGCTCCATAATGCTTCATCTTTCTCAGCTAGCAAGCAGAGGGGGGAGGTCTTCTAAATTTAGCAAACATATTATCAGGCAGTACTATCAGCTTTCCTGAATTCATTGCTATAGAAAATGCTTTGCCCAGCTCTGGCTACAAATTTTCCTGCCATCTTGGTGAGATTTATTGTTTCTCAACACAAGCCTCTAGCGTCTCTCATCAAGCTATAGGTCAGGTGCAAAAGAATCATTTCATCCTACCTTTTCACAAGTTTCAAATATTAAACCTTCCCGCTAAGATAGGGAATTCTGCTTTGAGAGAGTTTGGGAAAGAGAGTAAATGAAATAAACGTTGGCCATTCACCAGAAAACATTTGGAACCTGCAGCCAAAATGTGATTACTCTACCTACTTTCTAGAAACCTGTGAATCCACCTCTTGGTAACACCTACATCTATACCTACAGGAACTGCTCTGTTACTTTCCCTGAAAGCACTACCTGGTTTAGACAATACCTCGTCCGTTTCCACCCTGGGCAATTTGTGAATGGCTTGGCATTTTTTGGTTTTAAAGAAGTTGTAGGTGGTTGTGAGGATGTGGAATGTCAGACTAGTTGTTCTCCACCCTGGCTGCCCAGTAGAAGCATCTGCAAGGCTTTAAAATGACCTGTGATGGTTAATTTTATGTGTCAGCTTTATTGGGCCATAGTGCCCAGATATTTGGTCAAACATTATTCTGGATGTTTCTGTGAACGTGTTTCTGGATGAGTTTGACATTTAAATTGGTGGACTTTGAGTAAAGCAGATTGTCCTCCATAATGGGGGTGGGCCTCATCAAATCAGTTGAAGGTCTGAAGAGAACAAAAAATTGACCTTCCTTGAGCAAGAGGGAATTCTACCAGCAGATGGCCTTTGAACTTCAAGGGCAACATTAGCTCTTCCTGGGTCTCCAGCGCGACGACCTGCCCTTCAGATACTGGAATTGTCTACCTCTATAATCCAGTGAACCAGTTTCTCAGTTTCTTAAAATAAATATCTCTCTCTCTCTGTCATTCTCTCTCTCTCTCTCTCTCTCGATATATATGTGTATCTATATCTATATCTATATATCTATAGATATATAGATATAGATATACATATCTGAGTCTTAAAGTAGTTTGCATATAGTTACACCACTAGTAAAATGTGGAACTTGTGTACTGTGTTAATCACTGCCCTATATAGCATTTTTTTTTTTTTTAGATTTTTTTATTGGGGCAGGGGAACAGGACTTTATTGGGGAACAGTGTGTACTTCCAGGCCTTTTTCCAAGTCAAGTTGTTGTCCTTTCAGTCTTAGTTGTGGAGGGCGCAGCTCAGCTCCAGGTCCAGTTGCCGTTTTCTAGTTGCAGGGGGCACAGCCCAACATCCCTTGCGGAACCGGCAACCTTGTGGTTGAGAGGACGCACTCCAACCAACTGAGCCATCCGGGAGCTCAGTGGCAGCTCAGCTCAAGGTGCCATGTTCAATCTTAGTTGCAGGGGGCGCAGCCCACCATCCCTTGCGGGACTCGAGTAGTTGAACCGGCAACCTTGTGGTTGAGAGCCCACTGGCCCATGTGGGAATCGAACTGGCAGCCTTCGGAGTTAGGAGCATGGAGCTCTAACTGCCTGAGCCACCGGGTCGGCCCCTATATAGCATTTTAACATAAGTCCCTTTAGGGTTGACTTTAGATGAACTTGTGTGTAGCATATATATATATATACTATTATTATATATGCTATATATTATATATATATACATATATATGTGTGTATATATATATATATACATATATATATATGCTATTCGTTCAATTTCTCTGGAAAATGCTAACTAATACAATAATCATATCTGAGACCTTTCCTCCTGTCATTCTGATGTAGTTGGCCTGGGGTGGGCCAAGGAAATGTTCTTTTTGAAAGATCTGGGTGATTCTCCTGTGATCAGTGTTGAGGACTACTGCCAGAGCTGCTCTCTTCCCCTCACAGATAAAGTAGGTCCTGGTCTAATCACATCACTGTCATTTGAGTCCTGACTTGGCCATTAATTGGCTGAATAATCTTAGACACATAACTCTTAAACTTTCTGAGGCTCAGTGTTCTTATCTATAAAGTAGAGATAATAACATTAGGGTCATCAGATTGTTGTGAAGATGATGAGATGTCACATGAAATGAGGTATGGAAAAGCGCAACATTTCCCTTTTGTTAGGTGGGAGTGAGTGTGTGTGTTGTATGTCTGTTTTGTAATCACCACGTTGAACAAAACACAGGGCTCTGTAGGTAGGTGGGGCTTAGGCGCTAACATTTGGCCTCTGCTCTCTGAAAGTAGCTCAGTCTCTGCAGTTTGCTTAGGGGGGTGGAGAGCCCTGGATTTGACGTGGTTTCAGCCCAGTGGAGGCCAAGTCAGGATGGGTGGGACCCTGGATATTCAAGATTCAGCGATTGTAGTTGACTTGGGGTCTCTGTGTGGGGGCTCTGCACAGGGTCCCTGTCTGAGACTTTGGATGAAGTCAAAGGTTGCTTGGCAAATGTTGGTGAAACAAATTGAAATATTGTGGTCCAATCCAGTCGTGTAAGAGACCAGGAGACACATGTGAGCGATTTCCATGGTGAGCTGAGAGGCACACTGTCTCCTTCAGCTCATGCACGGGTGAAAATGATCCTCCCCTCTGGGCCTGGGGAGCTTGTTGGTGCTGGTGCATTAATTTCAGGTGGTCATGCTCCGATTCAGGTATGGGAAGCATGCTCCTCAATGCAATTTCATATGGGGACATTTGAGAGTGTTATGGGAAACCACTTTTTCCTACTTTATCATCTTGAATGAAATGGATTCAGGACATGTAAAAACCGTGTCCTTTAATTTATGGTAACATAAACGAACCTGAGTAGCCTGGACTGAAACTACAAAAATGAGGGTGATGGGAGGAAAGCGTGGGTGTGGATAATACTGTTAACATCCTTCCACCTCACGTTGGGTTCTGTGTGTCTGGGCAGGATGGCTTTGGCCTTGGGGCCATTAGCAACAGGTTCTGCTTACATTAAAGTTGTGAAAAATCATTGGATTTGTTAATATCCTGCATTGTAAGAGATCCTTTTTAATAACTTAAAGGGCTTCATTGGAAAAGCTTGAAGAATAGGAAAGAAACTTATATTCAGAAAAGCTTATACCAGGTGTGCAAAATTTGATTGGTCCAGGCAAATAAAATATTCATTGGCTGCCAGCAGAAACCACTTAGCAAGATCCTGAAATTCTTGATGGTTTTAGATGTAATCCATTCATTTCATTATCTACTATCTCGGGATAAGTTTCTGTGTTAGACTCTGAACAAGTATAAAGATGTGTCCATCTAATGTCAACCCTAAAGGGACTTATGTTAAAATGCTATATAGGGCAGTGATTAACACAGTACACAAGTTCCACATGCAGACTACTTTAAGACTCAGTTTTCTCATCTGTAAAATGGATTTGATAATGGTGATGATGATGATGGTGATAACAAACATGCATTTACCATGTGCAGGCTCACCAGCTCAGTTGTAAGAGCTTTTTATGTATTCCTTATTCAGTCCTCACAATAACCCGATAAAGTACTTCCTCCTTCCCTCCTCCCCCACTCACCCAATTTGCCCACCTTTAGATGATTCTAATTGTGCATCTCTCTGTCTTGCCTGTATGCCGTGCAGGGAGTCCTTTGTGGAATTATAGCTGTTCAATTTGTTGTAAATTCCAGGGGAGATTTCAAGAGGAACTCGTCACACCACCATTTCTGTGACGTCAGTCCTAAACTAGGTTACTATTATCTCCATTTTTACTTTCTTCATAAGATATAATGAGAATTAAATGAGTTAATGTACATAAAGCCCTTAGCACAATGTCTGACATTCGGAGACTTCAGTAAATGTTTGCAATAATAATAATAATAATAATAATAATGAATATTACATTTTAGTTGGTTAACAGAAACTAGCCCCCAAATATTTGTAGTCGCTGCTCTAAAAGAGGGGTAAGCAAAATGCTACCAAGGTTCAGACTATGGAGAGAGTCCATCTGGCGGGGTGAAGGCTTCACAGCAGAGGTGGTCTTGGAGCTGAACCATCCAGAACAGAAGTGATCACAAAAGACAGTGTGACTGCAAAGGCAGGAAAGCAGAGACACCAGCAGGAGCCTGACCTGGGCAGCGCCCAGGAAGCAGGACACTGCGGGGCATGTTTGGGACAACTGTGGCTAGGCCAGTTGGCCACGGGTGGAGGAAACATGTAAGTTAAGACTTAAAATGTAAGTCATAGTGTGGAGCCCCTCAAGTGCATACACCAGATTTGGCAGGTAAGGGAGCCACTGAAGGAGTGTAAGGGGTGAATACCTTGGTTCAGAAAGCTGTTTGCTTCCTGAACACAGTGGCATTCCTGGAGTTACCCAGGGAACACATAAAACACTGGTCAGGCCATTGGTCCGGGAATTTAAAATGAACTCATAGCCAGGCCACTATCCAAAGTGGATCTGAGTTTGGCTTTGAGAATCAGATCAGACCTGCAAACTCAAAGGGGCCAGGTAGAGCCAGTCTGGTCCCTGCATCCGAGGCAGTACCAGTATTTTATCTGTTTTTAAAGTGATCCCACCCGTGTTGCTTTCGTCTTTTTGCCTGCCTGGTAGAGACAGTTGTAAGGAATGCAAGGAGCACCAGCGCCTCACCCACACCCGAGATAGAGCCGTAGTGGCTGAAATTTGTGTAAAACTTACCTCTAAATATTGCAGCATTTACTTTCCCTTCCCTGTTACTTCTAACTGGGACAAAGAGGGATTCAAGGACAAGCAATTCCTCGTGTATTTGTTTTGTGCTTTCAATGGGCAAGGCACAGGGCTGGAGAGCTGTGTCACATGGCCCCTGTCCTCTAAGAGCTTAGAGTCTAGTGGAGAGCCTAAGACATGAACATAAATAACTGTAAGAAAAAGAAAGGGGTTAGAGCCTTTGAGAGAGTTCAGGTAGTGTGCTTGGCGGTGGAGGGGGTGCAGGTGAGAAAGATGACCCCCCACCCCTTAATTTATCCTTTATAATTTAGTATACCATCTACTGTGGGCTGTTTGGTACAGTGTCTTGGAGTCAAAGAAATCTTGGTTTGAATCTTGGCTCCACTGTTTACTAGCTAGGACGCCTCTGGTAATTTTCTGGGTTTTATTTTCTACAAAATGATGATATCACCTACCTCACGTAATTGTTTTTGGGGCACAACAAGGCAACATATCAGTTAGGATATGCAGATACTTTTGTCTGCAGGTAACAGAAAACCCAACCCAAACTGGTCCAAACAGGGATTTCACTAGCTTGTAAAAGAGGCAGTTGAGAGTGGAGTAGCTTCAGGGTTGAACCATCTCATCAAGGACTAGGGTCTCTTAGTCTCTGTTCTGCCACCGATAGCGACAGCTTTCCCAGATCTGCTTCACTCGTGTTTGTAGCATGGATGTCAGTGTCCTCATGTCCTGATCCATATTCACTTCGATTGGGTTAACTTAGGCCAATGCCTGCTTCTGAACCAGGATCCATCATCATAGATTCCTGGGTGAATTGCTGGAAAGTTGTGTGACCTTCTGTCAGTAACTTAACCTCTCTGTTTTAAGTGTCCTTATCTGTCAAATGGACTTCATGATAGTACCTACCTCCGAGGGGTGGTGTTAGAATTTAGTAAATGATGGTTACCTTAGATCAGTGGTTTTTTTTTCAGACTAGTCTTAGCAACCTACTGGTGAGTGATGAAATAAATTTACTGGATTGTGGCTATTGTGAAAACTGCAAAACAGAACCGTAGTGAATAGAGAATCCTAGAGCATGTTACACATGCTAAAGGTAAATAATGTTCCATGAAACTTTTGTTTGAGTTTCACATGTACTTGGTTGTGCCAGAATACCTATTTCATGAATTTGGTTCGGGAAACACACCCACACACCCACACACACACACCCACACACAATGTTGAGGAACATTAGCTTGGGCTAATCTGGGTCAATGGCTGAGGCTGAGGCCATTCCTTTGCTGAGGACATTGGCAGAGAGGAGAAATAGATGTTGGGGAGAAATATAAATCACAAACCAAGTGCCAGGCATTGATTTAAGACCCTCCCCTAGGATGTGCAACTTTCACAGCGACCGTACGAGTTAGGCACCTTCTATAACCCCATTTTCCAGATGAGAAAGCTATGGTAGAGAAGTTAAGTAACTTAGACAATGTCACATGGTGAGTCGTGGTGGCAGCCTGGTTCTGGAGGCCGCCACTGTTTTCACTGCACTCCCCTGACAGATGTGTGGGGCCCCGCACCACTCCAGGCACATAGAGTATGTGCTCTGTACACAGACGCAACACTTGGAGTGTCATTTTGGAAAGACCAGTTCGTGATCATGAAACGCCCCTCCTTTGTGATCTCTACAGCCTGAGGATGTGTGTAGACAGGTCCCTGGGAACGAGGAATCTTTGACTTCCCATTCTGAGTCACAGGCCTAATAAAGACCTTCTGGGTACAGCCACGTTTTTTTGTTTTTGTTTTTTCCCCCCAAAGGCTGTGTGTGTGTATGGGGTGGTACTGGGCAGGGACAAAGACAATTTTCTTTGAAACAGGCCACCTCTGTCACCTTGGGATGTGTTAGGTGATGGTTTCTATAACGCATCCAGAAGTCCATAGTACTAACTACTGAGAGCAAGCATGTGGCAGATCGGGGGCGGGTCAGTTTGATTCTAGTGTGTAGAAGATGCTCTGATCTCTTCCAGGGGTGTTTGGAAGGGAAACTGGAGGACAGAACAATGTGACCTTCATGTGCCCTGGTGTAGGTAGCAGCAAAAAATACCCTGCAAAAGCCTGACCTTATTTTATACAGGGCCATCTTGGTGGAGTTAATCTAATACAGCAGAGGAAGAATTTTTAAAAAGAGTCCCAAGAGGACTAATAAAACGGCTTTGAATTTCATTATGTTTGAGAGGGAGGCACTAATTCAATTAGCCACAAATTGAGAATTTTCCTACCCCTTCTGTTTGAAGCTATTCTGAAGACAGACTGCACCCGAGGAAATGCCTGGGCTGCCTTTGGATATAGTCTTCCTTCTGAAGAAAAACAGCCCTGTCAAATCTCAGGCCAGCTTCTGAAGCTTTACTTTTGTCCTCTGCAAAATTGTTGGGAATGAGAATCGCATAGTAAACAAGAGCACGGATCTTGGAGTCTGCTCTCTGCATTCAAATCTCGGCTTGGCCATTGATTGGTGTGTGACCCTGAGCAAGTTGCTTAACCTTTTTGAGCCTCAGTGTCCTCACCTGTAAAGTGGGGATAATGAAAAGTGGCTGTCATAATCATAGGACTTTCATGAGTCTTAAAGCATTTAGAAGAGTGCCTGGGGTACTCTTCTAAATTTATTTAAATATTTGCTGTTCCTTTCGAGGGTCTGCTATGAGTGAGACACCAGGCAGGGAGCTGGCAATACAGATATGATTTCTGCTGCTCAAATCTTAGCGTCTGTAGACGTGCAAATAGCGGTCAGTGCTCTGACATGGCCAAGCGCCTGAGAAGGAAGCGATTGTCTCTGGAAGACGAGGGGAAGACTTCATAGAGGACGTGAACTCGGACCTTGAAGGGCAAATAGGCTGCATGGACAGGGGAACAGAGGGGACATGCCAGGACTCAGGAATAGATTGTTCAAAAACAGGTCTTGCAAGGCTATGGTGCATCTGGGGATTGGTGGGCATTTACCAGGGGGTGAGGCCAAGGATTTATGGGGTGGACTGGTGAGGCTGGTAGGTCACTGGGGGCAGGGAGTGCACAGGACTGTTCATTTTGGGGAGACAAGATGGTTGCACAAAATTAGGACTTCTGTGAGCTTTTCAGCATTCCATAATTCTTGTCTAGGTTTTTCCTTGGACAGAGGACTTCAAGTACTGTTTGGAGAAAGCTCATTCCATAGCTAAATAGTCACGTCTTGGGGTTGACATGGGATCTTTCAGTGGTGGCTGCCTTGGTGATCCCAACCCTCACCCCCATGATTAACAAGATGCTGTGTGAGGATCAGAAAGAAAATGACTGCAGTTTGTTATTCCCAAGCCTGCTAAATTGTTTAAATCACTATTACAATTTGGTCCGTGGAGTATGTGGTTTTTGACTTTGGCAGAATGTACTGTTTTGATATTGGAATTATTCTCATAAGTTTTTTATTTTTTTTAAATCAGTTTCAGAATCCTATTTGCTGCACGACTCTGACTTGTAAATGGGTCATGTTCTAAAAATTCATTTTTTTAAAAAAAAATTATTGGGGAATATTGGGGAGCAGTGTGTTTCTCCAGGGCCCATCAGCTCCAAGTCGTTGTCCTTCAATCTAGTTGTGGAGGGCGCAGCTCAGCTCCAAGTCCAGTTGCTGTTTTCAATCTTTAGTTGAAGGGGGCGCAGCCCACCGTCCCGTGAGGGAATTGAACCGGCGACCTTGTTGTTGAGAGTTTGTGTCCTAACCAACTGACCCATCCGGCTATCCCTAAAAATTCATTTTTAAGTCAGTTGTTTGGACCACAGATTGTGTGGTTCCATAAAAATAACAATATAATTGGTAAATCCTCCAATATTTAGTTAATCCAAAATGTAGCTGAATAGTAGCTAATATTTGTTAAACAAACAATACAAGTCCAGTGCTGACAGTTTTTGTTTTGAAAAAAATAGGAAAAGAGTAACACTGAATAGAAATTTTAAACTTCTATTTATATCAGCCTCGCTAGACTGCTAGTCTATCATGTCCTTGGCCGTTTATAGACCCCTTCGGATACAGTATCTAATTGGAGCCTCAAAACTATCCTGTGAGGTCAGTGCAGTGAGGAATTGCAGTTCAGAGAGTCGAATTGGCTTGTCCAAAAACACACAACTCTTGTCAAAACTCTTTTAAAATAAAGGTACAATATAAATGCATAACGAATAGAGTTACCTTCATGGTGTCAATTGCATAGGAATTGTGCCACATTTTGATGAGAGTTTTTGGAAATGATGTAGTTTATGAGATGACAGCATCTTGCCACTACTTGTCTAAAGTATTAAATATTTATTGAACTACTAATCATTCCCGTTTTTTTAGGGGTAGCGAATCATACTCGTAGATATTTAAGACATTGTTTCTGGTATTTATTAGTTATTGTAGGGGTAGAAATTGTAGAGTACAAGGTCCCTTATCCAATGCAGTTGGAGCTGGGAGTCTGTTGGTTAATCCAAAATCGTGATTTAAGGTAATAACCAGACCAAAATCATACATGTCTTAAATATCAAATATCGTAATGTCAAAGTAAACTAATGTAGCTAAAATAAGTCAACACTTTCGAAAGAGATAGTAGAAAAAGCAATTTGTTTTAGAGAAGAATAAATATATCTTGCCATAGAACACACCACAGGAAGAAAAAAAGAGAGAGCAAATGCTAGACTGAGGCTGTATGACAATGAAACAGTCATCTGCTAATATTAAGCAGCTACCTCAGGCTGTGAGTAACGTTTGTAGGATTTGTTGTCCTATAATTTTTAATTTGCATGAAGACTTCTTCAAACCAGGGACGCTGCCTTATTTTTTGTATTCCAGGGCAGCTAATCCTGCGCTGAGTACATAGTGCTGAATAAATGTTTGAGGAATGAGTGAAGGGATAATTTAACACAATATTAGTTAGGTCAGTAAAATATCTTAAATCTGAGGCCCAAAGCATCAACTCACTTTGCTATCCATTTCACTGTCTAACTGTCTCCTAGAGATAGCCTTAGGCCTTGGGAGATGAGAGAATCTGCTTCGGCTGAATTTCCAAACGACAAGTCCAGCTTTCTCAAAAATGTATTTCTATTCCATTCCATTACGCACTTTGTTATGATCCTTGGCTGTCTTCCTGCACCTTATGACAAATCCTCATGGAGCAAATACCTTCAACACAGGGACATGTGCCAAGAAGACAAGAGGCAGAATTCTACCCCTACCTATTTTTTTTTTTTTGGAATTTTGAGAACACTAAAAGGGACTGTAGAATACTTCAATCCTATCTCCAGGCTTTTCCTGGAATTTATTTATTTTTTCTTCTGTGGTGTATTTAAACTGTATTGTTCCCAGTATATTTATTTGTAACATGGATTTAATTCTGTTGTTGTAAAGCCTTTAGAAAGGTCTGTCAGGGGCACACACACGAGCACACCATGCTTAAGAAAGATATTAAAGTTTTAAAACAGATTTATTTGACCCTGAGGCCAAATGGCATAGCCTGCAAATGTGATAAATCTAGCAAATAAATAAACAAATAAATAAATAAACATAAAGGCCTTTGGGGAAGCAACTGGCCAATAGGCAGCTGGGCAGTTGGCATTTACTTTTACAAGAGTACTTGCTAATCCCACGTGCTCAGGACAGTTATAAAGGTTTCATTTCCTCCCCAGACCTTCGTTTCCCCGGGGTGTGTGGAGTGGAACACTTTATTTGAGACTTGAGTCGTGAATGTACTCCCTGCAAGGTGTTGACTTCATGTATATTGATATTGCCAGTAGGGGTTTATTTTCTTTCTTGCCAGGCTGTGATCCTTTGAAGTCAGGAACCGTGGCTTACACAGCTCTTTGCACAGAGCTTTATCCATAGAATGTGTTCAACAAACAATTGTTAGATGAATGAATGAAGAATGTCCTGTTCACTTCTGTATCTCTAGCACCAAGCATCGAGCTGGCACGTGGGGAACGCTCAATAAATGTTTGTTAAATGAATGAATAAATGCATGAATTGTGCAAGTCATGGTTTCAGCAAGTATTTCTGTCTTGAGTACTCTTGCATATCAGAAGCCAGGTGATATTGGAGTCTTTTTGGTTGCTAGAATGGCACATTGTCATTATTCAAAAAACTTAGTGTCAGAATTTATCTCAGTGAGATAAGGAGCTAGACTATAGAAGAGGGAGGAGACAAATGACTAGAGAGAGGAGAGAGAGAAAGAAGGACGAATGCCAAACACATGTATCTATCTGTCTGTTTATAAATCCATGTCTGTCTGTCTGTCTGTCTGTCTGTCTGTCTGTCTGTCTATCTATCTATCTATCTATCTATCTATCTATCTATCATCTATCTATCTATCTGTCTATTTATCATCTCTACACACATATATAAAACTAGCTGTTGAAATTTATTACTCAATGTGGAAAACTTTAAAATCTACATCTATTTCTATTTCTGTTTCTATATTTATACAGTTTGCACCTTTCTCCTGAGTGCAAGACCCATAGTTCAATTGCTGTTGGACATTTCTACTTGTGTGCCTACTGACAGTCTAAACTCTGTCATTTGTCCTTGAGGGCTGGACAGTCGACTGTCTCCATTTCAGGATCTATCTTAGGGAAGGTCTCCTCTATCTCAATGACCCTCTCCCATTGCTTTATACGGAAATTTTCTGTGGGGTTTTTCACTGACTTGTTGCAAATCATTTATCTAAAACCTACACTTGGGCCGGCGCAGTGGCTCAGGTGGTTAGAGCTCCAAACTCCTAACTCCAAAGGCTGCCGGTTCGATTCCCACATGGGCCAGTGGGCTCTCAACCACAAGAATGCCAGTTCAATTCCTCGAGTCCCGCAAGGGATGGTGGGCAGCGCCCCCTGCAACTAGAAAAAAAACGGCAAATGGACCTGGAGCTGAGCTGTGCCCTCTGTAACTAAGACTGAAAGGACAACAACCTGGAGCTGAGTGGCACCCTCCACAACTAAGATCCGAAAGGACAACAACTTGACTTGGGAAAAAAGGCCTGGAAGTACACACTGTTCCCCAATAAAGTCCTGTTCCCTTTCCCCAGTAAAATCTTAAAAAAAAAAAAAAAAGGTGAAAAAAAGTTTGTTTGTTTTTTTTTTTTTAAACTACTCTTATCATCAGTTCTTCTGCTGAAAACTTTTCGGTGGCTCTATGTATATATATGTTAAAATTCAAATGCCTTAGTCTTATTTCCAAGGAACTTTTCAACCTGCCCTTGGAACTCCCTCTTACTGCTCTATTTATTTAATCTCCATGTATTTGTGTTTTTTCCTGCTTTCTTTTTGCAGTTGATATCCAATTTCAAAGCCTTGTGATCAGAGAATATGCTTGGTATGATTTCAATCTTCTTAAATTTGCTGAGTCTGATTTTATGTCCCAATATATGGTCTATCCTTGAGAATGTTCCATGTACACTCGAAAAGAATGTATAGTCTGATGTTTTAGGATGAAGTGCTCTATATATGTCAATTATGTCCATTTCATCTAATTTATCATTTAGGGCTGCTATTTCGTTATTTATGTTCTGTTTGGATGATCTATCCATAGCTGTCAATGATGTATTTAAGTCCCCTAGTATAATTGTGTTTTGGTCAATTTCTCCCTTTGGTTCTGTTAGTAGTTGCTTGGTATATTTCGGTGCTCCCTGATTGGGGGCATAAATATTGATGACTATTATGTCTTCTTGTTGTATGTCCCCTTTACCATTATGAAATGTCCATCTTTGTTTCTTGTTATCTTTTTCACCCTGAAGTCTGTTTCATCCGATATCTTTATGGCTACACCTGATTTTCTCTGGGTACCATTTGCTTGGACAGTCAATTTCCACCCTTTCACTTTGAGTCTATGCTTGTCCTTGTAGCTGAGATGTGTCTCTTGGAGACAGCATATGGTTGGGTTTAGTTTTCTGATCCCATCTGCTACTCTGTGCCTTTTTATTGGTGAGTTTAGTCCATTTACATTTAGGGTGATTATTGATATGTGAGGATTTCCTGTCATTCTATCTTTAGTTTTCTGGTAAGGCTGTGTCTCCATTGTTTCTTTGCCTTTTTGTTGTTGTCTATTATTTCTTTGTGGTGGTATTCTATGATGTTTCCCTCTGTTTCTTCTTTTATTACAGTATATATTTCAGTTCTGGATTTTTTTTTTTGAGTGGTTACCCTTAAGTTTATGTAAAAGAAAGTTTGATATTTAGAGTATTCCATTTTCTTCAGCATGCTTACTTTCTCCATTCCCATATTCCGGTTCAGACCTTTACTCTCCCCCTTTTTATGTTTTGGTTGCCACAAATTGTCCCTGTTGATGGTGGTCAAATAGCCTCCTTTAGTATTTCTTGTAGTGCAGGTCGTGTATTAGAAAATTCCCTCAGCTTCTGTATGTCTGGAAAGGTCTTTATTCCTTCTTCATATCTAAAGGATATCTTTGCTGGATATATTATTCTTGGCTCATAATTTCTCTCTTTCAATAGTTTGAATATTTGGTTCCACTTCCTCCTGGCTTGTAGAGTTTCTGTCGAAAAATCTGATGATAATTTAATGGGCTTTCCTTTGTAGGTTATCGTCTTCTTTTTCCTGGCTGCCTTGAGGATTCTTTCTTTGTCGTTGATTTTAGATAGCTTCAATACAATGTGCCTTGGAGAAGGCCTGTTGGGATTGAGGTAATTAGGTGTTCTATTTGCTTCTTGGATTCGAGGATCCAGTTTTGTCCACAAGTTTGGGAAGTTCTCATCGACAATTTGTTTGAATGTATTCTCTGTTCCCTTCTTTATTTCTTCTCCTTCTGGTATGCCCATTATTCTTATATTGCTCTTTCTGATGGAATCAGAAAGTTCTTGTAGAGTTCTTTCATTTCTTTTAAGTCTCAAGTCTTTTTCTTCTTCCATCTGTGTAATTTCCAGGTTTCTATCTTCGATGTCACTGATTCTTTCCTCCATCTGGTCAACTCTATTACCTAAGCTGGTTATTTCATTCTTAATTTCTTCTATTGAGTTCTTAATCTCCAGACATTCTATTTGGTTTTTTTTAAAAATTTCAATCTCTTTCATAAAATGCTCATGTTGTTCTTTGATTATATTTCTGATTTCATTAAACTGTCTTTCTGTGTTTTCTTGCATCTCGTTGAGTTTTTTTAGAACTGCAATCTTGAATTTTCTGTCATTTAAGTCATATATTTCCATATCTTTAAGTTCCTTTTCTGGAGACTTTTCACTTTTTTTCTGAGCTGTCTTGTTGCCTTGGTTATTCATGGCAATTACTGATTTATTATTTCTCTTCCTAGACATCTATAGGAGTGGCTTCTGGAACAGGTAGATAGGAAGAGGTCTTTCTTTTGTTTTCCAGTACTTGTTGGTAGAATGTTTTATTTTCTCTCTGACTGCAGCCTTTTTTTTCTCTCTCACACAGTAGTGCTATGTTTTCTCTGCACTATTCCAGCTTCTCACACAATGGGGAGATTTCCTGGGAGACGGGCTTCTCCTCTGTTAATACTTCACCTGGGTCACAGGGCGCAGTGTCCTTGTGGGCATGCAGAGAGCTTTTGAAGTTCCAAAGCTCTTCCTGCACCAGATTCAGCGCCCGTGTGTTTCAGCAGTTCTGTTTACTCCTGCAGGGATCTGCCCAGATAGGTGGGGCCAGGGGCAGGGTGAGTTGTGAGAGGTGGCCCAGAGCAATGGCAGCGACCACCACCACAGCCCTCCCGCTTCCACAGCTCCCTCCCCTTTGCCGGAACTAGTTGGGCTGTGACTCTGTGTCTGTGGTCCACAGTTCTCAGAACAGCAAATATTCTGTTCTTTTGATCTGACACTGCTACTGTTCCGCTTCTAGCACCAGGCAGGTGGCGGCGGGGCAAGCTCTGGAAGGGTAGGGAGGGGGTGGCTAGTCTCAGTGCCTAAGGCGTCCGTTCTCCGCTCGGCAGTGAGGGCTTAAACCACCGTTTTCAGCCTTCTTTCCTCAGTCTTTTCTCCGAGGTCTCTGCCATGAGCGTTGGGTTCAGCCATGTTATATCCTGCCCCCTCAGCCCTGTGGGCCGTAAGCGGAGCCCTAGCAGTCCGAGTTCTTCCTTCTCCCGCAGCTGTGGTATTTCCAGGATGCAGCGAGCTCCGAGCACTGAGCTAGGTCTGTGTCCTGCACCCGCGCGGCTTCGTCTCCGCACTTCTCCCTTCCCTCCTTCCCCGCTCAGGTGATTCGCCCACCTTTAGGTGAATTCAGTAGTGGGCCTCTTCGTTGGCTGTCTGCTGTGCAAGGAGTCCTTTGTGGAGTTATTGTTGTTCGATTAGTTGTAAATTCCAGGGGAGCTTTACAGAGGCTTACCTCATGCCGCCATTTTGATGACCCCAAAATTGCTTTTACTTACTGCTCTATTTATAAGGCCCCTCTTCCAGTCAGACTTGTACTAACTTAACTCTAGAAAAACTGCTCTTCATTTTTCCTTTGCTCTCAATGACCCCTACTGAGCACTCTGCTATGTACCAAGCTCTATATAAGAGTTCAATTGTTTCTTCACCTGTTTATTGGGTACAGGAATGCTACTTCTTCCCCTCCTACCATGTTTCCCTGAAAATAAGACCTATCCGGAAAATAAGCCCTAGCATGATTTTTCAGGATGACATCCCCTGAACATAAGCTCTAATGCGTCTTTTGGAGCAAACCTTAATGTAAGACGCGGTCTTATTTTGGGGGAAACACGGTAGCTGAGCTAAATCTTAATCATCCTTACACACCCATCTCAAATATTTCTTCCTCCAAGTAGCCTGCCTTGACAATCCTAGTCATAGTTCTTTTTCTCCTTTTTGAGCTGATCACTCACTACTTTGTATTGATATTTTTTTACTGTTTATCTTATCCCCCTAATTGCATTATAATTGCATTGTCTGCGCCTGTGAGGGAAGTATTCTGTCATAGCCTTTTTATTTTTTATTATTTTTTTTTGCAGTAGATGCTTGTGTCTATTGTACCCATTCACTGTGGGTTAATTGATTGTGCAAATACTTTGAGAATTTTGAACAACTTATTACCTTCTAAATTTGTGTCACTTTAACAAGCAGCAAAAATGTGCCTCTGAGGTACAAATTTTTTATCATACTAAAATTTCAATTATCAAAATTAACGTAGATATATTTTTAAACATGGTGATTGAAAACATGCATTTGCCCTGTTAAGTCTCTTTACTAACATTTTTTTTTTCTTCTGGAATCTTGTTAAAAAGTAAATTTATCATGATCATTATTCTACCTTTGAGCTTGAAAGGATTGAATAAAGGTCTTCCTAAGACTAAATCTTTCCCTTGTCCCTTATGAAATAGTGGAAGTGTCATAAGGAAAGATGCTATTATATTTCTAAGGTACTCAGTCATTTTTCTACCAGTGATTGTGCCACCTTGGGTGAGGCACCCAGCTGCTCATGCTTCACTGTTCTCCTCTATAAAAAGGGGAACAATGATGTCACCTGGGTGTAAGATCATGCATGTAACGTTCAGGAAAATGGTCTAAAATGGTAAAGTTCTATCTAAATGTTAGGCCATATTGTCACCCTCATGTCCATTACTTTATCACCTTTGCCACCATCTGCCTGACATTCAGGCATCAAGATGAGAACCATCCATGGGATCTGGTGACTTCTTATAGGACGCAGCTATCTGCCACTTTCCAAATGTGAATGGTTCATAAGTCAGAACTTCTTTTGTACGTTGCAACTTCTGAGGAAACTGAGTGGGGAGAATTATTTGTCTCTCTTGCTGCATTGGAATCTCTTCTGGTTTTCGTGATTCCTGCTCCCACTGCTACCATGGGCCTTTTGGATTCTAAACTGTCCCTTGGCGATGGGCAGGGAGTTTTAGTTTAATATGGTGAGCAGGTGGTCCTGATAGATACTGTTCTGTTCAACTTAAAATACCATCAATTGTAAAACCTACCCTTATTTCAAAAATCACCCAGAAAGACAAAAGTGCCACCAATTTTAAAGTATGACTCAAGATGATTACAAGATGCATTCCTATTTCAGAGCTGTTAACATGTGAAAAATGAATGTCTGAGAATTAGTTAAGTACAGTGAGGTCATAGAAGCAAGAGCCAGCTCTGAGTCTTCTGAGCCCCAACCATGGTGGCCCTGGGGTCTCCCTGCCCCTTCTTCCCACCCAAGCCTCCTTTGTAGACATATGTTGCTAAGCACCCCTATGCTGAGTTGCAATCAGCTGGTCTCCTGCTTCTCCCCAGGATTTTCATCCTGTGTCCTGCAAGGGCAGCGGGAGGAAGAGTTGGCAGAGGCTAAGTAGAGGTAAGCACAGAGCACAAAGCCCAAGAGCCTGGGAAGCTTCCTGTTTTCACTTGGCAATGCCACTTCTCCATCTCCATAGTAACATTGTTACTATGTTAAATCAGCATGGTGAGAAGTTGCCCCAGAGGCAGACCCTTCCAGCTCAGAGGACACACATGGCTGGGCTTATATGTTCTCTTACCCAGAAGCACTAGAAGTTCAAGTGTCCACTTGAAGTTTTCCCCAGCCCTGAGTACCAACTATTTGGTAAGGGTTATTGATCTTGTGATACGGACCTGCCAAAGTGACAAGTAATCTGATGCCCTAGGCCTAGGCCTAAGAGCAAAGTGGTTTTCTTCTTTCTCCAACATAGAAATCAGGGCTGGAGGTAAGCAGAAGGTTCAAAGCTATTTGCAGCTAAAGGCACGATCCCTGCCCTTGTACGTAGGGTGGGGGTGCTCACCCACATTCTCAGGTTTCACTGCCAACTGCAGATATTTCAGCACCTCTTTTCTTTCAAACGTCTTGGGTTTCAGACAGGGAGGTAACCAGACCCTTTACATTTGCTATAGTAATGCTGTTCCAGTCCCCGTTCCTTGACCTTACAAGTCACCAGCTTCCCTTGAGATATTGTCACCCTATCCAGATTTTGCTAACAACATTGGGACTAATGTGTAGCACAAACTCATGTCATCATTCGGTGTGGATCCTTGGGTAGCAACATATGTTATTTTATTACAGCTATAGTATTGGTTTAACTTCTTTCAATTATAGTGAATTAGAAGGTTCTGTAGATTATTGTCCCTGACCCATGAATGCTTAGTCTTTCTGTCTGTAGTATACGTCTCTATTCTTTAAGCATTTACGATTAGAGGTCTTTCAGAAGCTTCCCAGCCTTACATCAATAAGCCCAAATGCCTTAGCATGACTCCCATAACTGTACTAGTCAGGACTCTTCGCTCAAACCAGTTCAAGCAAAAATGGGAGTTAATGACTCATATAACTGAAAAGCCCAGGGATAGATCTATCTAGAGCTTCAGACATAGTTGGAGCTAGGGGCTCAATCAATGCCTTCTGGGCTCTGCCTTTCTCGTCATCTTCTGGCTCCAGGTCCCTCATTATCATGGCTTCATTCTGCAGAAATGTTCTTTCCAGGTCAAATGATAGCCTTCCAACCTCGGAAGAAAGAGGCATTTCTTTCTTCTGATATTGTTACATGAATGCAGGGAAGCCGTGGTTGACCCTGCTTGGATCTTGTGTTCACCCCTGGACCAGTCATTAATGCTGGCTCTGATTAGCGCCTTCTGAGCCATGTGCCCACCCCCATAACTGTGGGTGCTTGGACATGGTGATGACAGCCCCACTGGGACCACACGCATGAAGGAGGCGCAGCTGTCTAAAGGCAATATGAGTGGTGGACAGACAAAACACCAGATATCCTCTATAGCCGTCTTCTATGGTTTGGCCCTTTCCATCTGTCTGGCTCCTCCTAAGATATCTCTATAGGTTCTTACGTACCAATCACATTGGACTATTTCCTTTGATAAAAACCTGCCTTCACCTTAGCACCTTATTTTCTTTACACTCAGTGTTCCCTGGAATTTTTTTCTTCCCCTTCTATGCTTTCAAAATTCTTCACAGTCTTCAAAGCTTAACTAAAATGGTATTTCCTTCAAAACTCTTTCCTATGCTTCCAGTTCTTCCACCATGCAGCCAGAGGATTTGACTAATTGCACTTTCATAGAGTTTGCTTATTCTTCCCTCTATTTGGAGTTACTTGCTTACGTGTCTGCCCCAGAAAGGCAAAGATTAACCTAACCATTTGGTGTTCTAGTGTCACATAGGAAATATGCAATAAACATTGGTTGGATGGATAAATATTCTTTCAAGGTCTTTTTTGAAAGGATTCTATGTATTGGATCTACCCAAATGCACACACTCATACACTCTCAGAGCTTGGGTCCATGTATGCAATGTCTGCTTAATGCACACAAAGGACTTTTGTATATTTCCAGCACACTCTGAGAATGACACTGTTAGCTTAGTTACAAGCAATCGTCTTATTGAGGACTTTTCTATCTCTGGGTTAGGAAGCAGAATGAGTTGGGAATGGGATCCTGGAAGAAAATTGGTCAAACCAAAAAAAGTGGTGTATGTGTGTAAGATTGAATTACATCATCTCTGGGAAAGAACAAAAGCTAAAGGAGGTAGTTCAGCATAACGGGTAAGAATGCAACCTCCAGGTTTGAAGTTAGGTGCCACTGCTTGTGAGCTGTGCGAGCATGGGCAAGTTAGTGAATGTCTCTGTGCCTCAGTTTCTTTGTAAAACATAGGTAAGAGAGTTTTCATGTGGTAGGATGGTCGTGAAAACAAAACAAGATAATGCATAAGGGCACCTAACATAGTACCTGGCTTCTAATAGGTGCTCTCTGCCTCCCCCTGCCACCCCCCAGCATACAAACACAAACTATGGTATGAATAAGTAGGTGATTTTTCTGAAGGGTAGTTAGCCACACAGGGTGGGCAGTATTGGGAATGCACTAAAGAATGCTCTGTCTCAGTTCTAGTTGTAGTTATCTGGCTAACGTTGTTACGGTTTAAGGGCCAGACGATGAATGCACTGAAAGGGGGGCATATGTGCATGGCCAGAAGCCAGTCGTCTCTGTTGAGACCAGCAGCAGCACCATCAGCAATGGGTGAAGTGTTTTTATTTTCACTGCAGCTGAACTATGCATTTGGCCTGGAGAGGGAGGGGAAGGAGAAGCCCCCCTGGTCCAAATGATGCCTACTGTGTGGAGGAACCCCCCCCCCATCTCTGGCTGAAGGATCTGCATGTTGAGGGAAGGAGACTAAGCCATTTTCTGGATTCACTCTGTGCCTATTTATAACCTAATTGTAGGTACTATAGGAAAAGAAACCCAGAACATGGATGGGGTCCACGGCCTGAATGATGACAAGTCTTAGAATTTTTTCTGATTCTTATTACCCCTCCCATGTTAGCCGTCATCCCATATATTCAAATGCTTTTCATATTTACATAAAACAGCTATGGTGCTTCACCCAGACCAATGCAGATCACATAGTGGAGAAAGACACATATGTGATTCATTTTCTAAAGCCTGAAGTCTAAGGATTTACCTAAGGACCCAGGAATGTCATGAGGTAAGTTTTGGAAGTGTCTAAGGTGGTGTGGTGATTATTGATTGGCAGGCTCACCTCCTCTTCCATTAATTGGCTAAGGGTTTGCATTTCTAAACTGTGACCCACCATGTTAATCATCTGACAGAATCTTCGAGAAGGCAGAGGAAGGTACACTGCTTTAGTAGTAAGCTATGGCCATGAGCATACTTAGGTTCTGTATAGCAGTTCCGAAAGCTAGAAGAGAGGCAGGCCCTCATGAGCCAACTCTTCCATAGATGTCAGGATGGGGTCAGGGTGGGGGGACTTTAAAGTTTATGTATGCAGAGCCAGTCACTTTACTAATAGAGACTAAAGAAGCAATACTTTCTATCCGGAGCTCCCCAAGCATTTAGGTTTTCTCTTCCCTTGAAGATTCATCACATTGCTTTGTGATTACTTGTATTTCTATCTGTCTCCTTATATCAGTTCAGACTCTTTTAGCTGCAAGTAAAAAAAACCTCAATTCATACTCCTTGAAGTAAAATGGGGACTGTACTGGCTCAGTAACCAAGGAATTCAATTGGCTCTAGAGGCTCTAACAATGCTCTTGAGATCCAGTCTTTCTCTATTGCTCAGTCCTGCCATCCTTTGTGCTGGCTCCATTATTCAGGCATGTTTTGCCTGGTGAAGACAAATGGCTGCCCGCAGTCCTAGACGTAGATTACCATGGCTCTCAATCCAGAGAGATAAAGAAAGCCCTTTACCCTCCTACATTAGCTCACGTTGGCTCCTGAACTGATCATGTGGCTGTTATTGACTAGGCCTGGGGCACATGCCTCTGGTTCTGGGTGTGGGGGTCAGCCCTACCCAAACCTCAGGGACTGAGACTGGGGGGAGGGTGGGTGCTCAAATAATACATGGGACACCATTATTAGAAGGAGGAAGAATGGAAGCTGGGCATGCTAAAAAATAAATAGTCGCTGCACTCCCCAATTAGAACTTGAGCTCTTCGGTAGAAAGACGATCCCATGGATTTTGCTTCTGCCCTGCTTCCGAGTACCATGACGGGCAGAGTGCAGACTCCTACATGCTGATTGGAGTGAATTGCTAGGTGTTGGAAGAGCTGGGCCTAATTCCTAGTCCAGTGCTTTCACTCCCATGTTATCCCACCGGTGACATGATGGCTTTTGGAAAGGTTTAAAATCATCTATGTTTTTAGCATTTGTCCTTTCTATTTAAACAATATATTTAGAGAAAGCATAACTTGGCTGTTTAAAGTAAAAAATGTCAATAGTCTTGATTTTGACCAATGTGCTTTAGTAAATTGGCACTTTGTTGCCAACATATCGATATCCCAAATCTGTAGTCATCATAGAGATCCAGTGTGGCTCAGTGCGCTTGTATTGGACCATTTCATGAGCTTCCTCAGGTTCTCTCAGCGTTGTCTCCAGGCTCTCAGCTGCTCCCTCACTCAGGCTTTCACTGTCTGAGGGCCAACACCCTTCTGCTGCCTGACCCCTTCCAGTCGTACCCCCACATCTCCTGGTTCTCCCACGTGTCCCAACTCTGGTGGAATGCCACCTCACAGGACTGGGCTGTGTCATAGGGGCCAGACAGTGCAACCTGGAAGTGTGTGTGGGGGGTGACCAATGGCAAACAGGAGATGGTAGGAACTGGGTGGATATATTGCCTTTCTGTTCTCCCTCTGTGGCTCTCTGAGGCCCTCCCTGAAGCAATGGCCACATACTAATACATCCCTTTGCATTGCTTTTTATCCTTTTCTGCCTCGCTTCTCTTTCCTTTTATTTTCATTGCCCTGGGCATGCATCTCTCAGAGAAAGCATCGGGGCTTCGGCCCTGCTTTAGACTCGGTTTAGGAAACCTGGTCTAATATATTATTTTGTTATTATGTGACATTTTCTTTCAAAACTGCTGAAAGATTTTTTAAGTTCAATAATCTTGATTGGCTCTGATAAAGCTGGGTTTCTATCCCCCTCCCCATATGTGTGAGATGGATAAACTGAGACATACAGTAGATGCAGCTTGTCCAATATTACAGGCTTAATCGTCGACCCATTTAAACCCAGAATCCAGATTTCCTGTCTTTCCATTGAATGCTCTGCATCCAATCACAATTTAAGTCTGGATTTGTACATACAAAATGCAGAGAAAAATTGGTATAATTATCCCAATCATTCAAGCCAGGCAACCAAACCTAAAATAGCTGCATAAATGAGCTCAGTGTCTCCATTTCACATCGGACCTCTGGAAACAGCCAAAGACATGTTATCCGAATCTTGTGTTATGTTGTTGTAAGTGCTACTGGTGATAGTGGCTATATATTTTTAAGCAGTTGATTCCATTTCTTGAAGTATTTTGCATCGTGGGCCAAATTCCTTCCCTTTTTAACTAATTGAGATGAAAATAAAGTTCCAGTAGAGACAATAGACTTTTGGCAGGATGGGAAATGTCATAATTACAAATAAAACATTTCGGATTTGCCCAGAGGTGTACAATAAACATGAAGGTAAGGTTAATTAATAAGTGGATATTTTGTACTCTCGTGTCAAGTTGATTTCAAAGTGACTCCTTGTCATTGTTTTGTGCTTGCTTCAAATGAGTTTTTTTTTAAAAATTTGAAATTATACTCAGTACAGAAAACCAGTAATAAAGAGGAATCTATTACAAAAAAATTCTGGTGATAGGATAAGCTCCAATCCAAACCTAAAAGGAAAGCATTACTGTTTCTGGCCTTTTCTCCGTGTGGTGGCTGATATTTAGGGTGGGGGTGAAGGGGTGGGAACTTGAATTGCCCTGGTTTATATAGAAGTTTATTAAATTAATAATTGTGTTATATTGGAGATCCTACTCTCTTTTAGATATTTTAAAAGCACCATTGGGGAACTGATGCTCAAAATGCAGTAGCTTAATTGTGTTACTACTCAGATGCCACCATGTACATTCATCTGGAAAAGGCAATGCATCAATCTAGCATGAAAGTCACTTCTGCACATTAGCAGCCTGAATTGTAAATGTCAAGCCAATATTAAGAGCACAACAGAGTTTTCTGACACCTATTTAAAAGTACATGCGTGGTGACTATTCTAGAAAAATAGCCAATTATATAAACATTTCAAATCTTTAAAGTAGGAAAAACTGTTTTAATGAAATGTACATCTAAAAGAACAGAAGACATGTTTCAATTTGCTAGGTGTTTATAAGCACATCAGATGAACAGGTTGGTTTTAGGTTCTTGGTTGGGTCGCAGTTTGGATTTTGATTTTCCCTGTGGCCTGGGTCACAGAAGAACCAGAGAGAAAGACCAAGGCTCCATGGAAGGGCTTTACTGGGAAGTGAAAGAAAGACCACAAGCATATTCTATTTTGGCAAGACCCATATGAAATACAACTCATGTTATGCAGTTGGAAATTAGAGACAGTGGCTTAGCCATGGTTCCTTGGTGTGAGGGACTGTTAGAAAAAAAAGGAGTGACATCTTTTAACATCATGAGATTGTTTATGGCTTATACCAACCATTCTCACTTGTCAACCTTTTGGTTGAGCTCCACATATTCACCGATGAAATGACTAGGAAATTGTCGACCAATTCTTATGGGAAACTGGGCATTTAAAAATATTCTGATCAAGTGTATGGAACATATAAAAACCAAGGTGAGCCAGATTCTTCTATTTTTATTCTTTCATCTCTAGATTATTAGAAGAAACGTAGAGATTTCAAAAAGCACCCCATCCGCAGGAAAGATAAGGAGGTTCCAGAAAGGAATAAGAATTGGCTATTTAGCATTGTGAACTTGTCAACACCACTAGGTAGAGAAACAAATGGTGAAGGGCAAGAAAACTGAGCCTTGGGCCTTGGAACAACATTTTAAAACAAAGATCTTCTGCCAAAGATTCTTTAATATCCACTCCCTTTAAAATTATAATGAGAAAAAAATACCAGGGAATTCAATGAAATGCATTCATTTTCAACTTACAAACAATGCTAGGCTTTTGGTTTCAATTAAAGGTATGCTTTCCCAGGGCAGGAGAAGGTGTTGTGCTTTGTGAAAATTTGCTTTTTCACAAAAGGTTAAACAGCATTGTAGTACAAAGTTGTTCAGTTTCTAAATGCGTAAAAGGCAATACAAGTTAAAAGTTGGAAAAAAAAGATTATTGGGCAGAATTTGTTTGATGATTAGTTCCTTCAGGCAATGGAGCACCATGATACCCAACTTCATTTTGGAACAAGACCAAACATTTTTTTTTATTAGTTTTTTAAAAAAAATTAAATTTATTGGGGTGATATTGGTTAATAAAATTATATAGGTTTCAATTGTACAATTCTATATTACATCATCTGTATATTGCATTGTGTGTTCACCACCCAAAGTCAAATCTCCTTCCGCCACTGTATATTTGACCCCATTTAACCTTTCACCTCCTTCCCTTCGCTTACCCTCTAGTAACCACTAAACTGTTGTCCGTGTCTATGAGTTTTTGTTTGTTTGTTTTGTTCATTTGTTGCTTTCAGTTTTATATTGCACATATGAGTGAAATCATGTGGTTCTTGACTTTTTTTGTCTGACTTATTTCACTTAGCGTGTGATATTCTCAAGATCCATCCATGTTGTCACAAATGGCAGTATTTCATCCTTTCTTATAGCTGAGTAATATTCCAATGTATACATGTACCACATCTTCTTTATCCAATCATCTATCGAAGGACACTGGTTGTTTCCATGTCTTGGCCACTGTGAATAATGCTGCAGTGAACGTAGGGGTACATATATCTTTATGAGTAAATGTTTTCAGATTTTTTGGATAGATACCAAGAAGAGGGAATACAAGACCAAACTTTCTTTAATGCTTAGTTTAAGCATTAATCAAATATCAACATACTGAGAAAAGTCACCTGTGGCTGCCTTGCCTTTACCGCTCCAATTCATTTTTTGGGCTTCGCAGCCCTCTTAAGCCAGCTGATGAACGGACATTTCAGGGTTGAATCATCATTAACCTCAGTAACAAGCTTAGCCATCTTTCTTACCTCTCCCTTTGTTTTCTCCATTATTTCTTTCCATTCCTTCTATATTTAAGAACAAACAAGTATTTAAAAGTTAAAGGGCATACTAATTTTTTTAATTAAAGTTTATTGCGGTTGACAATAGTTAGTAAAGGGCACACTTCTAAAAAAAAACAGTCTTATAAAGAAATAAGACATATTCTAAATATTTAGATTAAATTTACAGTCCACTGCTATTAAGAGAGCAATCAATGCTCAGTGTTCCATACTCCTAACCAGGGTTAATTTTACCTTTAAATTGACTTTTCTTAGCTAAGTTCCTTTTAAGGGAGCCAGTCTTCTCCTACATAATGATTATACTAGTAAAGTCATGATGTTATAATCTGGGGTCTAGGAAAGTAAAGCAAAGATTAACGTGCCTGTATCTTTAATGCCTAGTCTAAGACCATTTTTTAGGATCAAGGTCTAAACTTGGAAAAATTTAGTCTCATTACTGTTTTGGGATCTGACAGCTGTCTCTGTACTTTTAATAGATCAGTTCCATTCATCTTTTCAAATGAGCTTTTCTAAAATGTTTCCGTGAAGTGCCAAAAATATACTTCTCATATGTAATTTTGTTATTTAAGGCTGATAGATTGGGTTTCTTTCCCAGCCAATTATTTTTGGTTATCCTGACACTTTCTGTATCCCAAAGACTTCAAACTTACTTCTGTTTTATCAGGAGAGCTGCATGTGTGGCTAAGAAAATAGTGGATAATTTTAACAATAATAAAGTGTCATATACCTTTGAATATGGGTATATGTGATATTTCAGAACTTTACAATGTTCCAAGGAACATGTTGGAGCCATTCTCACAAGATCTGTCTCAGTGGGGATTATAGGTGACCATTCAAGTCCGTACTTCCTATCCCATTCTGGAGAGAGACTAAAAGGTGTGACAATCAGTATAAGGTGACATGCTGTGCATTTATACTTCTGGCTCAGAATTTTCCTGAGTTGGGAGGTAGCGAAGAAGTTAGGTATTTTATGTCAGGTGACTTTTACTGAGCCACATGGTTTGCATAGGAGTGAAAATGAAAGAGGGAAGAATGGTGTTTATGATGGATTTTATTGCTCTTTTATGTCTATAAGAGGAGTAGGCTAATTCATAGAGGGGGAAATCTACTCACATAAGTAAGAGTGAATTGTCTAAACTTATATATAAATGTTAAATAGTGGCCACTATTTATTCCATTGAAATTGAACTGTACCAGGTTTTGGTTTAAGATTATTCACAACCAGGGGAAATACTATATGAGTAAACAATTCAAAGAAGATACCAGAGAATGGATGCTATACCACAAGGAGGGCCTTACTGATGTTGAGGACCCCAAGGGCCATGTAATTCTTGCTGGAACAATGAAAAGAAAACCAGGAAGGGCACAGTGCCTAATAGAATAGATGTTGGAACGTGAGGCCAGAGAAGACCATGTAGGAATCCAAGGTGGGTGCAAACAGTCAGAAATTTCTGGAGAAGGTGGAAAACAAAGATGGTTGTCTTTTTAGGTCAGACAATAAGATATTCAGATCTTATACCACTGGGCCTTCGGGTGGGAAACGTTGGGAAACCATCATCCATGAGAAGGAGAGAAATGTGAGCATCTTACAATATTGCATCTGAAGTCCTTGTGAAAAGTCATGACAAGAAGGGATGGGATGGCAGGACATTGGGTGATGACATGGAACCCCAAGATGGCAACCCATGTCACCATTCAGCACCCAGGAGCTCCAAGCATCTTCTCATTTGGGGCCGCTCCAAGTGGTGTTTTCAAGGTAATTAACTCATCCCGAGCAAAATGCTTCCAACATCTTTTGATCTAGTAACTGAAGTCCCTTTTTGTGGTCCATCCAGGATGTTAGATCTCTCTGCGTGTGTATCCCTGCCTGCCTGCCCTGTCTTTTAGGTTGGTTTCCTCTCTGCTTCAGTAATGAGAATGTGCAGTAATCACAACCAAGGACCTGTGAAGCAATTTGGAAATGTTCATTCATTAGTGAACTAGTAGTACCTCCCACGACTGCAGCAGTTTCTGTTGGTACAGATGGCAGAGAGCTGGCTTCTGAGCATGTCTTCCTGAGGCTGTAGAGCAGGAAGATGACAATCAAGTTAACCTCTCTCTAATTATCCTATCCATTTGCTCCTTGCCTACACCCCCAGTGCCAACAATCTGGCGAATTCTGCAATTCCCCAGGCATAGTCTTCACATCGGTGGTACATATGCTACACTGGGTGCCTGGGACCCGTGTATTGCTGTGTGGCAGCCACTCCAGTTTCTGCTCAGGAAGTGGAGGACCCCAGCAGCGCTTTCAGGATGAAGGCAGAAAGAAGTGATAGAAAAGAGACAGACATCATGGCCCTGGCAGCATGGAGACAGCTTTATGTGCACGTTCTCACAGGATTTGGCTAAACGTTTTGTACGGTTCTTGTGTGAAGCAGTGTAATCCTCTTCCTGAAGTGAAGCAGAAGTATTGCAACACGACAGCCCGCTGTGAGGCTTGGCAACAGCACTCTCCAGTGCTCAGTTTGGTACAAAGTGCTATCATTACCATTTGGAAGTAGCTCCCTTGTAATGTGCAAATACCAATGAAATGCCAGCAATCATCACAGAGCACAGAAAGACAGGTCGCCATCACGGCTCTGAATTACCTTCCATGTCTCAGGCTGAATCCAGTGAAGGTAACAGGAGGAAAGGGTGGGAAGGTGTAGGGGAATGTATCCCAGTCAAGCCAGGTAGCTCATGTAAACATATCCCTCCTTGGTAGTCTTGGGTCTTTAGTGTGATCAGTTAAGGCTGAGGAGCCTCTGGGGCAAACCCAAGTTAGCTTGTGTGAGTCTGGCCTTGGGGAAAGCAGCGAATGAGGCAGAAAAACAGAGAAGTGGGAAGTGGTGGCTTGGTGCTGAGTTTGGCTTAGAGTTTAGAGCTCCGTTTGAGCCTTCAGGCTCCAAGCAAAACTCAGGGGGCAATGAAACCCACAGGAAGCCAAACAAGGTTAAGTCTTGGCAGGAAGCCGTTTGTGGGGCCACACTGTTTTTCACACAGCTCTGCCTATGCAGGCCTTTCTGCCAGTTGAGCCACCTTTCACCACAAATCGTGTTTCCTTGGACTCGTCTGAACCAGAGTCATTGAATATATTCAGTCAGGACTTCAGTTCTCCCAGAAGCAGAACCCCCTCCTGACACCCAAGACCGTGTCCTTGGTTGGCCAGTTATGATTTGCCCCATAGTCCAGCCAGGCAAGGAAATCTGGGTTGTTTTTGTGAAGAACAGGGATTGTAAAGATGTGAGGGGTCGAAAAAGGAAAAATATGAATAGAGATTTGGAGCTGAGACTCTTAGACTCTTTTGGGTGAGCCCCCCCTCCACCCTCCTTTCTCTATAATAGTCCTAGAAAAACAGAGGTGATGTCGTCATAGCAGCTGCTGATGGCCTGACAGACAGTTTCCGCAGCGCTACATGAGGCCCTTTGGTGTCCCTGTCAGGAGATTGGCAGCTGAATGACACCAATGAGGCCAGGCCTGTATTCCCTCTGGGAATGCCGCCCTAATTGATAGACAGAAGGCAAAGAGAAGGATTGTTTTTGAACCTGAAAAGAATCCCCTTTTTTTCTCCCTAAAGCTCATGCCCCCACTCTCCACAGCTCTATTTTCCCCTCCCCCCCACACACTTTTTTTGAAGGTGTTTTGTTCCAGAGCAGTTACAGCGCTTAATGGAACTGAATGACTTTTACCCTTCGCAATCTGTCAGTCAAAAGCCCGACTCCAGGACTGTTAAATAAAGTCCTTTCAGAAGCAGACAGGAGAGGAATGTGTCAGTCAGGCAACAGACCCTGTTGTGTTTTAATCTGTCAGAGGGGTGATGGGGGAGAGCCATGGGCCCCAGGCAGGGCACATTCCCAGCAGCCGTTAAGAGGCCTTGACAAATCCAGGTGTGGAGCCAAAATGTCACCCAATCACCAACATTCTTGAGGTGTGGGCTCAGAGCCCCCAGGCACTCTGGTTTGCAATCAACTATGAGATGTTTGGGCAAACTTTCAGCACAGGGTTCATGCTAAGCATTTTTAACATAAAACCAACCACTAAGTGCTGGGTATTGGTACAAGGCATGGCTTTCAAATTAATACACCGCTTAGCTGTGAGCACTGCAGACAGTAATCCTCTGGCTGAAGGGTCTTCAGGTAGACTCCAATTCGAAAACAATTTTGTGGAGCCACTTGCGTTTTTTTCTAATACTTTCCCTTCACATTATATGACAATCCATTAATCTTGCCCATTAACTTCAAATTGCTGGGCAATTTTTTTTTGAGGGTTTTGAACAGTTGCTTTTGTTCACTATGGATTCAGAGCTTTACATAAAAAATGTCCACTGTTAGACATGCTAACGATCTATTCCTTATGTTTCGGTGACATTACGGGGCTCTCAAAAACAGAAAAAAATGCAGAAGGATGAGGGTAACATGGAAATCGGGTGGAAGGAGTGGAGAAGTTGACATTTAAGCAAACAGGGCTTGTTCTTATCAGAGTGCTACAAAATACCAAATCAGATATTTTTACCCAGGCCTGAAGTCCTGGGAGTTTGGGCAGGAAAGCCACCCACTGATCTGGACGAGGGGCTTGCTCATGGCCGTGGGGCTGGCAGGAAAGGAGATCTGTAATGTCTCAACTGAAGGGGGGGTGTTTTGGCTCAGGATAAATTTGAGCATGTTGTTTATTGCTTGCTTGCTTGCTAGCTTTCCTTTTCTTGGGAGATTTTGCAAAAAACAAAAGGAATTTCTCCTCTTTCCCCAGTTTTCTTTTCTTTGATGTGCTACCTTCCACTTCCCAACATATTATTCCCAAGATAGGCAGATTTAGCAAAAATTCTGTCTCCCCTCTTTTTTTTCCCTTTTCACCCCATGTCCATTCTAAGTATTGGGGAGCCTATCTGCTAGCCCTTCCTGGGACCACTGGTGATACTTAGTGTTATGTACATTGGTACATTAGGCAATTCCCCCGCCTCCCCTTTCTCTTCTTCCATCCCTCTCTAGCTAAAATGTAGACGCTGTGCTTTCTTCTCTCCATGCATTGGGGCCTCTAGGGATAAGCCGGTTTTAGACAGACTAAACTGAAATTTGAAAGGCCGCTGGCATGGGCTGATAAACTCTGTCAAGCTGAAGTAGTTCTAAACATGGTTAAAATAAATACAACACACTCTACGTTACTAAAGCTAAACATTTTCTAAAGAAATGGATTTTCAGCATTTTGCCACAATATACGAGATTAGAGAGTCCAAATAGACTAAACCTGAAGGGATTAACAACAGCAGAGCAAAACAGTTTACTTCTGCATTGGGGCAGAGAAGTCCACATCTCTGTCCTCTCTGATCAAGTTGTGGGAGCGCTCCCAGGGCCTCCCACTCCAGTTGGGACTCGGGGTTAGAGTTTAGGTCCATAGAAAGAAAACTTCATGGGAACAACATTCGTCTAGAATATTAATGAAGTCTTCAACTTCAGTCCTAGAAATATGTGCTCTGAGGCTTCCTGAGTCTACCCTTCACCGATTATTAATGATCTGCCACGCTTAGAGAAAAAGCCATTTCTCTGCTCACTTTCTGCTTGCCTTCCCTTCCCTCAGCCTAAAACAAACATCACATCTGGGGCACTTCCGGGAACACAGGCGCCTCCTAAACGGGGGCTTTATGCTTGAAACTGAAAATGGATGCCATGGCCTGTGTTTAACATCCATGGCTACACAAAAACTTGCAAGCAGAGGCATACAGCTGATAGAAATGCTTCTTAAAATGGTAATACGTACTCTAGTGGGAAAACAACCTTCAGATAAAGAACGGTATTCCTTCCAATGCTCCATAGGTGGCACTCAGGAAGTTGCTCTGGTTAACAAGCAAATAAATATATACACAAACTGAAAACCAAAAATAAACCCAAATCCGATGTACTTGTTGCTCTGGCAGTCCTCACATCCAGTCAATTAAAGCACAGTTAGGAGTAAGCAGTTTTTCATTTTCGTGTGCCGCTTCCTATGGCTGAGGGCGGGGAGAGACAGGCAGAAGCCTGTCGATCAGTCATGTTTCTGCTCAGTGCTGACACTCTCTGAGTTGGTTAGATTGTGCCCACGTATGACCAAAACCTCCTGTCCACTCAGTTCCTAATGTAGTCAGTCCTGTGGTTTGATGGTGGGTGGAGGCAACTTTCGCTTATTGGCTGTAATACATTTCTCTGCCTTCATACTTAAGTAATAGTTTTCTTGTTAAACACAGATCCAGCGTGGTTTTCATTTGGATAGCTGCTAACTCTTTTGTCTTGGATAGATGCTATAATGACACAATTTCCTTCTTAGAGTTGTACCTAGAAGCAACCGAAAGCCACATTGGAAAGTCTGGCAATGCTAAATTACCATTGCTAAGTTAATTCCATTTTTTGGGGGGTGGTGGGTGGTGCTGATGGTGGTGGACTGATTTGGGTTCAAAATTCCTTTTAAAAATCTTAGTATTTAAATATACGCCAACTTTTGGGTCAATTCTGTAATAATGCACTCTTGGAGTTTCATCTGAAGATCTCAAAGCCCGATTACCAAAAAGTCTGGGGAGTTGTCACTCTAGGCAGAGCAGGGAAACATGATGTAAGTTTGTAAGCCAGTAAGTACATCAGGGCCTGGGGTTGAAAACAGGCTCAGAGCCCTGGCCACTGCTGGTTCCTTTGTCATTAGTTGTAATGTGATTCTTTTTTTAAGTCAAAATAGATATCTTTAGCATTAAGTAATTAAAATAATAATCCTAGCAATATAATTAATTATAATGTAATATCTTAATTAGGCATTGTATTATTGGTATAATAATAATATAATAATAATAATACTCGTATGTGCTAAGTGCATTCTACACACATTCTATATGCATTATCTTCTTTAAAAGACAAAAACCCCTGTTTGGAGCAATGTTTAGAGCAGTTAAGCTTTCCAATGCTGGTACTGCCACTTACTACGTGTGACAGTCATCTGTAAAATAAGGGTGACATTAGTATGCACTTCACAGCATGATTGCATAATTAAATGAATTCACAGATAGATTGCTCTGAGAACTGTGCCTGGCACATCGTAAGTGCTGTATAGGTATTATTATTATTACTATTTTGTTCCACTGGGTGTAGCCTACCTTAATAATTCAAGCGGTGATCTCAACCAATTAAAAACAGCATTCTTCATCAATAACAGTAAGCGCCCTCCCTTGCCTCCCACCACCATTCATCTCCAACTCATTGTTCTGTAGGTATATAACATGGCCCAAGGCTGGCAGCAGTGAGCTTCTGGTGAGGGAGTGGTTTTTACTCTGTGTGAACAGCTAACCCTGCAGGAAAGGCTTGTTCCCTAAGGCAGCACTGAAATTATCCCAGTACAGTTTAGAGTTCCCTAGAGGTGACTGAAAACTTCTGAGGAGCCACAGGGTGGCACCTGATTCTCTGGATCCCCGTGCATTCTTGCTGTGGAGTCTCTGAAGTGCTGGGCCGGGTCCTTGAGGGCCATATTCTTTCAAGATGTTTGACCCTTGTCTCATTAAACCTGTCTTGGTTCTCCCCCCAGCTGCTCTTGATCTTCTGTTAAGTGCCGTAGCAGGATATTAAAGTGGCACCCTCTGTTAAGAAAATAGTCTTGAAACAAGAGAAGACCTCTTAACAGGGCACATAGCAGAGCATGCTTGCTTATTGGGGGTATTCTCAAAAACCAAGACTCCCCTGCCTCGGCCCATCCTGGGGTGTTGTCAGGCCATCTCATACAGTGGATGCAGTCACACCCTTTGGGCTTCAACCACAGCCAAATTCTGCCAGGGCAGTGTGCCCACTGCTTCCTAATTGCTACCAGATTTGCCACTTTCTTTTCAGGATGCCAGTGAAGTCCACCAGTCATGGCATGCTTGCTATTTAATTGAGAGGTCAGACAACCGGTAATTTAACCCAGTTTAATTCAATAAATAATCATCTAACATGTATGCCTTTAATCATTTATTTTATTTCTTATAAATAAACCCCTGGGTACATATTTTCATGAAACAAGAAAATATACAGAGTCAAACTATTTTAACTTCATTTTCTGATGACCTCGGTCCTGCCCAAATTACTTCTGAACTGCCAATGATTTGGGCGTCATCCTAGAAATGCAGCTCTTACCACTGGCAGGTTCGCCTGTGTATGGTGGGTTTGCACTGATGACCACACACCCCTTCGTTTGGCTTTTGATGAAATAAGGGGCACCTGATTTTAAACTTTGACTAGGTCTGTCCTGGCCATAGTATAGTCTGTAAGCGTGATACAGGTCAGAACTAACTGGCTCACGTGGAGAATAAATCAATTTGGTACAGTAAAGGGTGTACTAACTCCTGTAGCTCTTTGCTTCCTGTCGTGGGTACATCCTGTTGCTGGAATTGGGGGAGAGTGGGGTTGTCCAGATTAGAGTGAGTCATTATTTGGTCTTTCAGTCTCACAAATACCAACGTTACAAGGAGGACATAGTTCATAAATCAGCAAATACATTCTTTTAAGAGCTCTCAGGCAGGATGCTGGGCACATGGGGATGGATTGACAAGGCAGTCTTGGACATCTGTGGTTTTCTCTTTCCACTGGGAAGTTGCTTCTTCTCTATTCTACCTGATTCTGGTGGATTGTTAATAAGAGATCCTTATGCCTTGCTGTTGTAGTCTGTACAGGCTGCTGTAACAACATACCGTAAATTTGGGTGACGTATAAACAACAGAAATTTATTGCTCACGGTTCTGCCACCTGAAAGTCTGAGATCAGGGTGCCAGTATAGTTGGGTTCTGGGGAGGGTCTTGTATTCTAGTGTTCTCGTATGGCCAATAACAGAAAGGCAATACATTCTCTCATGGCTCTTATCAGGGCACTAATTCTTTTCATGAGGGCTCCACCCTCATGATCTCATCTAATCCTAATCACCTCCCAAAGACCTTACCTACTAATACTGTCATGTTGGGGGCTAAGGTTTCAACATATGAATTTTGGAGGGATACAAACATTTAGTCCATAATACTCGGCCCTTGATGGGGGAGTAGGCCCATGATCTAGGCCTGGCCGAATCCAATCCTCTCCATAGGGATTAGGCCGAAGCTTGGGTATGTGGCCTAGATAAGGACAGTCATAACCATCCACGAGACAGTCTGGACATCGGGACAGATTTAGGGCCTTTTGCTTTTATGTCTAGAGAAAGCCTATAATGAGAGAGAAGGAGGCCACCATACAAATGAAGAGAGGCAAGGAGAACAAAGAGCTGGAGTAGAGAGGGGGCAGGGAGGGAGACAGAGGAAGGGCAGGGAGAGAGAGAGAGAGAATATGCTATACTTGAGTCCGTGTTCCTCAAAAAAATCCACTCTTTAATTTCCCTTTTTATGAACCACTAAATCCATTTTTCTGCTTATGGTTGTTACAAGGGAAAGGTGCCTAACTAACATACAAGGTTCGGGGACTAATACACAAGGTTTAGTTAGTCTTCAACTAACTACTTGGCTTTGGCAATCTCTTAACTAACCCACATATCTCTTCTCTCGCTTGTAAGTGGAGTTGTCTAGCAGTGGTGGGCATACAGTGCCTCTTAGGAAATGTTTGTGGAACAAATGAAGTAGCTAATAATAAAGGGATAGTTAGTGAAGACTGGGTTTAACCATATGAAATTGCCAATATTCGACCAGTTTTGACCTACAAAAGAAGCAGTTTCACGTGGTTAAACCAATAGCATCTTTAGCTGTTGAGAAAATAGAGCCACATTGTCACTTAACATTTACTGAGAACCTACTATGTGCAGGCCTTGTGTGGGATGCTATGAAAGAACTAACGATGGAGAATACAAGGTCCCTCTTCTTAGGGAGACCATAGCCTAGTAAGGGACTTACTGCTTAGTAACAAACCATTGCTGTAGTGTTGGCCTTACTCCATAAACTAATAAAAACACTAGTTTTTTTCTTTTTTTAAGATGTCATCTTTATCAGTGAAATGTGATTTGTGCAATCTGAGAAGGATCTAGATAGTGTCAAATTCAAAAGAGAGTTTTGTCACTGCACTTCTTAGAAACCCCTCTTTTTACAGCTTCTCTCTTTGAACACTTTTGGAACTCTCATTCCAACCTAAAGAGTCAAGGATCAAGGAAAATACTGAACACAATGGCTTTTCATTGATCTCTGTGCCAATTCCCCCCGGTCCGCACAAGAATTTTCGTCTTCATCCCTTTTGTGTGGGAAAGAATCAACTTAAAATTTTATCTGTGCTGCCTCAAATCCCCAATTCACATCAGGAAGAGGCTGAAGAATAATCATGGGACACAGCTGAAGAATAACAAAAATTTTACTATGCCTTCAACCTATGTTGAAGCACCCTGGGTTCTCCTACTAAATGGCATTGGAGATGACATTTCATGCAGCTTCTGTCCATATTTCTTGATTTCGATTTCTTGATGTGGTGCAGCCATCTGCTGTGGTGATGGATTCTAATATCTCCATTTCAAGGTATTTGCCCACCAATTCTCTTACTCACATGTGTACTCAAATGCAGAGCCAGAGCTTTGCAATGTGCCTAAACCAGTATGGCTGCTGATCTCACATAGAAAAAGAATTCCCCATTGAGAGCACAGCTGTAAACTTTCTTTGAGTGGTCATTTGGTTAGCCTTCTGTTGCAGTATAAGGAACCTTGGGAATGCCTTCGTGGACATATAGAAAAAGTGCTCTAATGTATGTATGATGGACTTAAAGAGTAAAATGCCTGTGGTAAAGGCCACGGTCACCAGCACACAACCGTGATGTTTTAATTTATCTTTTGCAAACAGGAGAGATGTTTTTCTTCTAGGCGTACATAAATACAGCCGTTCAGTGCAATCCAAACTGTGGTATGTGGCTGCAGAGCTCGCTGGCATTGCCAAACCCCCTTACTTGTCCACACACATTTTGCAAGGGGACATTTCTGTTGCTAAAGGAACGCAAGTCACTTTTTCCTGAATGTCCTGTGATTGGCAGGAAGGCTGGCTGTTGTATCATATTGTTCTGTGGTGGGGAATATTTTTTATTGCTGGTTCAATAGCATTTCACAGTTATTAAACAAGAGTCATTGTCCCTGGAGGCTCCCAAAGGCTCAGAAACTTCGGGGCATGGGGGGAAAATGCATGCACAAAACCTGTCAGTGATCGCCATTGTTCCAAAGTGGCTGTCCTACTCTGATGGTGGCGTTGAAGGTGTTTTGGAGAAATGTTGAGAAAGTGGCTTTTCAAGCACATCATTTATAGCCAACTCCTTTTCATAAATGAGACTTTATGGGACCGAATTCAATTACAAAAGTTATTTTGAAATTAATAAAAATGAAAAGATTTAAGAAATGGTACACATGTTATTTCAACTGCATGTTAAAGACATAGATTTCTTTAAATTTTTTTTTGCATTTCTTAGCAGATATGGCCAAATATCTCATAAACAAGATAAAAGGCTGCTTGAAATCATTGGTATGCCTAAGTAAAATGCTTCAAGAAGGAGATGAATAGATGTGTTCAGGGAGGGAACATATATATTTCTCTGCGAGTAAGAGTGCCCCCAGCTTATTTAGCAGATAATGAAAATATCCCATAAGGGAGCTGGGTGAATGACCTTGTACTACCGACAGGTGTTAGTGGAAACTGCCAGGAGAAAAGGGCAGCCCCTTCACAAACTGAAATTTTCACATGAAGGGAGAGTACAGGACCTATACTGTTTCTGCAAGGCCCCTGTGAGGTCCCAGTAGGAGCACGCTGACTTATGTGGGTCACCCCAAGAAAGAAACACTGAGGATCTTTCGCAAACACCCAACTTTTGGGGAATTTGACTGTTACATTATTTCTCCTGACAGCCCTCAACTGATTCCTGCATAATTCTCAGCTCTTCGTGTACTGTCTGCGTTGTTTTCTTTTTCTTCTTCGGAGCAGAGTTTGTGAGGCCCCGAGGACCACCCCAATATGCAAGTCAGCAGCTGCACAGTTAATCTTCTGCCGAAAGAAAAACGTACTCTTATTTCTCTTCCCGTGTCTCTGGCAACAACTGGGTGTGGGCAGGAACTTGTGTTTATCTAAACAAAAGCAGAAGATGTACGACCACTCTAAGCACGTCTGGCCAACTCTTTTCTGAGGATGACACTCTATGGCTGGTTTCTGAGAATCTTCTATTTTTCTAGAACTAATGGCAACTTTAGAGGAACCACACCCTGTAGTTGATACTGTGGTCGATGGTAGTTGTGTTGGTTCTGTTTGGAAACGGTTTTCTGCTTCTCTTTGTGAAAGGGGGATCTCCCCCATCCTGGAAAGTTCCTTGAGTAACTCTCTCTTGTCCCTGCCTGTCCCCCACCCAAATTCCTGCTACTCTTCATTTCCCACTAAGGCAAGCGAGGGCTCCCTTTATTGGCGATTTGGAAAGCATACTCCTCCTCGTGATAACTTTGAGGGACTATTTCTTCTGATTGAATCTTTCCATCATCCGTAATATACATTTTTTATAGTTAATCTGTTTGTCGTTAGTTTACATCTTACATTTTGCCTTCAAATATTCCTGCATCACTCAAAACGAGTTTGCCGAGCTCTGATCGCTGTTTTAACATTTAAAAGAGAGAATAGAAATCTTTCAGGTTAATTCTAGGCTAAATCATTTTTTTAATTATTAGTATTATTTAAAAAATAAACTTATTGGCTGTCGTCCTCATTAGCAATACAATCTTAGTTTCGTCAATGTCTGAACCCCGCCTTCTTGTTTGGATGTGCTCATGGAGCATTTGTGAGAGCATTTGAATAAGAGGGATCATTATCTGACCTTAAAACAATAATATCTCATAGAAAAAAGCCTGGAAGGATATATAACCAAATGGTAGCAGGGTGTGGGGGGTGATAGAAGAAGGTTGGTCATTTTTTTCTGTTTTTTAAAATACTTTTCTGTATAGTGTGAATTTGTATTTTTGCTAACAACCCTCTCCACGAGCTTTTCAGCATTGTGGTGATTCCCTAAAGGGTTCTTTGTAAGGAGAGTATACCTCCAAAGAGGAAGCCACTGTAAAAACGTATAGTCTTCTGCCTACATTAGTGTGTCCATTTGAACAAGTCAGGTTTTCTCATGTGTAAGATGAGGACAATATCCTCCACGTGTAGGAAATATGGCAAGAATCTAATGAGATAACCTAAGGAGAAAACATTGATACTTGTAAAGTGCTACCCATGGAAGAGGAATAATAGTATCGATCATTTGTTATTATTAATGGGGAATTAGTGGGGCAAATGTAGATCAAGAAATCTGAAACAAGGGAACGTGTACCCTGGTGACCTGAAACACACAATATTTTAATTTTTGTTAGCAGGAATGGAGGAACCCTTTCGGGAGCTTTCAAACTTGTGCAAGCAGTTTAACATTCTTAGTGGCAGCTTCTTCCAACACTGTTTTGTGAAGTGAAAGTGTGTGTGTGTGTGTGTGTGTGTGTGTGTGTGTTGGTAGCCAAAATACCCAAATATAATATGCAATGACATCAAACTACATACGTGGACAAGAAATCAGCATAGCACCCCTGTAACCCACTACCCCACTGATTCAAGTTTTTTTTTTTTAAAAAAGACTGGCTTATGTGGTGCCAGAAGTTTGGTAAATGGTCAGAAAAAGGTAAAACCATTAAAAAAAAGAAACTGAAAACAAACAGAAACAACAACAGTCTTTTACAGAACTCCCAACTAACCCACTAAATAAAACAGCTACCTGGGTGACACAAAACGCAGTGGGGTTTTCCTGCCTTCCTAAGGAGGGAGTGGATGCCAGGGCAGAGGACTAGTGACAGTGAAGTGACCTTCTGGAGGCGGAGGGAGGTAGAAAAGAGTGGAGGTGGGGATACCTTGATCATCCCCGAAAGCACTGGACATTCATGGGTCCTGGTGAAGGTGTCCTGTCTGTTGGAGCTCAGAACCATTTTCAACACGGATCACGTGCCAGCAGGGTCTGCTCATCTGTGAGGCCTGGACTGTTCAGCAGTGAAGGGGTTATGTGTAAGGGTGATCAAAGATTTAAACTGTCATGTCGACAGTAAGCGGGGGAACAGGCTGTGCAGAGGCCTTAATAAATCTGCCCTTGACTTATGGCCAAACCTCATTCAGCAGAAAATTATTTCTGCAGAATATTGAGTGCTGTGCTCTGATGGAGACAGAAATAAAAGCAAGGTGGAAATGGGGAGAAGAGATGGAAATTCAATCCACATGGTGGGGAGGACCCTTCAGTAAATTCTTTCTCAGATGAAATAAGAAACAGAATGTGTAAGAATCTCAGAATATGGTGCATTCCTTTGATTGCTAAAATGTCTTAACGGAAGAAAATGGACCAGGCGTGAGTCTCAGGAAAGATTAATATGGAGGATGGGGGGGGGGGAATCTTAGTGATTTAGACATGATTGTTTATTCATTTGTTCCCTGAATCAACTAGACTTTATTGAGTGCTTACTGTGAGGGAGACACTGTGGATATTGAGATGAGCATGACATCCTGAGGAGATCACAGCTAATGAGTTAGAGCCACACATTCATTGTACAGCTAAAATTTGTCCAGCACTGGCTCAGTTCAATGGAGCATTGCTACCTGGACACGCGAAGTGCTATAGGAAAAGAGCGCTCTGAACAAAGTGTGAGACTATATAGTCAGGTCTCAGGTGTCAGAGAACGACTGGCACCTTTCTCCCAATACATTTTCCCAGTTCAACATAAGGAATAGAGTTTTCATTCATTTGAGAGGCTGATTAAAAAGACCGTTCTTTTCTCAGATGGTATGTCATTGAAATCTTCTTATTGCTGTTCTCTCATGATATTTTAGAAAGAGAGGAAAGGGTTAAAGATTGCAGGAGTCTTTAGAAGTTTGCAGTCCAGTTCATAAAGGCATGAAGAATCCTTTCAATCCTGGACCAGAGATAATTTGAATTCAAGGGATAATTTAGCAGACAGGACTTCTCTTTCCACTGGTTTTGAAACTATTGGGAAAAGCTCAAGAAAAATGCAAGACGATGAAAGCTTTTCCTTGTTAAAATAATTTATTTGCTGTTACCCGCTCCCCCCCTCCCCCATACTTTCATTCCCAGAGCTGTAATGAGTTTTAGGAACAGAAGGTGTCAGATATTGACTTTTTGTTGTTGTTGTTTTTGTTGACTTCTCTAAATTCATGACCCCTCTGGGCATTCTAGACATGATAATATGTAATTTACAGAGATCTGCAACTTTCATCTTCTCTTCCCTGTAAGTTTTGGAGCTTTTTGTTCAAAAGGGTGATTTGTTTTGTGGTAGTGGAACCAGCCGTGTCTCCAGAAGTTTAGCAGAGGATCTGATGCTCTAAGGTACCCCTAACTTTGGCAGAGTCTTCCTGGCTGGGCTACACGTTTCTGTGAGCCGGAGACATGTATTCTTCCTGTCTAGGGGAGCAGAGGGACCAAGACAGAACCAGCTGGCTGTCTTCAGGTAAAGAGTTTAAGGTGAAGGCTCAGACCATGTGTAAAAATAAGGATCCTCATTTACTAGTGAGCCTGGATGTTGGATGAATGGGGCTGAGGAAGTGGTGGGCTGAAAGGGAGCCATTATGATCATGTTAATCTCTCAATGTTCCAGGGGTTAAAAATACAGTTAGTCCGGGTATTGTTTCCTGAAGGACTGGACTACCAGTTAACACAGCTGGGTTAACCATCCAATATGCAATACCTCAGCACAGTTTGTCCCCAGTAAAGAGTTTGTTCAGAAGGGTGTAGGTGCCCAGAAATGGAACAAATTTGTGGCTGTCCCATGTCTCTCTCCCTCCTCTCTCTCTCTTTCTCTTTCTCTCCTTCTTACTCTCTCTCTCTGAAAGGAGAGTTGAACCTGAGTGGCCTGAAGAGGACTGGGGCAGTGGTTAAATCTGCAGCTAAACCTGGATAGAGCCTTGGAGTTGCAGACCTGGAGACACTGATGAAATCAACTACTGCCAAGAAGACTGACTGCTATTGATCAGTTTCTTTTGGTGTGTTAAATATTAATGATGCATTTTGTTATTTGAAGGATGTTATTTATAAGCTCAATTTAATATCTTTTTATGCACACATTGGAAAAAACTGTACTACCTATTTAACTGTACAAATACATTTCATCTTAACAAGGCATGTTGGTAAAGAATATATTACACGTGAACGCACAGAACCTTGTGATTGGTTGCCCACCCTGGGGAAATTATGTCATTACTCTGTTCCTGGTTTCCCTCACTTGTACAAGAAGAGAACACACCTCTTTTTCTTTCCTCATGGTGTGTAAAGACTAAGGTGATCGCCCTCCTCACTCTATCTCCACCAAGACTTGAAGTTTTTTGGGAATCTTTTACAGAAGCAAAAATAATGATGATTTTCTTTTGTTTTGATCCTTGTAATGTGGTCACCTTAATTTAGAACCTGAAGCAAAGTTGTAGACACTTGATGTTCTTATGAATAGTGTTAAGTTATATGACCTACTTTAATTTGCAACAGATGAGTACATTCGTGCTGTCTATTTAGGAGGTCATATATCTCTTTTTGCCCAAATCCTGAAATGACATGTACCAAACTGAGCTTTTCTTTTTTCCTTTCCTTTCCTTTCCTTTCCTTTCCTTTCCTTTCCTTTCCTTTCCTTTCCTTTCCTTTCCTTTCCTTTCCTTTCCTTTCCTTTCCTTTCCTTTCCTATTCCCTCCCCTCCCCTCCTCTCTCTTCCTTCCTTCCTTCCTTCCTTCCTTCCTTCCTCCCTCCCTCCCTCCCTCCCTCCCTCCCTCCCTCTCTATCTCCCTCCTTCCCTCCCTCCCTCCCTCTCTCTCTCCCTCCTTCCCTCCCTCCCTCGCTAGCTTGCTTGCTTGCTTTTCTTTGAGTACTTTTCTCTATCTGCTTATGAGATAAATGTTAGAAAGCAACTAGCCTTGTGTTTGGAGCAGCTGAAACCCCTTCTGCCTCCCTCTTACCCTGCCCAGTCTCCTCTTTTCTTACTTAAACCGAATTCCTTTTCTTTACACTTGAATTCAGAGAGTTCATGCTGGACAAAGGGTTGGAGAACTCAGAGGAAACTTTTGACAAATGCCTTGGTGTGAGGGGGTGAGAATGAGGTGGGAGAAGCTAAAGGAAAAAAAGTTAGGCTGAGAATGAAGAGGAGGAGGTATCATAGAGGAGAGTTTGGTTATCAATTCCTTTTAAGATTCCTGCTTTGGTCTAAAACAAAGGAGATTTGAAACTTTTTTTAAAAAAGACAAACCGTGGAACTCAAACAAAGCTAGTAAATTACAAGAGAGAGTTATATGAGCTCCTACAGGGTCAGGATAGTGGAAATCCACTGATTGGCTTGATTAAAATGCAGGAGACAATGACAAGAAAGGAATGTGTTTGACGATTTTTCAAAATGCAAGCTTGTTTTTGAGTTTGGTATATCTAAGACTGAAAGTTAGCCAAATAATTGCTGGGAAAATATTTGGATAGGTTTCGAAAGACTGTTTGGAGAAACTGACTAGTTGTAAAACAGAATATTTGGAATGACTGGGAAAGATAAACTTAAAAACTGGAAAGGTGAGCTCAGTAGACCTGAGGGAACAAAAAAACATAGAGACGTATAGGGTATTTTGTGTTTGTAAGGATGAGAGTGAAGGTGTTTGGGCAACAGTTAATTTGCCAGGTTTTGAACTATGAATGTCTTTCTTGATGTGGTTTCCAAGAAAGATTTCGACTTGTCTTTCATGCAAAGTGGTATCTTATTATAGAACAAAAAAGCAATAGCCTGTAGTTATTGTATCTGAAATCCCGAGTTCTGCTCCAGGCATCCATCTCACATCTAGTTAACTGTAGAAATAAAATTGGAGGGAATTTGGCCTTCAGGTTATAGGGCTGGAAAATGCTTTGAGAGGCCTTCTGGTTGGATTACTTCTAAACCCTCCCTGACAGATGAAAATTTATCTTATTTTTAAATGTTCCCCAGAGGAAGAGTGTCCACAGACTCCCTTAGTAACTCATTCCAGTTTTTAACGACCTCCACATTCAGGAAATTCCTTCTTCTGTCTTACCTAAACCCACTCTGCTACAGCTTAAGTCCATTTTCTTTTGACCTGCCCCAGAAGAGATGGAAAAAGGAGGTCACCCTCTTGCATAAACATCCTTTCACGTAATTAAAGATTAATTTTTAAAATCCAAAAAGGTCTCTATCTCCTCCTTATTTATCACATCGAATCTTCCCACATCCTTTAGCCTTCCATCAGAGGTTCCATCTCCCAACCTCTTATTCACCTTGGCTGAAGCCTCAGAAACTTCCTCTGTTGTCTGAAGTCTAGCTGTGAGCTGGGAGAAAAGAGAGAATGGCCGCAGTGCATGCCCTTCCCTTTTTACCTCGGGCTGTCAGTGCTGGAGCTAGACGCTAAATGGTACTGATAATCTTTTAAAAATTTAACATTTCTTTTGGCCTACATTGTATTTGTTTTCAGAGTTGAATTTTGCTTCTGCAATAGGTCTGTGGACATTTATAGGTATATATGTCTTTATGTTTTGGAGGGGCAAAAAAGAAGTATGGCAGTACATGAACACAATATAACACAAGGCTATAATACAAGGGTAAATTCAACGGTGGCTCCTAGAGAAGTAAAAATCTGTTTCGCTCCTGGGGGCGTCTTTCACTAGGTATAGACATTTCAGGAAATGTCCTTTCATCTCTCTCCAGTCTTTATTTGAAATTTTCCATGAATCAGTTTCTGGTCCTTGGGTTGAACCACTGACCTGGGCCTCTTTCTTGGTGATGAGACCCTGGAAACTAACGTTTGCCAGCACTTGACGCAAATACTTTTAGGGAAGGGCAAAGTCCTGACTTGTTTTCTTGGGCATCAAAGCTATTGGATAAATAGAGTGATGTACCTCGTATAACTTATTTTTGCGTCAAACTATAGTCATTTGTTATCCATTTGTGTGGAGTTTCCAATATGTTTAGATATTTGGGGATCAGAGAATCAGTCACAGAGATGGCTTTACTATAACTTCCATTTTTTTTCTGATTTTTGAAAAACTCTAATAAGCAATTTGAAGCATTCTCAGATTCCCCTGTAGTTTTCAAAATATGCTTGTGAGGGTGTTAAATGGAAAACAGGTGCTTTAAAAACACTGTTGCTGTTTTTATGAATCATGTATTTACTCTTACTTGTGTCTTAGCAACGCATCATAGAGGAAAACACAGCATGGAGAGAGTGAGTTACTTGTCAATCATCATGAAGAATGAGTTCATAGCAAACCATGGGCAGTGCTGGTTAGGTGAGGGGGTCCTAGCGACTTCTAGGACTCCACATATTCACTTATTCTTATTCTTATTTACTAAAGGGCCCCTATCATGGACCAGGCATTAGTCTAATTACCAGGGTTACTGCAGGGACTAAAAAGAGACCAAAATCACTGCCTTGTGGAGAACCTTTATTTAGTTTTAGTTTTATACATTTATTTTCCACAGCGTCTAATAAAGTTGGAAATTTTACCTTCAAACATATATCCCTACTTTCGCAGCCATTCAAATGACTTATTTATGAGAAGTCCTGGAAAAGTGGAAAAGGCTTCCTGGGTTATTTTAAATGAAAAGAAGGATACAAAATTGTGTATACATTCTGTTCGAAGTCAAAACAAAAAACAACAATGTGATCATCCCTTTTAAAAACACACAAAGTTTACGGTAGACAGGCATACAGAAAAGACTAAAAGAAAATACAACAACAAGTTAATGGTGTTATTGGTTTGCAAACTGAACTCCTTACATGGCGAGCAAGGAGAGACCAAAGGAAGGGGCAGAACACTCCAGATTGGTAGGTGGCGGTTTTAATAAGCAAGGGAGCTTACTTATGAGGCTTGTCTTGGGCAACCGGAAGACGAATACATTTCCATACTAGCCCACCAGATCTTAAAATAGAGGCCTGAACTGCGTTCAGTCACGCATATCGTACAGATAGTCTCAATAACACTCTCTCTAGGCTGTGTGTCCTTGGAACAGCTCCCACTATGGGAATGGAGGGCAGAACTATACTTTCCAAGGAGAGGAGAAGGTGAGGAGCCTTCAGTTGCCCATGTCCAGGTCAAGGGTCAACTGACGGTCATAGTCTTTTGGTTACCTCCTCCAACATGGTGCTTGTCTCGGGTACCAGGATGACGGGTAATTCTTCAGCTTTGTATTTTTATGCATTTTTCTTTTTTTTTTTTGTAGTAATCAGATATTACTTTCAAAATAGAATGACACATGCTCATTAAAGGAAAATTATTCCCTTCAGTCTTGACAGGCTTTAAGATTTTGCAGAGTCTCTCATTAAAATGTACCTGAGATGAGTCAGTCCCTAAGTCCTTGTCAGTGAAGACTTAAAAGACCAGCACTTGTGGAAGAGATTTGGTGCCAAGAGGGCGGAGAACGGGAGGGAGACAAATACAAACGTCAGTTACATCACACTTTCCCTGTTCGTAGACAGTTACTCTTCAGGCAATCTGGTTTGGAGCGCTCAGGTGTCCTTGCAGTTGGGGATAGAATGAAGAAATGAACATATAATAAGTGCATTAGGCATTGTACATTCCATCCCATCTTCCGAGTGAGGAAATTGAGCTTGGAGAATTATGGAGTTGCTTACAGAAAGTAAGAGGTGAAGTCAGGATTCAAACCCAGGTCTGCCTGGCTGAAGAGAGGTGATCTGCTTTCTCTGAGCTTCTAGAAATGCCCTTCAACTTTCCGGGCAGAGCTTCCCAAAGTTCTGGGAAGGATTCACGTTTGGCAACTAAATGACCGGAGAGATCTGGGCAGTCCTGATTTAAAATAAATTTTATCATTTTCAAGAAAGGTCATTGGTTAACTATGTAACTAAATGTGACTATAATTTTAATAACTTTGTCAAAATATTTCCTATTAACTCATTCATAAATCAGAAAAATACCTCTCCCAGACCACGTACCTAGTTTTGGTTCAGAAAATAGGGCTACTTTGGATTGCAAAAGCAAAGCAGAGAATGAATGGGGTTCCAAGACATTTTCTCAAGAGAGAGACATATTTACAGGAATTATTTTGAATATATATATATATATATATATATATATATATATATATATGTATATATATATTTCAGTTTGAGTTCAAGATTAGTTGTTGCAATCTTAATGTAGTCACAGAGTCTCTAGGATTTGCTGGGTTGTACGTTCAGTTAGAATTCTAATCAACTTAGAGGTATTTTTCTAAGGTCATTGAAGAACGAGGCTGTAGGACAATCTGGCTAGCATCTTGTTTACTATTTTCTTTCACAACTTAGAGGTTTTGAAGCTTACTGATCACAGCATTGGAGACTCCTTATTTCCCACTTTACAGGTGGTGAAGTCAAGGGAGTTCCAGTCAATTAGTTCTGTGTTCAAGCATCCAGACATTGCACAGCATTGGGTGGTTGGTAAACTAACACACTTTTTGTTTGGGGGCCCAAATAAAACAGCTGTTGAGCCCACTCAACACTGGTCAGTCTGGAAGCCAGGGCTCCAGAACTCCTTTCAAACTCCTATTGTTGGGATATTTGAAACCATCATAACACCAAACATTTAGATACCTAGGAAGAGTTAAGGAGGAAGCAGAAGATGCCTGGGTGAATTTTTCTTCTTTTTTTTAATAAGAAGGAAACGCAATCAAACTTTTGCATAAAAATATAAAGTTCTATTGCTCAGCTTTTAATGATAGCATGGAATTCTAAGTAAGCACGGATAAAATACAACTTGTCAGCACAAAAATACCGCCTGTCATAGTCATTTGTGTATAAAATATGACCTGCAGGTTTGAACCATATGGTTCCATGAGTTCTAATTTACGTGGCATCTTCTTAAGTCAGCAGGATGCGTCCTGGCCTGCCTGTGGGAGGTGGAGTCAGCACCTAACCCAGTGAAGTGCAAAGGGCTCCCCTGGGCCTCGGCCAGTTTCGGCTGCTGCGGTGGAGATCAGAGATTTGAAAGGCGAGTGGCACCTCCCTAGGACAGTGAGGGCCCTTTCACACATTGGCGTGACTGACCAGGCTCTCCCTATACTCAGCTTGCAAAGGTGGACATGCGAAATTGAAAAATATTAAACATCACAGCTTGTGACTTAGGCGTTCCTTCTGTTCCCACTGGGGGAAGAAGTAACACGATCCCCTGTAGACGCAATGAGGAGAGCGGACATTTGGATGCCATTTTAAAGTAATGCTTAATGAAGTGAGAAAATGCATTTGCAGCGTTGTGCTTCGTGGCACATATACACAAGCCCAGAAGTGCACAATGGACACATTTTGTGATTTAGACATGAATTGGAAAAGCCAAGGAAATGCCATCGAAATAAAAATCAGACTCAAAAGTCTAAGCTGAGCCAGAAACAGATGTACTTTTTGCTACTTAAAAAAAGAAATTCTGTCCTCTCCTCTTTTTCCCCCTCAAGCTGTGCCCTGTCACTATCTTAAGATGACCTTCCCACTGGGTCTATCTGAGATGCTTTCAGTCAACTGTTGGAGCAAGTGACTCTTGACCTTTCTGCAAATTCGCGGGGAGCCCCAGGGTTCTGTGGCTGCCCTCTGGGTGGTCCCCAAAGACGGGCTGCAGATGTCTGCTCCTGATAAGTCCGGAGACCAGGGGTGGGAGGATACCCATCCCGGGCTCTGCTGGAGGGTATGGGGGGGCCCAGAGCAGCTGCTCATGCTGGGAGACTGAGGGCTGCGCTCTTGGGCTTTTTGTTTTTTGGCAGGTGTGGGGGAGGTTACTCTTGCTTTTTGAGGATTCCTTTTTCACTGCCACTGTCAGCTAACAATGAAATCTTTCTAGTGTTGACATTCTGCTAAAGGATACTATCAGCACTAAAACCAAAAATAAGGCTCAGATATTCATTGTAAGCAAGTCTCAAAATGGAGATGGCGATTCATGTTGCTTTGGAAGAATACACAGAGCAGATTTCTTAGGAAGGAATGTGTGTTTGGCAGGTAAAAAGGGGAATGACTGATTAAGTACAAGTGTAACAGATAATAAATCTAGATATATCATCAACGCTACAGAGAAGAGAAATGATGTAACGTTTATTATCTATTAAGTATCAGGTACGGACCCTGGCACTTTCCAGGACATGTGGCCTCATCTGGTTTCACCACAACACTGTGAAGATGCTATTATCTTCCTGTTTTAAAGATAAAGAAACTGAAGTTCACAGAGATGCAGGTGCGTGCTCTTGGGCACAAAGATGATGAACCTTTGAGCCAAATGATTCAGATTTGTCTGAATCTGAATCCCTGGCTCTTTCCCTCGTGCTGTCTTATTTACAGCTGGTCAGAGCTGTATGGGAGAGTTTTTTTGGACAAGGAAATGCATCCCTTTCTGGACCCTTTATATGGATCCTGCTCGTCTGCATACACCCACGATCACTTGTATAAAACCCACCCCAGGTATGTGGATTTTGTATTCAGAATCCATCTAACCTCCTTTCAGTGGTCTGCTCTGCTGCTTTACGATCCCAGATTTCTTGGTTCTTCAACTTTTCCGTCTGGTTGTTTGGATTCTATGTGTTAAGTACTGTTTGCTCTCTGTCCTGGTCCCAACAACCTGGGGACTTCCTCTGGTGCTGACACAGTTCCTGATGTCTGCTTCCAGGTCTCGTGTGTGGCTATAATGGGCAAATTGTCCTGGAGGCAGCTGCCGGGCCTTGCGTGTCAGTGGGGAGCGTAAGGGCCCCCCTGTATCTGCACCATAGCTTCAGTGCAATGATTTCTTTTTTAAATAGAAATATCCTGATGGTACATGTTTCTGCTTTCTGAAATAGCAATACTAAACATTATTGTAATACGGTGAAGCTGTCAGACCATTGAGAAATCAAGATCAAAACTCTTCACAGTTCTACTATTTTGTTTCTTTCTGGACTTTGCAGTTAATACTGCACCCCTCCCCCCATCAGTGTAGCTTGTTATGCACAATTGTCTTAGTCAAACCTGCAAGTGCTTTTATCATGCCTAAGGTATGAAGGGCAGGGGCTCTTTGAGAAGTCTGTTTTTCTAAGGAGATCTCCCTGCTTACTTGCCTCTGATATTCTCTGTTCTACATGATTAATGTTGCCTGAAGGGGGTGGTATGTTGCCAATGAAAAACACTGCCTTGAGGAATAGGTTAGTGGTTCTCAACCTTTTTGCCACCCAAAAGCATTTTATTATTTTCTTTTCTTATAAATCCAGTGATTTGAAAGATTTGATCTGAAAATTGCATTTGTTTTTCTCCCCATTATCCTACCAATTTCCCAAAGACACATAGTTATTAAGTGGCAGAGTAAGATTTGAGTCTGTCAGCGAAAACCTGAACTCTTGGCCCCTATGCTAGAGGTCAATTTGAGATAAGCATAACATTGAACCATATGCAATTGCCAGTGTTCATTTTTGACCTACAAAAATGACAATTGCACACACCAAACAATATTATTAGCCTTAATGTAATTTCAGACAGAACCAATGCTTTATGTCAGTTGACCTCGATAGATTTATCTTGGAAAATGTACAACTTCTGGGAAGACTTTTGTAATAATGGTAATAACTCTAACATCGCATTCCTAGCCTTGTGATCCTTTCCTCCTATCTGCCCTGCCCTGCTCATCCCTTAGACTTCCACAGGCTCCTTGGGCTTGAGAAACATTAAATTAGGTATAAAACATGAATTCCATCTGATGTGATTGTTTTTAAAGCTTAGTAGTCATGTAGAGTTAATGTTCAAATAGGATTGAAATTCACTTATGCGTTGTCTAGTTCTTTGTCCCTAGTCATGCAATGAAGGAGACACTTGGAAGAAGAAATAGAGATCATACCATCGGATCTCTCCTGATGTGGGAATGTGTGCACTCTAAGTAAAAACTGAGGTTGCTGGTCATTTCTAACTATCTGAAGTCTTCCTGTGTAGAAGTCATTTAATTGTTGTTGTCGTCCTGTCATTATCATCAACATGAGTAGCTAACATTTGTTTTATAGTTTAAAAAGACCTCTTACATACAGTGGATTCTTCCCCCATCCTTGTGAGACAGATATTATTTGGCAGAAAAGAAACCTGAGTGAAGCTCAAGTTCTTGGTAGTGGGATCTCTGACTGTAAAGCAGAAATGTCCAATAGATGCGTCTGCCATGATGGAAATGTTTTATATCTTCTCTGTTCACTATTGTAGCCACTAGCTACATGTGGCTGTGGAGCACTTGAAATGTGGCTAGATAACTACATCTTACGTTGCAATTGCCATACATGGTAGGAGATATGTATTAGAGAGCTCTGCTGTAAAATCTGTGGTGTTTTTTTTTGCCACGTTTTCTCCATTTGGTGCAGACATTCTGAAGACTGAAGGAAAGGGAAGGAACACAAATTCTAGCACCCGATTTTGACGGATACGAAATTTTTCTAACACTGAAAGGCGTTGCAAAAAGTTACATGTGAACTTTGCATAATTTCCTTGTATGAAGGCTGCTAGATTGGGTGACACTCTAATTTATCTGGGATTCTTCACTATATTGTCCCCAGAAATCCTCCAGGACAGGCTAAACCAAACTCTCCTAGTTTCTTTCTAGCCATATGGTCTTATTGCAAACATGACTAATTCCTGGCTCTGTTTGGTCTGAAATTTTGTTAATCTGCCAACTGGTTAGCACCCATTATAAAGCAGCTTTTATCTGGAGATTCTCATTAGCATGTGAAATTAGTCTAAGCCCAAACTACATTTTGCTAAATCCTCCTTCAGTCTGCTCTTGAAATAGAGTCTATTCACAATGGAGGTTTTGTTTCTTGAGTGTCACACCATCTTCCATGAGGTCAGATAATTTACTTAAAAATTTTGTTTTATTATCAGATATATATCATTATTTGCTGTAGCCTAAACTTTGATATATATATATATATATATATATATATATATATATCAAATATATATATAACTTTATATATATATAAAGTTTCCCTTCTTTCGTTGCCCAACAAACAAATGATTTCTTATGACTTCATAAAAAAATAATTTTAAAATCTTATTTTGTTAAATTTCACTTTACCCACTGATGCATCTAATTATTTCCTTGTCATTAAAATCTTTCAACATTGCCAAGAAACCTTCTTGCTTTTTTTATACTCTTCCATTAGTGATGGTAAGTAATACAAAGAATCAGAACTGGATGGATTTAAAAAAAAAGTTATACTAAGGAGGATAGATATGTATATGTGGTTTCTCTAAAAATTTATATATTTCTGTCAAAATAACTTTTTATTAGGTTTTACAAAACACTTCATGCTAATCAGAAAAATCAGAAAAATCAGACACACTTATCCCAAGACTTTCTTGAACAAGTAAAACTTAAGAAAAATTGTTTTAAAAAATTGACATAAGATGGTCAACTCTTTGGTGAAATAAAGACAAATTTTAAAAAAGAGAAAGAAAACGAACATTTTCTATCATCATCACTCTTAGAAGAAAGGATATCAGAATACTGAAAAAATAGAAGACATCTCAGAATAAAGATTAGCCATTGAAAGTGAACAAATATACTTGTATAACCGTCATTGCAGTGTCTTCTTTTTCTCATTTTGAGAAAAACATGTTAGGCTGGAAGTCATTTGTAGACAATAAGAGAAATAAACAAAAGTCCCTTTGACTCCTACCTTCATGTTGTTCAATGATTTCATTACACTTTATTGGAATAGTTATGACTATGTCTTTGAAAGATGAGGCCAGCATTTTCCTTGGCATTTCTTGCCACTTTCTACCTTGTCTATCTCCCTTTTTAGAGTGTTTGCAAAGCCTGCCTAAAGACAAAGCGATTGCAAGTGACATACCATCAGCACAATCTTTAGAGACTCTTAAGAGTCACATAAGTTTTTTCCATCTTATTGACTCTCCTTAAAAAATATTTATTAGTTCAACAAAAAGAAGATGGAAGATAATTTGAATAGCGAATGTGTGCCACTCAGATGCCATAATTTCCTCTGTCCCGGCCAAGAACAATTACTAAGCAGTAGGAGGAATTATGGTATACTAGTTAAGAGGTGGAGCATTGGAAATTGTGGCTCTTAGCACATCATTTACTAGCTTGGTAAGGTTCTGAGTGTCAATTTTCCCATCTGTAAAATGGGCATACCTATATCTTCCCACCTATTAAAGTTGTTGTGAAGATTGGATGTCGGTTGGTTAGCACAGGATCTGGACTATGGTATGGGCTCAGTGAATGGCAGCCATTGTTATTTTTATCTGAAGGACACTGGGTGATGGGTGGAAGGTAAAGGAACTTTTGTGTTTCTCATTGTTTGGGGTGCATTGTCACTGCTCACTACGTATCAATACTAATCATTATAGAAAGTGGGTGGATGCTTTTTGGAAAGGGCATGAAGGGTCTGTGCAGGGCAAATGTCAGACTCTTTGATGTGTTGCTGGGTCAAAGCTAGCTTCTTAGAAACCTGATGGACTCGAATTTGCTTCCTGCTGAGTGCCGATGTTCTCTTGAGGCTCAGGTCCAGGAGGGAGAAGTTGAGAGAAAGCTCAAGTGTGGGTGGGACTCCCTGCAGAAAAGCTGCCCAAGGAATGCAGGGGGCTGGGACCTGAATCATCAATTGCCTTTTGTGAAGGCGTCCAAGAGCTTAGATGCCCTGGGAGGGCTTAGCTTTCAGACAAGACAAGGTCTAGGAAAAAGTTTGATTGTTGCTTGAGGAAAAGTAAAGATATTTTATTTTTAATTTTCATTCTGGTTTTGTTTCTGTCGAGAGGCAGGGGTGGAGCGGGTGGGAGGTGGAGCAGATCATAGAAGGGCTGCAAAACTCATCTGCAAATCTACTGGGCTAAAGCAGCTCTCGTATCTCGTGTCCTAAACCAGTATTATTTTATATCTTTATCCATCAAAAGTGGCATGGCTTTTGTTGGGGGGTTTTTGATTCGTGGGAGAAGACTGGTTTTGCTATGTGTAACGTCGTCTGCTCCTTTCTTGGTTTTGCCTGTCACTAGGAAAGAACTCTTAGCAACCCGCAATGCTCCAGGCGGTTTTGTGTGATTCTAGAAGCATAGGATGACTAAAATATTGGGGTATAACTTTTGAAAATTATTTAAAGCCCTTACGCTTCATCTCCCCCGTCATTCAAGCAGGGACAATAATAGTACCTAGCTTCTAAGGCATTTGTGAAGAACAGTTGGGATAATGCTTGCAAAAAATTGAGCACAGTGCTTGAGCACAGTCAGCCTGAGTAAATGCCAGTGGGTGGTGTGATTGCTGAAGGACAAATAGAAGCAGGCTTGATGGGTCACTACTAATGTCACTGATTTCTGCACTTTGGACAGCACCAGCCTGTTTCCTTCCATCACAATTTTCTTCCATGAAGAACTTGTGGGGGTATGTCCCACCCAGCCTTCCACCCCAATCAGAAGCCAAACTAGAGGTGGGGGTGAAAGGAATTATTGTTCCCCCTAAGAACATTCTTCAAAAAGTGGTGCCTTTTCAACACATTTTAAAGACATTCTGTTGACTTGAGGTTTGCTATATTTATCATGCAAAGATACTAGACAAAGCCGTGAGGAATATATCATTGGAACACAATCAAGATAGTCAAAGGGTGGAGGTTTTCTTATGTGTTCATTTCCTCACTGACCCATGGTTTGTAGGTCCGTGCTCCCTGGACACCCCCCTGCACGCCCCCCTCAGCTCACTCCCACTGTTCTTTGAACACTTTTGCCTCTCTGCCTCCCAGTATTGGGGTCTCAGTCTTCCCTTTTCTCCTTTGGCTCTTCTCACGGTTGAGTCATGCTTTACTTGGAACCTAAGGCGGTGTGAGCCCCCTCTCCCATCATTGTAGGAACTGAATGTAAAATGAAGCGAAGGTACTCGCTCAAAAATAGGAATAAAATTCAAGAAAAGAAAGCCTGTCAATAAGTGGGACCTTTTTTTAATTTTCAAAGCATGGTGATAGATTGTATTGCATCTTTCACATTTTCACCTTTGTGATCAACACTTATTAAATGGGTGGTTAGGCTCCAAGATGCGTTCTGTGGCTGTGCAACAGGGTTTGCGTTATGCTTTCTTTTTGGTTTACCTGTTTGGAGAGAATTATTCCAACACGGGGACACAGTGTGTACCTTTCAGTCTGGTGATGCTTCTGTTTGCCAAGTGCCTCCCAAAGCTGCCTGTGTATCAGAGAAGACTGGGAGCAGTGGTTGTCAGACAATAATTCTGGGCATTGACCTTGAGGATGATTTGATGGGTCTGGGCTGGAGACTACAGATGCCCGTTTTTATCATCCATCCTGGGAGATTCTGATGGAGTCAGTTCATGGACCAGCATTTAGAAATTGCTCTGTTAGTGGTAAACACACACACACACACACACACACACACACACACACACTCGTGCTCTCCAACAGATAATAAATCCCTCCATGGGATCAGAAGCTGAAGGCCTCCCTTTTCCATAAGAGACAGCCCTCAAGAAGATTTTGAATGATAAGAAGCCAAGCCTGGTCAAATTCCCAGGAATGACATTTAACAGTGACTGATTACTCATCACCTAGTATTTGAATGTCATAAGAAGGACAAATGGGAACTTGGGAAAAGGTCCCTCCATAACTTACCTCTAGCAGTCAGTGCGTTGTATACCACAGGGTAGGCTGCTGGGCCCCCGAGAAGAGCAGTGAGTGACCAGTTAATTGGTACGCACTGAGCTTATAAAATGTTTTATTAAATGACAAAATCCTAAACATTATACAGGGTCCTATTTTGTGTTCTGAATGCTGACTAAATTCCCAGGTGACTTTAATGAGCAAATGGCAGCCCATTAAAATTACAGGAGTTTTGCAAAGAAAATAGCTCCCCAGAGAAGGAGAAAAAAACCACAGGCTGCTACTGTGTTGCTGGTTGTCCCAGGAGTTCCCTTCTCTTGCCCATGGCTTGCCGTTGAAAGAAAATCTGCTGTTCTGAAGAATGTTTGCTCCCATCTGGCCCATCCTCCTGTGTCTGAAGTGACACTGCTTATTCTTGCTAATCAGTTCCCAGCCTTGCTGACCTTGAAGCAATGGAGAAAACAACACTTTTGGGTGTGCATTTTGCTTAATAAAGAAAACATTGATTGTTAGCCATTGGGAAAGAATGAACTTCTTTTTCCATTTTGGTACAGTAGTCCCCCCCTTATCTGCAGTTTCGCTTTCCACGGTTTCAGTTTCCAGCAGTCAACTGCTGTCCCAAAAATATTAAGTAGAAAATTCCAGACATAAACAATTCATCAGTTTTAAATTGCGCGCCGTTCTGAGTAGCGTGATGTAATCTCATGCTGTCTTGCTCCATCCTGCCTGGGACGTGAATCATCTCTTTGTCCAGAATATCCACGCTGTGGACACTACCAGCCTGTTAGTCACGTAGTAGCCACCTAGGTTATCAGAGAGAGAGGGGGGGAGAGAGAGAGAAAAAGGGACCTTATTCACATAAGTTTTATTACAGTATATTGTTATAATTGTCTTATTTTATTGCTAGTTATTGTAGTTAATCTCTTACTGTGCCTAACTTATAGTTAAACTTTATCATAGGTATATATGTACAGGAAAAAACATAGTATATGTAAAGATTGGTACTGTCTGAGGTTTCAGGCATCCACTGGGGGTCTTGGAAAAAAAAGACTTCAGCTTTCTTTCCAAGAAACTATATTGTAAAACAATAACCACTTAGTTCTACTCAGTTATCGAACTGTAACCTCTTGTTTATGGTAGATGTCCATAGAAGTTTTGCTTTGTTGTGTCCTCAGAAAAGGCACTGGTTCATGCAGACCAAAGGGGCAGTTTCCGATTTCCCTTTTTCCTCCTTCTGGATGTTTCTGAGTGCCCATACAATTTCCAGGCATGCTCAGGACATGTTCTCACTGCCTTAGAGTCTGTTCTTTGGAGGTGGCATCTTGAATATTTCTTTTCAGTGCACATTACTGTGCAAGCGTCCTCCGTACTGACATGTGGGAAGAGTTTTAGTAACTCCCGAGATGATAAGCCTTCTGTTTCAGCTCTTCTACGTGATTTGTGCTAAATACAGCGTTCTAGAATCCTTGCCACTATTAGTCTCAAAGTGGATCTTAGTTTTCCATTGACAAACTTTGAGAGGCAGCAGAACAAAATGATACTCGTTATACTAAATGATCTTATAGTATACCATACTGTCGCATGTATCAGTGCTAGCCTACAGAACTTCTGTGATGATGGAAATGTTTTATATATGTTCTATCCAATAGGTAGGTAGCTGCCTGTGGTGATTGAGCTCTTAAAATGTGGCTGGTGTGACTGAGGAACTGAATTTTTAAATTAATTTTTTTAGAGCAGTTTTAGGGTCATAGCAAAATTGAGAGGAAGGTACAGAGATTTCCTATATACCCGACTCATGCACAGCCTCCCCCATTATCCGCACTCCCCACCAGAGTGGAACATTTGCTACAATTGATGAACCTGCACTGACACATAACAGTCACCTGAAACCTACAGGTTACATGAGGGTTCACTCTCGGAGTTGCACAATCTCTGGGTTTGGACAACTGTGCAATGACATGTAGCCATCCGTGTGGTATCATACCAAGTATTTTCACTGCCCTAAAATTCCTCTGTGCTCTGCCTATTTACCTCCTCATCGCCCCCAATCTCTGGAAGCCATTGGTCTCTCTACTGGTTCCATAGTGTTGCAGTCTTTAGAATATCATACAGTTGAAACCATATAATATGCAGCCTTTTCAGATTGGCTGCTTTCACTTAGCGATATGCATTTAAGTCTCCTGTGGACAATAAGAATAGCTGTGTACAAAGTAGAGAAATATCCAATTCTAGGACAACCTTTGTGTAATAAAAATTTGTTTAAAGTTAAAAAAACAAATCTCCGAGAGGCAGCCATGTCTTTTCATGGCTTGCTAGCTCATTTCTTTTGTATGCTGAATAATAGTCTAGTGGATACACCACAGTTTATTTATCTATTTACCTATTAAAGGACATCCTGATTGCTTTGAAGTTTTGGCAATTATGAATAAAGCTGCTATAAACATCCATGTGCAGGGTTTTTGCGAGACATAAGTTTTCAGCTTCTTTGGGTAAATATCAACGAGCACGATTTCTGGTTCATATGGTAATTTAATTTAACTTTAATTAATTAAAATTTAATCAAACTAGCCAGATGTGGCTAATGACTGCTGTGTAGCACATGAAACATAGTAAAGCTTTATCCAGAAATAATTTGACACAAACTAAGGCAAAATAGTATAGCATTAAAAGAGGGAGAAAAGGGAGAAAGAAAAGCAAGAATGAGGCTATGTGGACCAGAACTGAGGCTCAACATATACACCAGAGTAATCTACCCCCATTATTGACTGCCCCTGACTTGGCTCGATGTTTCCTAACAGAGACTCATATAAAAAAGAAACCTTGTCAGTTACTCAAAGGAGGGGGCCCAAGAGCCCCAAACAAACCAACTGTCCAGATGGTGACAATGTAGTTCTAAGATTACACAGGAATTCTTCCCAAGCATTCTCATTTCATCTGTGCTGTTTTCCTGCTTAAAACCCTCCTGTGGCTTCCTACTGTGCTTAGAATAAAATTCTTACCTGAGTTCTTGGTGGCTGGAAAAAGAAGTGAACTCTGGGTGTTTTAAGCAGCAAAGAAAGTCATTGACAGCATCTGAGGGTGGGAAGCCTAGAAGCCCTACGGACACTGCAGAAACTGACTCAGAAAGTAGTCAGGACCAAGGAAAGACAGGTGGAGGCCGGACCACGGTCTACAACTCACCATCCGCCATTTAGTGCGGACACTGCTCCTGCCATGCTAGGACATTCCAGGCCACCGTGTGCCCACCACCCTCCCAGAGCTCCCAGTTGGGTCCAGCAGCTGCTGGACCCGACTCTGAAAATGAAGCCTTTATTGTCCCCTAGAAACCACAGCATTTGTAGTGTGGCCATGGGAGCACGTTATTCCACAAGCTACGGATGACAACTGGTCCTGTTACTGTGTAGTCACAGCTTACTGAGGACATGATTGTTATTTCCTTTATACCTTGGAGATGTTTATGGTGATTTAAAAGGAACACTTGTACATGGAGGTATAAGGTTTTGATCAGAAGACGGCTAGGCGAGGATGAGGAAGCTAGGCCTTCTTTCATCCTTGTCGTCCTGGTTCTTTTTTGGTCCTCATGTCGTGCTGCTTCTGTCTGAGGAATGCCTTTATGCTCTTGGTACTGACATGTTCTTTGCTCTTAAGACCGTCATTCTTCACTCACCACCGGTCTGGGTAACTGTAGATCCTGAGACAGATTTGGGAGGGAGACACCAGGAACTGAACATCTGACCTTCTTACTTGATGAGTAAAATCAACCTTTTAAAGAATAAGATTTTCCTCTCAGGCCACTTAATATGAGATGGAGGTGGGGTGGGGGAGCCAGTATAAACACAGTTCTCAGTCATTTATGAGGCGCTGTCAAGTGATGTGCTGGGGATACAAGGTGAATAAAGTAGACAAGCCAGGAGTCCATCGGCCAATAGACAAAAACAAGTCATTCAACTAACGGTCTACATAAAGTCCTTTTAGAATTCAGAAGAGTAGAATTCAGAAGAGGAGCACCCAGTTTAACCTGGGGAGTATGAGTGAGGGAGTGAACCTGAGGGATTATCAGGCAAGGAGAGGTGGGACAATAGATCCACATCTTTAAAAAGAATTCAGAGTTAGGCACAGGCAGAGGGACAGGGATTCTAAACAGAGAGAACAGCACTTCAAAGTGAGTGAGCTCAGAGCAGTTCCAAGGGACCGGAGCAGAAAATACGAAGTTGGAGTGGATGGAGAGGAAGGTGATGTCACCAGAACCACCAAGCTTCCTGGAGAAACAAACATGGCAGCGACGTGTGAGGTCTCAGACTGGTTGGAGACCTGTGAAGCAATTATGCTGACAATAAACTCACTCAGAAGAGTCGAAAACAAAATGCTTGTCGCATACGTCCAGCTCATTCAGACATGTGTCAGGGGGAACTTGAGAGACTTAAATCCAAGTAATATTGTTAATACTCTCCATCAAATGTTGGACCCAGGCCAGGGAGTTTTCTGTCATAAATTTTCTTTCCTTTGGATTTTATCCTGGGTGACACATAAAGCTTAGGGCTGTCTGTTGAGAAGCACTCTTTAAACCAGGAGCAACTGACATTTTGGTCTTGTAGAAGCTCCGTATACATGGCTCCAATCTGAGAGGGATGGAAATTATTTTTATTCAGCAGAGTATCTTTTGTTGGAGAGATTACAAAGTACGCTACAAACACTAAGTCATTGAGCCTCCCTCTTTGCATGGAAAAATTTGCTCAATTGGCCCATGTACAAATCAATTTTCTTGTTTGAAATGGCAAAGAAGCACTGATATGGGAATTGCGCCTAAAGGATCTGGAGATGTACACCAGTCATAACCAGGCGCTTTTCTAAAGAAGGCCTCCCAAGTACTGTCCTCTCTAACATGCTAGGGTTTATCCAGTCTGCAGTAGCCATTTAGGTCAGTAAGTATTTTGGGAGCACCTTGGTGTGCCAGGTTCAGCATAAGACAATGGGTCGCAGTGACCAGCAAGATAAACAGGTCCCTGCTCTCACAAAGCTCAGGCTCTGGTTGTGGGACTTGACAGTAATCAAATCATGAACCAGAGAATGTTCGATGGTAGTTCACGCCATGAAGGCAATCTAAAAGGATTACGAAACAGAGAAGGACTGGTGGGAATGGTCAGGGAAGTTGTCTTCACGGAAGTGACATTGGGTAGACTTCGATGATAAGGAAGCAGCCATGCAAAGATCCAGTGGGTAGAGAGAGCAAAAGGCCTCGAGGAAGCAACGGGTTTGGCAAGTTTATCAAGTGCTGTGGGGTGATTTAGGCTGAGGGTTTTGAAATCAGCCTGCCGTAGTTTGATCCCAGCTCTGCCACATGCAAACTGTATGGCTTTGGGCATGTTACTTAACCGCTTTAACTTTACTTTTTTTCCTCTGTAAAATGTGAAATATTATAGTATCTTCCACAGATGCTTTTATGAGATAAACGAAGCAGAAGGCCTCATGAAGAGTGAGCTTAAATAAATGCAGATCTTCAATAATGAGTCCAACAACTTTTTATTGATCATCTACTATGTTCCAGACATTATGCTGCAGACTTATTGCTGGGACATCTTCTGTTGCTTTTGTCTAGTCCTAAGATTTAGGGAAAGAGTTCCCTCTTTAGGCTATGACCTTAGGATTGATAGAAGACATGTAGACAGGGGAGAAGCTATTTATTGCAACACCACAGATAGTTCTAGTGAGGTAAATGCTGGGTTATTGTACCTCAAAACACTCATTTCTCCAAATAAACACTGTCTGCCGGCTTTATGTTAAGCAATATTTTGGGTACTAGAGATAAACTGAGTAAGATCGTCTTTGAGCTCATGGATTTTGCAGCTGAAAGCTCTTGAAAAAGACCTTTCAATGTCTAATTTGCTTAGAGGTTTCAACAAAAAATCTTGTAAAGGCATGAGATGCTCATGTTATAACTACGCTCTGGGTACAATTAAAATTGGGTGTTTGGAAGAAGGGTTCTATGTGGCCACCAAAGCTCTCACAACTCTAAATTAGAACCCAATTTTCAGTGTTCAAGAGGTGAAAACCACAAGAAATTTGAATGTCAATTTAATGCATTGGCTCCTTTTCTCAGTCAAGAAGAAATCCAGAGGAAGCATGTTGTATATATAGAAAGCGCTTGTATGTTGGAGTCAGGCAGACGTGGGCTTGACCACTACTTTCCTCTCTTAAGCCTTAAGCCTCAGTTTCCTCCTCAGTAAAGTGGGCCTATCAGCTACCTGAACTTCCGTGCAAATTAAATGAAACAATATAAAGTTTCCAGCCCAATTACTGATATTGGTGTGCAATGAATGCCACCCCACCCCACACACATTCGAAACCATTTTCTTCTTCTCTGCCAGTGAAATCGCACTTATGATTCGTTGATCCCAATGATGAAAACTTCACTGAGGCTAGAGAGTTGAGACATCATTTTGGGAATTGGTATCTCAGTTGCCCACCACCTGCTGATCTGAGACGGCATTTTCTTCTTTTAAAAGGGGAGAGTGCTGGCTATTGACAGTAATCACACAGGATGGGGTGAGGATTACGTGAGGTAATATAGAGAGAGGACGTAAGGCAGTGCTTGGTATGAGGGAGACAGCAAATCAAGGCTGTTGTTCACATGCAGATATTTTAGGCTCATGGCATAAGGTTCCCAGACCAAATTGTCACACTGGATGACCTTGGGGGAGAGCCACACTCACGGACCGAGAACATCTTTGCTCTAAATTTAAAGTTGAGAGTGGGCAGTGAAGGCCGTAACCTCATTTGCTCTTGCCCGACGGTAGTATGCTGTCTCCTGAGATAAATGTGAATAAAGTATCACTTTGAACATTGGATAAACACAGTGGATAAATATGATGAACCAGAAACCCATGGGTGAGTTTTTCACTGGGATACAAGCGGGTAAAACGTCAAAGAGAATGAGACTAAGAAAAATTCACACTTTATTTTGCTAAACAGAGAATGTTGAAAAAGTTTGAGTAGTATGAGACTTGAAAAATCATTCCAAGAGTATAATAAGCATACATATATATATATATATGTATATATATATATATATATATATATATATATATATATACATATTCAACCAACAAATATTTATTAACACCCACTCTCTTCAAGCCCGTATTTTCTGACATTCTATTCTAGGCCTCAATTTCATTGTGTGTCTTGTGTACCCATCTCTAGCTTATTCTGAAAGTGTAGCTAAAATTCACCGAACTTCCAAATAAGTCAGCATATTAATAGGGAATGTGTGCATTTTCTTTTGATTAAACTTTGAAATTTAATTAGTAAGTCTCAAGAGAGTGCAGTTGGTATTATTGTCAACTTTGTGTGGTAGCTGATCCAAAAGAATCATGGCCAAATTAGTTCTAATTGTAGAACAGGGAGAAGGCTACAGGCTTTGCCAGAGTCAGCTGTCCCCAAATCCTGTTTTTTCTTCAGGAAAGGATAGAATTTAGTTTGAATGCCAGTTATGAATATATATATATATATCTCCAAAAAAATGTATACACTTTTTAAGAAAGGAAAACTGTATTAAAATTGTAATACTCAATATATACCGATAACAAAAAATGAATACAAGTCACGTTTGACTTCTGCAATTACAAGAGGTGCTCAAAGTGGTTACCAGCAGCGTCCAGACACTTTTGATTACAGTGAACTACTGCTTGAGCAACGTTGACCAAAGTGTCCACTTGTATACATTTTTTGGCACCCCTGGTATATATACATATATATATTCAGTTTTTAAAATTCATGTTTTTAAAAATCACATTGTTAGATTTATATCTTTCAGCTTCACTTTGCTTCATCTGATGATCTGATTTGCCTCTTATTCAATCTCTAAAGTGATAGGCACCCTTTAGAGGTTTTTCTTCACCATCTCCTCTTCTATTTCTGTTTCCCACCTTTACTAGTACCCAAACCAGAGATATTACAAGAAAAGAAAACCACAGACTAATAGGTCTCATGAATACAGATGCCAAAATTCTCAGCAAAATATTAGCAAAGTGTATCCAACAAAATATAAAAAGGATAATGCATCAGGATCTAGTGAGGTTCATCCCAGGAATGCAAGGCTGGTTGAGTTTTCAAAATCAATGAGCGTGGTTCACCATATTAGCAAACTAAAGGACAAAAGCCGGTTGATCATTTCAATAGATGCAGAAAAACCACTTGATGAATTCAACAATTATCCAAGATAAAAAGATTCAGCAAATCAAGAATAGAAGGAAAATTCCTCAACCTGATAAAGGACGTTTATGAAAACTCTGTAGCTAAGACCATATTTAGTGGTGAGAGGCTGCAAGCTTTCCCCTAAAGATTGGAAACAAGGCAAAGATCTGCTCTCTCACCACTCTTACTCAGTATAATTGAGACGCTAAAGAAAGAAAAGGCATGTTGGAAAGAAGAAATAAATCTGTTCTTATTTGCAGACAACATGATTGTCCAGGTAGAAACTCCTACAGAATCTATAAAAATGCTCCTAGAACTTAAAAAGTGATTTAGTAAGGTTGTAGCACAGAAGATTAATACATAAAGTCAATTATATTCGTCTATACCAGCAGTGAGCAATTGTAGATAATGAGAACTAGATTTCTCACTGTGGAAGGAAGAAGTTATATTTAAACAAGGGGGTAATGCTAGAATGAACTAGGGGCTGCTGGGGTAGAGGGAGAGATCAATATGAAATCACTTCGTTTTTATATGATGCAGATAAACAGATACAGAAGTAAATCTATACAGGTGTATACACGTGGCTTAGTATAAATGCATACATATTCTAGCCCTGTCCACTAAGAGGGCTAGGCAGCAATGACACGCTTCAGCAATGCACGCATCTAGCTCCATATATTGGTTTCTAAGTACTATTCCCCAATAAAAGGAACCAGGAATACTTGGAAAATTGCTAATTCTAGGGCTGCAGTTGCGAAAATATAAAATGAGCCTGGAAAATCTTGTGGTATCAGAATTCAAAGAAGTGGTGAAAAAAAGGAAGGAAGGAAGAAAGAAAGGAAGGAAGAAAAGCAGGAAGGAAGGAAGGAAGGAAGGAAGGAAAGAAGGAAGAAAGAAGGGTAAAAGGATACAAGAGCCAACCTGAAAGAGTTTCTTTCCAATGGCTAAAGCTGGAAAATTTGAGCAGCAAAATAAATACCGATAGTATTGGATTATAACCCAAAGAATAAAATAAATATCCATGAATTCACACTGATATAAATACATGATTGAATAGATATGTGAAGGAGAAGAGACAACTCTTTCTCAGAGAGGAATCCTAATGAATAAATGTAGAAGGAATAGGGAAATGGAAAAATCATCATTAGAACACCACAGCAATAATTGCTGCAGGCAAGATCCACTGAGGAATGCTGAAAATAAGGGACAAAACTTTAAAGACAAATGGGATATCTGCATAGTCTCAAAGTATCTTCCTCAAAATGTTTATTTCTGCGGTGGATTTCACAAGCATCTGCAAATTCTGTGATACTCCTTTCTCTGGGAATTGGAATTTAATTCCCTCTTCCCTTGAATGTAGTCTGGACTTAGGGACTTGCTTCTAATGAAAAGGGAAAATGTAGCTTTTCCTTGGAGAAAGCCCACAGGTACTACCTTAATCAAGTGACCAAGGTGAATTGACGTCCCCACCAATGAGACATGTTGATACCATACCCCTGAAACGTTGCCAAGGGCAAAGCACCTCTGTGCTGTTTCTCTCTACCTCAGTCTAATCCTGAGAAAACATCAGGCAGGCACAAATTAATGGGTACATTACAAAATATCTGGCCTGTTCTTTTCAAACATGTCAGTGCCATAGTATACACACAAAGACTGAGGGACCGTCATACACCAGGGTAGACACCTGAATGCAACATGGTGTCCTGTATGGGATTCTGGGACAGAACAGGAATAGAAGTGGAGAGACTACAAAAATCTCAAAAAAATCTGTAGTTAATGGTATTGAACCTATGCTAATTGCTTAGTTTAGAGCCTTGGGTCATGGTTCAATAAGATATAAAAATTCAGGGAAGCGGGATGGAGGGGATATGGGAACTTGTGGTCTTTTCAACTTTTTCAACTCTAAAATTATTTTAAAATAGAAGATTTAAAAAAAGAATGAAGAAAAACAGTGGGGGGTTGATAATAAGCTAAATTCTCATCCATCATGGCAGGAAGTTGCTAGTTATTGTCTAAAATTAAGCAATCAAGGAATAGTATCGAGTAAACCATGGGTACCTATTTGAAGAAACAGCGAAAAGAGTGAAAACTGGCTGCTTCTGGAGCGCAGGCCTGGAATGGGGGAACAATGGCTGCTGCTTTTTACTGCAGACCTTTCTGCAACAATGCCTTTTAAAAACGTATCAAAAAACGTGCAAAAACAATACAAAGATTTTTCCAAATGATAGCATCTTATATAACCATAGTACAATGATCAGAAAACCTGATAGAACATTCCTCACCAATTTACAGATTCACTGTAAACTACTATTAATTAATACAATTAATACAAATTTCTTTGTTCTGCTAAGGTCCATTTGGTCCAGGCAATCTAGGGTCTCACATTGCATTAGTGGTTTATCATCTCTCCTTACTCTCCTCCAACTGGTGACTTCCTCAGTCTTTCTTTGTCTTTCACGACCTTTGAAGAGTACTGGCTGGTTATTTTGTAGACTAATCCTGAATTTAGGTTTGTCTGGTGTTTTATGCTTTTCTGATTACATGCACATTGCTCTTGATTGTAATAAGAATATATAGTTCAAACCATTTTTTCCCCCTCAATGGACATTACCTGGGTGATATTTTCTGATGTAAAATACATTCCTTTGTCAGGAATTAATCTTTCTGTATTAAGCCTTTTGTAAGGCTATTAACATGAGCTTTGCTTTTTTTCTGGGTCTATCTTTGGTGGAAGTGAAGAACAAGCCTAATTTCTAGCTTCCTCCCCAGGATTCAAGCTGACAGCAAAGGAACAGGTCAGCTTCCCTCAGGTCTTAGGAGACCAAGTACAGAGGCAGGCCCCACTTTGGCTCACGCAGAAGTGCCTTGGGCCGGGTTTGTTGAAATAAGGGCAAGCCTCCTTCCTCAACTGGAGGCTCTGGCAGCCCCCTCAAGGCACCCCTTCTCCTCTCTGTTGCAGAGCACTTAGGTGCCTGCCTCTCCAGGTCTCGGCCTGTCAAAGGCTTGCCTCTGGCCCAATCATAGCATCTCACTCGCTTTAAACAAAAGGAATGAAGACCGGCGGCATCTCCAAATGAGCTCTCTGCCTTTTGAAGCTTTGAGACACTCTGCACTGGCATAAATCAAAGGAGAGTGAGCTTATTCATTTAGCTCGTCAGAAAAATCCCACTGTCATCATATCACATACAGGAGTTTATTCTTTTAATAGCTTTATTCTTTTCCTGTTAAGAAAGGAATTGTTCCAGGGCACTCATTCCATACTGTATATTAGCCATTTCATTTTTCACAGAGGGGGAAAAAAATACCTTTCCACACATGATTAATACTGCAGTTGAATACCAGAAGAGCCGACCATGTGCTGGCTTTGGGCCATCCATCAGCAATTTAACATCTGTAATCTAGCCACAGTGAGTCAACGTTAACATCATGAACAAATCATGGCTGGTCTGTGGTCGGAGCAGTTTATGGACCTTGTGTGAGCCGAGCATGCATTCTCCCCCCGGGATTTGAAAATGAGGATGATCTAAAGTAAGGAGGGCCACATATGAAAAGAGGACCCACAGGTTTTTGTCTTTAAAACATTCCTATTAGATTCTTGCCAATGGGAGTTCAAAGCCCTGCCCTTTCCCCCTTAGAGGAGATCAGAAAGAGAAGAGTGCGGTTTACTTTTTAGAGATGAGGGACAAGCCCCTTCAGAATAGTGCTGTTTGCAGACTCAGAACAGGGGCATAGATATTCTTTGGCTTGTTTTTTTTTTCTCCCATGGGTCTGAATTGTGAGTGTACAGAAGTCTCACTGCACTGCCCAGTGTAAACACTTTCCACCCAATGCTCAGTTCTGGTAGAAATAGTGCGATGTGTTTTGAAGCAAGTGGGCTGGGTTCAAGTCCCAGTTCCCAATTTCGAGTTTGTCTTTGGATAGGCCGCTTACCCTCTCTGACCTCCTGTTTTCTCTGGGATATTAATATCCAGTGCACAGGGCTGGTGTGAGGTTCTGGGGATCACTGCTAAGATATGTGCCAGCACTTATGACACATAGTAGGTACTCCAGGAACATGTGTTTCTGTTCTTCCCTTCCTCTTTCCTCTCCAAAGAGAACAAGGTGTCTCGGCCAGGATTAACCAATCAAGATAACTTTTCTGGAAGTGAGTTGAAGGGCAGATCCTTTAGGGGAACACGAATAGCTTTATAAATTGCCTTCAAAAGTCACACCAAATCCTTCAGTCGGTTTTAAAGGCACTGTTTACCGCTGCATATGGCAGTCATTATTTGGAATAATAAACCCTCCGAGAATCTGAACATTCATGGGCCAACAGATGGGTCAACCTGCTTCGCAATTTAACAAAGTAATTTATTTCAATCACCGGGACAGGGCATGTGAAGATTACTAATTCAGTTCACAAGCAAAAGGAGCAAACACTGCTACATGGCTGAATTGTGCAACCTTTATGGAAATGCACACCTGTTCAATTGGTTTTGAGACAGTCTTCATTTCAATTAGTGCTTCCTTTTCTTCGAAGGTGTGTATTAAATGGCCATGAATTCTTCTGCTGAAACTCACCTGCTAATTGGTGTCAGGATGAGATAAAGATCTCAGTGAAAATTTATACCATGGCGTAGGTAAAATTAAGGTCATCAAAGTCGGCTTTGGAAAGTAGAACAGGTGGATCAGAAGTATATTCTTATAATAATTGGGCGATATGTTATTCTTTCTTCTTGAAGCAGTCTGCCCAGAGTTTAATGGGGAAGAAGAAAAACCAGGATCATTTTCCCCTCATCCTCAAATCTGCTTCAGTCTCCCACACTTTGACTTCATCTTTCTGTATCCATCCTCACTCAGGAGCCAAGGGAGAGAAGAATAGAAGAGGTGGTCAGAGAGCTTCTGAGAAGTTTGTATGTGCTCAAAAACAGGGTTCAAGGTGTTAAAAAGAACTGGGGTGGCAGTGCTCGGATCTTCCCCACCTCGTCACCCCACAGTGCCACAGTGAGTTGGATAGAACTTCTATATGATAATGTCAGGAGGTGTCACACAAAAGATGGCGCCTGGTTCACATGTGAGAGCAGCCATGTTGCCACGTGTTGGGTAAGATGACTAATGTTGCAAGGTTGTTTTGTTGCCCTTTTTGAAAGGACAGTCCTTTTCTTTTATAGTCTTTTAGTCTTCCTCCACTTGGATGCCTGTAGTTGTTACTTCAATAGAGATGACTTCCCTCTTCCTTACCACCTCTCCAAAAATATTTATTTATTGAGTTGCCCTCTCTCTGCCAGAGGCCAGAGGCAATGGGGGAGGCAAGTTCCAACCCTCAGGCAATGGGGGGGTTGGGTAGGGACATAGCAATTATAGTTCAGTGGAGAGTTTGCTACCATTGGAGGTGAATGCAGGTTATAAGGATACCCCTAGTTGAAGCTAGTAAAGAACACCTTCTACTTCTTAAAACTCTCCATGTATATTAGGGCACTCAATAAATACCCCAGTAGGGTTGCAAAATTGTGGTGCATTTTGAAAGCTTATCAAATTTTCAACACCCACACAAATTCAAGGACTGTATATATAACCCCATTTAGACGTAATGTCAAGTTTCAGTTTGAGAAATTTCATGAATATGGTCCAAGTGGCCCTTCTTCACCCCCTGCCACCCCTCCCTAACAGCTCTGCTTTTCCAGCTCCCTGTTTGCTCCATTTGGATGTCCCACCTTCCCAACCCCCCACCCTGCCTCTCCCAGGCACTTTAAGCTCAAAAATGTCTCAAACCCAAATTTTTACCTTCCCCCTCAATCACCAAATCAGTGCTTCCTCCCAAATTTCCTCTTCCTGTGAATGGTCGCACCATATTGTCACTCCCCTTAGGACTCTTCCCTGGTTATCGTTCCTCAAAATCTGACCAGTTATCACAAGCTGTGGGCCTTATGTCCTAAACTCCTCTTGGCCTGGCCTTCCTCACTGCTGAGTGCCTCAGTTAGGGCCCGGTTGTCATTCACCTGCACCGTTACCAGGCATGCAAGAGGTCTCTCCTCTTTCTGTCTCTCACCAACACTTTCCATCCCCTACCCCTTTGGCAGATTGATTCTCCTGATGCCCAGACCTCCTCCAGCTTCCTGCTGCCCACAGCATTAAATGAAAGCTTGTCAGCCTGAGAATCAAACCCTTTGTAGAACAGCCACAGTCCACAATCCCCTCTTTCCATTTCTGTCTCTTATCTCTTCCTTCACATAGTCTGAGCACAAGATAAACAAGAATACTCGCTCTTACTGAAATGCATCCTTGCTTTTCCATCTCTGAGCATTTATGTCTGCTGTTCCTCTGCCTGCGATGCCATTGTTGAAATTCTGCTTGTTGAAACTCTACCCTTCCTTTAAAGTCCACTTCAAATGATTTAGGAAATCTTCCCCGCCCCCCCACCGCTCCCCGTGAGTCAGATGCCTGGTTCTCTCTTTTGAACACTAGCAGCTCTTTGATTTTTTTATTGTCTTATGGAACTTATCTTTCCCTAACTTGCATTTAACTCCATTCCATTCCACAAATATTTAGCAAGTACCTCTTAGGAGCCAGAGACTGTGATACGTGCTGAGGATAAACAAGATATAGAAGGTCCCTTGCGTCATGGAGTTTAGAGTCTAATGGAGGAGGCTGATAGGTAAATATTCAATTATAATAAGATGGTGAAGTAGGAGTGTGTCTGGTGGTAGCACAAAGAAGAGCAGCTTTCGTAAGCTGGTTAGAAGAAGGAAGCACAGGCTGGGGAAGGAAGAATCCACAGGCAGCTGACCCTCAGTTATTTGTATCTTAGTTTATCTTTTCTAGGTGGACATGTCCTTGCAGCAAATTGGCTCATATCACTGCATCCCCTTTAAGGCTGAGTATTATACAGTACACATTGGCACTTAAACAAAGGTGGAAAGACTTTTTTTGTAAAGAGAACCTAAGTCTTACATTTGCATGAAGTTCTCCTGTGGAGAAATAACAATCTCAGGAGAAAAGTAAAATAGAACGAAATGCAAAAAGGATTTTTGACTCCAAAGTTTATACTTTTCTCCAGAGCTTGAGTCGGTTAATGCACGTTTCCATATGGAGACCTGTCTCCATAATTAGTCCCACTTCACAGCTTTCACAGGTAAAGGTACAGGCTTTGGAGTCGAGATCAGGAAGGTGTGTCTAATGGCTTTCCTGCACTGTTAGTCACCTCAGAAATCTCCCAGGACTGGAGTGATCACTTTCCCAGGAGTGATTCACATAGAGCCCACGATAGGAGTTGGACAGGCGAATGTGAGCACTGAACATGTTGGAATTAGGGAAAAAATTTAGTCTTGTAATATGCTGACTGGGATCTACGACTGGCAAGCTAAGCTGTTGGTCAACCCTCCCCCGCCCCCACCCACCCTTGTTTATTTCCTTCCTGGGACTGGTCTGCAGTTCTGGCTTCCTTTATGGAGTTTGGTCAGGTAATGGAGGTCTAGTCCATGGGATGTATGTGGGCCTAGGGGCCACCACTTCTAACCACCATGCTCTTTCTCCTTGCTGCAAAGCTCCCTGTTGAAGATGCAGAGTCAGAGATGGGAGCAGTTAGGGTCCTGGCCTTTGCACGAGGAAGCTGCCTGCCTACTCGGCACACTCACGTTGGACCAGTAAGTGAGCAAGCAAAAAAGTCTTCCGCTATTTAAGCCACTGAGATTTGGGGTTTATTTGTTAGAGCAACTGGTGTAACCCTAACTAATACAACCCACTTTACACTGTGTTCAGAAAAGTAAGGACAAAGAAGCCAAACCTCCCTAATGGCTCTGTGAAACCAGATTTGCCTGGAGGTGGGTTTGTTGCTTTATCTGTGAGTGCCCTCCGTGGGCCTGAGAAAAGTGTTGCTTTTAGGTTTGTTCAATAGTATGTTTGAAGTTGTTCTGCATTAAATTAAAAAAATCAGTAGTTTGAATGTGGATGCAAATTCCTAATAGCTTTAGCAACTGAAGGAAAATTTCCAGATGTTTCACAAAGTACTAAAATACTGTACATTGTTTTTTTTTTTTTTAAATGGGAAATTATTCACAGGGCAATAAAAAGTTGTTTTTTCAGTAAACAGATTATGTTTCAGTCTGCGGTGTGAACACTTAAATGGAACGATGCAATATGCCACTTTTTGAAAGAGGGTTTTAAACATGTCAGTACAAACCTTTCAGTCCTCTGTCCCATAAATTCAACTTTTTAAAATGAAATCAACCTGAGCCCTGTGAAAGCTCGTACTACTATATCAAAACCAGTGAAATTTGCCTGTTTATTGCCACCTATGGAATGTGGCAAAGAAACATTCTTTTCACATGGGACAATTTCTTCAACTTTACACCAAGTGAAATTTAATTGCTTTCACTTCCTGGAATCATTAGGTATTAGTCCTGTAGGAGGCGGAGCCAGGAGGAAAAGCTGAAAAATAAGTCTGTGTTTAATACGTTTCACCTTGGAAGTGTATCCTTCTTCCCACTACTACTGGTTATGCAGCAAGTTTTAGTCTGGGAAGCCACTTTAGAAAAACTTAAAGAGGAGGGAAATTATAAGGGAAAAACAAGTAACAGGTTCCCTGTTGGGAAAAGGTAAATTGAGGTAAATTGGCATGCTAAGTAATTACTTATGCCTTAGTCATTGCTATCAGTCAAACAATTGGAATATTCCAAGTTCATTTTTTGGTATGTTTTTGTCAACACACACACACACACACACACACACACACACACTAGTAAGTGCACTCCCAGGTAAGCAAAAAGAAGCAATCCCTTGTCTGGGCTATAGTTGTATTACATCCAGGAAAATCAGAATTGTACAAAACAAGTACTGTGCAATAATTTTATTCACGTTACAACAGGTTCTTCGCTTTTCAAAAAGATTCATGGATCCTTTCATATTTAACTATAAATCATATATTAACGTTCCTTACAGAGTATTTGAATTTGAATGAAGATTATGGTAATAACTTGACAGAAAGGATGAGAAAGGGTAAAATTAGAGACCGTTGTTAAGGTCACTGCCCGAAATGAAGATGACCAATGTCTGCACAGGCAATGGGAGACAAAGGGAAAAATGGGAGCCATTGGGAACACAATGCTTCCGGATCACACCCACTTTGTAAAGCAAGGTATACCTGTGTTCCATGTTGTAAATGTGCTTCTTCACATTTCCAAACCCTCAGCCTGTGATAACCTGCAAAATGCTCGTGGTAATCACAAGACAGGACAACTGCCCATAGCTGGCTGAGACTTGAAGACCCTTTACTCTCTGGGGGACACCAAGGATAAAATATAAAGTTAGAAAATGTGCAAAGGAGAAACATGGTATGACTTTTTCTTATAGATAGATATGAAAGGGGAAAGACAACTAAATGAGAGCAGCAATTTCTTTATAGGCAGGAACTTCCATTTGTACATACGATTGTTTCACAAATTCCTTAGAATTGGAGTCTGAGCATCCTATGTACATCTTAGTATTTTGTTCAAAACAATGGAAGCCATTATTTCCTAATGAATAATATAAACTCACTCTCTTTCTCTCTCTCCTTCCTCCCCCACCCCCCGTATTTAAAAGATGAAGAAAATGATTATTTTCTACTAAAGAATTTGAAGATGTGGATAATTTCGGTACAGAAAATCCAGTTTGATCAAAGTCTCCGTATTTCACTGTTTGATTATCCAGACTTCCATTTCCTTTGAAGGTGCATTTTTCAAGATAGGAGGATAGAAGATATTCCATTTGCCTGTTTCATTATTAGCTTGATTTATAAATAGTTAGACCAGGGTTTTTAGGCCCCTATCGGCACTGTTGGACTAGATCCCACTGCCGTTAGGGGAGCACCTGTCCTCCTATATCCACAAATCAACCTAAAAATCCTCAGCTGCTTAACTTTCTCTCCCTTACATCCAGCAGATTGTAAAGATTTCTTCCCCTCTGAAACGGCTCTTGATATTCACTTCCCTGAATTTCGCCCCAATGTAAAGTTTGGTTAGAGGGGGTTTCGCCTTAAGAACATTCTCATCCAGGAAGAAACACTTTCTGAGAGCCTATATTTAGGTTCTCTTCTAGGCTCTGGGAGGTTATACTAGCCAAGCAGACCCAGTCTCTGATTTAGCAGGCTTAGTGAGGAGACAGACGTTAAAAAACGGATTCCCTCGGTAGCTACTTATCTATTGTGTGGTCAGTGTGACAGAGGAGGCCAACAGAGTCTGGGAGTGTATACAAGGCAGAATCGGGCAAGTTCTTTGAGGGACTGACTCGTATGTTGAGACTTGAAGGTTCACTAGGATTTGGTTAGAACAGACATTAGCACCATTTTGGGCAGAGGCTTAGTTCAGGGAGTCTAGGGATGGGCAATGTGGGGGAGAGAAGGCTGGAGCAGGTGATGGGGAGGGTGTGGGCTAGTCATGCAGGCAGCTAGAACAGAGTGGTGGAAAGTGCTACTCATTACTAGGGCCAGAGGTTTGGAATGGGCCTTGCCTCAATAAAAGTTTCTTGCAAACATTCTAACTTGTCCATCCTTGCTGAGGGATTCCAAAAACACTTTTTCACCTGGGCTTACTCTACTCTGCAAGAAAGCCTTGTGAGCCATGGTGAGACTTTGTATCATGTCCCAAGAACAATGGAAGGCCACGAGAGAGAGGGTTTTGGATAGAGGCATGTCTTATATTTATCAAGTGCCACGAACTGAACTACCGTTTTGAACCACCACTTTGACCCAAGAGAATGAGTAGTAGCTCCCAATGTTGAGAACTTGGATGAGGTTTGGCAAAGAGCATCATAATGTGTGTGTGTGTGTGTATGTGTATGTATGTGTGTGTAACAAGTCATGACTATTCATTTTTAGAAACTGGTTAAAGGAGGAAGGGACTAGTTAAACACGAAGACATTAGATCTGCCTAATTGCTGTTCAATCTAACAGCACATAACTACACTAAAAGAATTGAACTTAGTATTCGTGTCTGATGACTGTTTTGAACCAATTAACTTCTGCAGTAATTTCACTCCTAAAAAATTATACTCTTAAAGAAAATTATATTCTTAAAAGAAAGCCATGGTGAGAGGAGCAGAAGCTAACGCTGACATATCAGTCTTTGATATGGAGGTACAGTAGGCAGACATGAATTTACCCAGATTAAAAACAAATGTGTAATGGAAGTTGAAATATAAAGAATTTCTCCATTTATCTTCTTGACTAAAGGGAGAAAAAAAACATCATACACATTGTAGATCATTTGAGTTTTAGGCTGATGATTTGAAACATTTTTATAATAATTCAGTGGCTCTTTTTGAATATCCAGATGTTAATAATGGTTCCCTGCTATGTGATTAGGAATGAATCTGCCAAGGAAAAATGAAGCCTTTTCTCTTGGGGGAAGTTGAGTTACTTCTGTTTTTTTTCCCAGGCTTCCTGGGGAAGTCTATCAACATATGAATAAATGATGGGAGGGGAGTCTGGCTGGTCACCACGGAATTCTCAGCTTTGTTGTCTGAGTTTGACCTTTATTATTTACACACTCAGCTTGAAATTTGACAAAGGTAGTAACTTCCCAATGATTTTATTTCTTGAAATCTAACAGTCCTTGTAAGTTGAAAAGTCTATGTTGTTCTCATAAAAGTTTCTGTTGTCATTAGTTGTGAAGGATATGACTTTTGCCCAAATTAAGAAATAATATATATGAATAACAACCGGGGATTCCCTCCTTTAGATTAAATTTTTCTTGAGAGAAAAATACCATTCTTTAAAAAGAAAATGAAAGAAACACTTAAAAACCACAAACCTCTCTTAGAGATGCCTACTAACTAGCTTGGATAATTTTTGTTTGATTGTTCTATGCCTGATATTACACCTGCTTTGATTTGTCTTTACTATTACAGGTACCATAACAGTGTTCTCTTAGGTCTAGAACCTGAGAATAATTATGTCGAAACATTAAAATACTCCATTTGGTCTTTATTTATTTTTATCGTCTATACTTAGGAGCTGAAGCATTGCTGGTATAATATTATTACCTAAAAATAAAGATGTATCTGCAAGAGGTTGTTTTTTAGTGATTTATTATTAAATTAGAGCTTTCTTTTGGCAAAACAAAAGCTTATCATATAAGAAATGAGAAGGTCATTACTCTTTCAGTAGCATTTATTGGACATTTAATATGTATAGTATTTTGCAAAGGAGCAGAAGGTAAAACAGCATTAATAACAACAATAGATGGCATTGACAGTGAGGTAAGCACATTACATACTTTACTTACTTCTCCCTCAAGCATTCTTCATTCAGAGATAAAGAAACTGAGGCTCACTAAAGTTTAGGAGTTTTCCTAACACCATACAGCTAATGACAAAGCCAGGACACAATCCCAGGAAATCTGTTTCTAGAGCCATCTTTTCAGCGTCTTTCCACTGGGAACCCTCTAGATCAGAGGCCCTCAAAGAGTGATTCACAGACTACTTTCTGGGGTCCCGCGAAATCAAAGTACTGATGTTATTTGCCTTTTTTACTGTGTTGCTATTTGCACTGAAGGTGCAAAAGCAATGGTGGGTAAGCCTCCAGGCTCCTTAGCGAGGGTGAAGGCCTGGTATCAGACTGTACTAGCGGTCATTGTGTTCTTCACCATGATGTACTTGTGGGGGGAGAAAAGCCAGTTGCACTTAAATATGCCCTTAATGAAGGAGTAATAAAATTATTAATTTTCTTAAACCTTGACCCTCAAGTACACTTCTTTTCTGTGTGACAAAATGGGACATGTACATAAAGCCCTTCTCCTATACCCTGAGGTGCGATGGTTGTCTTGAGGAGAAGCTCTTGTGTGATAGTTTGAACTGTGAGCTGAATATTCGTTTCTTTCATGGAGTCCCTTTTCTCTCACGTGAAAGAATAATAGGCACACTATGGCTATTTAGACATGGCAGATATAGTAGGTCTTTTTACAAGAGGAAACGAAGTAAGCTTCTTGTGTCAAGGAAATCATTGATAGTATTGATGGCTAATAATGAACTTGGACTTTCAAGAGAAAATTAAAACTTTGGAAAACACATTCACCACTGTGAGCTCAATAGCCTTAGAATGCTTAAAGACTTTTCTGGTGACATCAGAGGTGATACTCACATGTAATTTTTTGATACGGTAAAATTAAATGTGTCAACATTTGGAAGCTAGTGAACTGATATTCCCCAATAAACAATACTTGATGTTAAAAAATCATGCATGTGTAAAAGATTCATTCAAAGTGCCAAGTAGAAAATGGATTATAATGTAACAGAGTATCACAAGTTAATTGGCATAGTTTCAGGTTCCACATTATAACTAACCTTTAAGAAACTACCACTTGTTGAATTTTGGTGTAGTATCAAAGAAGATGCACAATTACTGATAAAGTTATTAGAATGCTCTTCCCTTATCTAACTGCTTAACTATGATACTGGATATTCTTTATACTCTTTAATCAAAACAACATATTGCAACTGTTTAAATATATGAATAGCTATGAGAATCCAGCTATGTTCTATTAAATTAGACCAAAAAAATTAGATCTGCAAAACTGTAAAACTATGCCATTCCTAAACTTAAAAATTAAAAACAAATTAATTGTGGTAAAACACACATGACATATACTATCATAACCATTTTAAATGTACAGTTCAGTAGTGTTAAGTACGTTCATTGTTGTGCAACCAATCTCTAGAATTCTTTTCATCTTGTATAACTAAAACTCTATACCAAAATAATAACTCCCCATATAGTGAAGTGTGATAAATGCCACCCCAACTCACCACTCTCTCTGTCTCATCTCTTTGTCTCTCTCTCTCTCTCCACACACACACACACACACACACACACACACACACACACACACACACACGTTTATGGAAGCTAAGGCTTAAGGGAGTAGTTGGCTCCACAGAGATGCTAACTCCTGTGCTGGTCGTTGCACAGATTCCTAAGTCTATGTGTGTGGAAGCCCTTTGTGAGGTTTAAAACATCATACTAGTGTAACACAGATTTTAAAGCAAAGCTCTGAAACACTTCAGTTCATGCAGTTTTGTCTATAGACACCAGAAATCTCGTGAGCTTGTGAATCCTGCCCTCTGCTCTCCTTTGCACAATTCACAACTCTATAATTATGATATTGCTATAACCAAATAGGTAGGCCACTCCCGTTCTCTCCACATCTCTGGCAGCCCTTTAAGCAAAACTCTCAATTTCAGACCTTGCTGGAGGTCTCCTTGGACCTTTGGTTTGTTATTTCAAAACTATGTTGAAAAGAGTTTAAAGGTATGGACATGTTTAAGAAAGATATACTTATTGCTTTGGGCCTTTTCTTTCATTCTGCAATATTTGGCAAACTTGTTACACTTGTGAGTGCTGTGGGCTGGGGGTTAGAGGACTGGCTGGGTTTTGATTCCTGCTCTGCTCTATGTCCCCTTGGATCACCGTGTAAAATTAGAAGGTTGGCTCAGAGGACCCCTTAGGGTCTTACCAGCTTGGGGTGCCCATAAACTGGATGGCTTAAACAACAGGAATTTATTTTCGTGCAGTTCTGGAAGTTGGGTGTTTGGGATCAGGGTGCCAACATGGCTGAGTTCTGGCCAGAGCTCTCTTCCTGGCTTGTAGATGGCTGCCTTTTTGCTCTGTCCTTACATGGCAGAGGCGGGGGGGGAGGGGGAGACAGAGAGACAGAGAGACAGAGACAGAGAGAGAGACAGAAGGAGAGAGAGAGAGAGAGAGAGAGAGAGAGAGAGAGAGAGAGAGAGAGAGAGAGGAGACAACAGTTTGGAGAGCTTTCTTTCTCTCTTTTTGGTACTCCACTTTTTATTTCCTTCATGATTTAAAACACAAATGCATACAAAATAGTCATAAATCTATGTTATTGGGCATATAATATATAATGACATAATTTGTGACATCACTACCATAAAAAGAGAACAGAGCTTTAGAAGAGTAGAGATTTTGTATGCTATGAAGATTAAGTTGGTATCAATTTAAATTAGATTGTTATAAATTTAGGATGTTAAATGTATTCCCCATGGTAACCATAAAGAAAACATTTAGCAAATATACACAAAAAGAAATGAGAAGGGAATCAAAATGGTTGACTACAAAAAAATCAACTTAACAAAAAAGGCAGCAGTAATGGGAAAAATGAGAGACAAAAAAGGTATAATACAAAGAAAATAAATAACAAAATTGCAGACATCCTTCCTTATATTAATTATTTTAAATGTAAATGGATACAACTCTCCAAACAAAAGGCAAAGATTGGCCAAATGGATAACAAACAAAACCCATCTGTCTCTCTTCTTATAAAGCTACTCATCTAATCATGAGAGCCCAACCCTCATGATTTCATCCAAACTTAATTATCTCCCCAAAGCCCTGTCTCCAAATACCAACACATTGGGGGTTAAGGCTTCAACATTCATATGTTGGTGTGTGTAGTGGGGTACAATTCAGTCCTTAGCAGGCCCCTTATAATCTAAATGCTGTGAGTCTATATTACATGCAAAGTGTAATACTAAGCACTGTGAGATACTAGAAAATTTGAGGTACAGAAAATCCAAAAATCCGCTCACTCCTGAGGAGAGCACAGCCTGTTTGGAAAGCAGCCATAATACAAAGTAATGTGAGAAGAACCACACAAGAAGCAGAGACAACAGGGCCTACAGAAGTTCATAATTCTACAGAAGAAAGAGAGAGCACTTAAGGCTGGGAGAATCAGGAAGGTCCTCCTGGAGGAGGTGATGTTAAGTTGGATTTTGAAAGATGGCAAAATGTCAATAAATAATGATGGGTGTGGGGTGGCTGCCAGGTAACAAACACAGAGATGGAAAAGTGTTTTTTGTTTTAGAGAACAAATGAGTCAACTTGCTCTCCTTGAGTTTAGTCGGGGATAGTCCTGGAAATACTTCTTCAACCCAGACAAGTCTAAAAGTCAAGCTAAGAATTTTGGAACGCATGTGACGACTGGAGAACCTCTTTAGCTTATTAATAATCAGAGTGGACTTTTGGAACAATGAACCCTACTACAAAGATGAGGACCACCTGGGGCAAAGAAGAGATGAGCAGTGAGACCAGTTTGAAGGCTAGTGAAATGGTCTTGAATGGCTTCTCATGTTCTCTTGAACATCTAGGACATAGGTCCTAAAAGAACAGCCGTGGACTTATTCATCACTGGAACCCACAGGACCCTTCTGGTTTTGGCTTCGGCTTTGAGTCATCAGATTTACTTCCTCTTGTCAAGTGTTATATACTCTTTGAATGATAGACGGAGGCTCTGGGTACATCCTGAGAGGCGTCTGTAGCCAAGACAAGAAGAAGTTGTTTCTATGAGCAGCTGACACTGGGAAGGGCTGGCATGTCACTGGTCTCTGCAATTCTACTCTTTGGCAGGACTGGAGTTGGTCGGGAAGAAAAGCATGAAAGCAGACCATGCTCTACATCTTGGGAGCTGTCAACCTCAAGAATAAAAGGGTGTTGGTCCAGTTTTCAGTACCCCTGACGCATATAAATTCAATCAGCAGTCTGTTTGCTTTTGTAACCCAAAATTCCCCAGGCCTCTCCTGCCAATGTAGCAAGGGGGCCACATACACTCAGGCTGCACAGATGGCACCTCTGCCCTCCTGTCCAAGTCTTCGATTTTATTTATGGGCATGTTTCACATCAATTCACACACACATCATCTGTCTCTATCTATCTATCTATCTATCTATCTATCTATCTATCTATCTATGTATCTATCTTGGACATACATACCTCACCTCTTTAAACATAAATGGGAACATACCCTATACTCTTTCTGTGCCTTGTTGGTTTCACCTAGAAATATATCTGGCTCTGATTCCATATGAGCTCAGGTAGAGTTTCCTCTGTCATTATAGGTTCTTATTATTCATTTATGGGTTGCATCTCATATTAATTGACATTTAGGTTTTGCTTTAATCTCTTACTGTTACAACAACAGTGCCATAAACATACCTAGAGTACATCATTTTACACAAGCGTGAAGTACTTGTAAGGGGCAATACATTTCTAGACGTGGATTTGCCCCGATCAGCTTGTAAATTCATTGAAACTTTAGGTAACTATTACCAAGTTGCTTTTTATAAAGCTCATGCCTCTTTCCACTGGCACCAGAATTGTATCAGGACACCTGTTACTCCCACGCTCTTACATTCGTTTTTAAAATTTTCCAAATTGAATGGAGAAAAAAATTTTTTCTCATAGTAATTACACTTCGAGTTCCATATTATCCTGAAAGAGACTGTGCGTCTTAAGTGAGCACCTTTAAAAATCCTGTTCCACTGAGTCCTTTTTGGAGTAGGCAGTGGACAGAAGGGAACAATAATTCAGAAACAAAAGTCTCAATCAGCTGAAAGATAATCGAAGTAAGTTCCTTTGAGGACAAGCATATGTCTTTTCCCTTTTTATCTTCATTGGTGCACAAAACTCACTCTACATGCGTGTCAGGTTGAATTTATGTCACTTTGGTGTAAGAGGGGGAGCCTTTTTCATATCTTCCCTTCAAACTTTGATGTTTCCTTTTCAAGAGTTTGAAAGCACGTTCCTGAAAAATTCAGTTCAAAGAGTTCAAGTTTCATTTCTTATTATAATATTGCTGCCTGAAGGCTGCATTAAACTATAATACTATTACTTCTATGATTTTGTTGTTGTATTTCCTAAATTGTCGTATATTTGTGAGGAAGGCTTCAGGACCACATTGATCTTAGAGTCTGGGGAGAAAACATTCTCTGAGTTGCCTGGACGCTAAAGCTTGAAGAAAAGTTTCTCTACAGCCTGCATTCGCTACCGAATTTTTCATATTACGTGAGCCAGCAGTGAGTTACAGCTTTTTGGTGCATTAAACTTCACTCTAGGACATTTACCAAAGGAGTTCTGATCCCACAAGAAACATTAGTATTAGAATCTGCATTACAGCCAGTATTGAAAATTTTATTAGAATGCAGCATGCTAGATCAAGATCTCTTAAAAAAAAAAAGGAATCATTTTTGCAATCTGACTTTGCAACCCTTAAAACTTTTTATAAACATAGATTTATGAATCCAATGAAGAGCATACAACATGCAGCTTTTTGTACACTGAAATATTTCAAATTTTAGGATAAAAGGGTTAGTGGCAATAAAGCTTTATCTATGTTCCTTATCCTCGCCCCTAGGAGTGGAAAAATATCTGTCTTTAGCCACCAAGTTTCGTGCCAGAAGCCATGTGAAAAAAAAAGATTATGGATTCAATTGCAATCCCGCTCTTCTTCCCTTTCCCCTTTGCCATCTTCCTCTCATCATGTATGAAGCAGCCACTACACGCCAGTCGCTGGACAGACTCAAAGTGCATGTAATTGTGGTTCTAAGTATCATCGTATGTTGTCTCAGCCTTTGGATGGGCAAATTATTTTCTTCTGAAAACCGTTTTGTTGTCAACAAACACCAAGAAAGTAGTTGCGTTCACAGCCCAGAGCTAGTGGTAAAACACCACTTTCTTGTGCAAAAATCTGCCTTTCACAGAGGTGGCAGAGTGCTAAGAATTTGATCATTAGAGTTTTTATCCATTTGGTTTAAAGCATTACCCACAACATCCCTATTTAAATGCAAATATGTAACTTGGAATAAATGACAAACTGATGCTGTGCTGATATGATATCTGGGATTTTAAAAAGTTCAGTAATCCACCACCATCTAGCAGAGAAGTGATTCCCAAGGAAACAGAAACACCAGGTGGGTGATGTTTGATCAGAACACGGGCTGTTGCTGGGGATTTGAGAGCATGTATAAGACTAGGGCCTTACCACCTGGGTGGGTGAACACAGCTGCTCCACTGTCCCTGGATACTATTAGATACTATTATAGGGAACATACGTGGCTGCTGCTGGTGTCACATAGCTCCTTCTCTGGGTGGCTCTGTCCATCTCTTTTGGGAAGGGACTGGCATTCACTGAGTGGGCTCCCTGCTGTCTGTAGGATAAGGAGTAAGCTCCCCAGCTGGCCTGTTCTCCATTTCCCACTCCACCTCTCACCTTGATCTTTGCTCCTCTGTTGACACTCAGCCAGGGGGAACTACCTATTTTTTCTGCCCCCAAACCAGCCTGAGGCATTTCTTCCCACCGCCTTCACTTCACTCGCACTGCTACTGGTGATGGAAAAGGTCTGCCTGACAAAAACTTAGTTTTCAAGGCCCAATTCGGAAATCCCTCCTTCCTTGGAGGCTCTGTGACTTTGCCATCTTCACCTCTGGATTTACCAGGTAGAGCTGACACCTCCTTTCTTCGGGAAATCACTGAACTCTCTAGTACCTCTCACACAGCACCCAGAACTCTATAGCACTCACTGGTTTACCTGTCTGTCCCTCTACTGGACTCTAAGTACCCTGAGGGCAAAAGCCATGCCAAACATATCCCCAGCTTCTCTTCCAGGGCCTGATAGATAGTGTGACCTTTGGTACTTTTTGGCCAAATAAATAACAAATGACAACAACTTAGAGAGGGGACCTGGTGAGGTACAGAGGAATTTAGAAACTAGGGAGATTGGGGTTTTGCTTCTCAAGAATGTCATTGAATTAGATGTCTCTTGAGCATTTAATACCCGTGTCACCGTGATCCACTCACAGCACCCATTTGCTGACAGTTTCATATACTGTCTAATTGAATCTTCAACACGAGCTATGAGGTATGTATTATTATCCCTATTTTTTTAGATGAAGAAATTGACTCTCAGCAAGATTAAGTCAACTGTTCAGAGTCACACAGCAATTCGAGGGTCAAAACCAAGGCTGTCTGACTCCAAAGTAATTGCTTCCTTAACTGCTGTACTGAGTGAACGACCGTGGAGGAAGCAAAGGTGAGCACTTTGCTGGCTGGCAGCAGAGGGCAAGCATATGCCTTGAATTCTAATTCCAGGCGTTGCATAACTGCTACAATAAAGGTATAACCAAATGCTGTATATATACACAGAATTTCACCCTCACAATATACAAATAATTAATCTCTATTGTCCACGTATCTTATAAACAGAGATGAAAAAGATTCATTGCAGCTATAAGTGCACGTATTGGGTTGCTCACACGTTATCATGCTTTGGTTTCTCCCAGCAAACGGAATCCTAGCTGACAATCGTTGGCCCAGGGCTTAGCTCAGGGAGTGTCTGTGGGTGATGTAGCCCGAGTTTTGCCTTTGTATGACTTATGAGCCTGGGCACTATGGGTTTAAACATGGCGTAGGCTGGCAGGGTCACGGTACTAGATTGGAGTATCTGTGTTACTGTGTTAATTCAGACTTTGTGTGAGGTTGAATCTGAACCGTGTCATGCTGAAGGCTGTCACCATAGATGTTGCATATATACTAATGAGCAAGTGGTATGGTTCGTGTGGGAAAGGCACTTATAATGAATGGGAACACAGCCCTGTGAACACATGATGACCAAAAGTTTGGCAAACTCAGGAAATGGCTATTTGGGGCAAAGAGTGGGAAAACAGGTGGTCACTCAGACCAGACCACCCAGGCTGAGTCTACTGATGTGCTCACACGTTGGTGTGGAGGCTTGTCACACCAGCCAAACACGTCTCTTGCTCTCTTTGTGAAAGGTCTCTGGTAAGACAGGGTTCCCGATAGAGGGGGCAGATGGTCATCAGGAGAGACACACCAGTGGAATCATCCCGATGCTAACTTGTTCCCAGTCAAGATGACTTTCGGAGTGATTGTTCTAGAAAAGAATCTGGGCTATTCATTTCCTCTTGAGAGATCGATGGGGTTAGCTGAAGAGGGTAGACAAAGCAGTTAGGATTAGATTCTGCTGAGGTGGCAGAAACTGAAAAATAACAGTGGCTTAAATAATAATAATAAGTCTATTTCTATTTCAAATAAAACAAACCCAGATGCATCAGTCTGGAGTCGATATCTTACTCCACACTGTCAGGGACTCAATCTTCCACCTTGTGACCCAAGATGGCTGCTTGAGCTCCTGCTATCACATCCTTACTCTAAAAGCAGAGGGAGCATAGAAAACAGGCAAAGAAGACCATGCCTTTTAACCACAATTCCTAGATGCTGCCCGCAGCACTTCCTGTAGCTGTATACTTAGCTGCAAGGGGGGCTGATAACTGTAGTTTTACTCAGAGTAGCCACATGCCCAGCCAAAAATTAGAGGTTCTTTTATTAAAGAAGAACGGGAGAAGCAATTTTGCAGGACAACCATCAGTCTTTGTCACTTTAAGGCAGACAGGAGGAACTCTTGAAATTCTATGGGCTGGGATCCCAGGGCTGGTTACTCTAGCTCTGCATCTTCGGGCTTACCAGGAACCGCTCTATGCTTGTGGGTCAAAGAGAAGGCAAGCAGGATGAAGAGGGAACTTGTTTCCTGAGGCTGGGCACAGAACAAGCTCTTGGATCCTGGGTAGACCCACCACATGGATCAGCAACACTTCCTGACACGTGCTCCTCAAACAGTCATTTTACAAAATGGTAGAAGGCATGACTCACAAGATGGGGTTCTGAAATAAGTTGTGTGGTACCAATTTATCTTTATTAAGCAGGCCTCTTCATGGTGAGAAGTCTCAGGACCTTTAGTGTGGACTAGTGAGTACCGCGGAACTCTAAGAGTAGAGCAGGGCATGTAGCACGTCCCCTGGTCCATGGTGCAGTTCCAGTGTCCTGGGCAGCTCACCCCATCGACTTCTCAGAGACAGGCAGGATAAGGGACTCTGAAGTTGCATCTCCTGAGGCCATCTCTGACCATGGGAATGACAGCCCATTGTTGAATTGGTGGAGCAGCCAAGAGAGCGGAAGATGCTGACATTCCAGCTGGAAAGGAGGACGTTATTTGCAATCTAGATGAAATAGCAAATGTGCGAGGATTAAAGTGGAAACTCTCAAACAAATGGATGTGGAAAGAACTCTGATCCTTCTAGGATGGCTAAGGACCTGCCTGTTCCCACCACAATGACGATCACCAATGAGCTCAAACCTGTAGGAGTGGGCTCACTCCATCTGTAACCTACAGGCCAACCACCAGAGAATTGTGGTGGTTGTGCTGCTAAAGCCAGAGTCACATTAGGTACATCCTCTCACAAGCCTTAGTTACGCAGGATGAAGGGCTCATCATAAACACCATTTGCAAACTGAAATGTAGTCCTCTGAAAATACATAGGCTTGTCTTTCCCCCAGATTTAGACCTTTTCTTTCAGGTAAAAATTTCCCCTCCCCATCAGATGTGTAAGGAGAAGATACTTTCATGGTAATGACTCGTGGTGATGGTGGGAATGTTTGTATGTGATGAAACAGGACTAGCCTCCCTATTTTCCCCTTTTCTCTATGTGGGCTTCTCCACATTGTCTGCAGTATGGAAGCAGGCCTATTGTTTTCAAATCAATCCCACCTTTGTCAGGATGGAGGAACAGAAGAGGGAGGACGGAACAAGGTGGGGAGAGGATATCATTTTTCTCCCGCAGCATACATCCCTACCCCTTCCTCATATGTTCTCTTACTTCTGACACTGTCTTTCCACGCTTACTAAAATATGCTCATTTAACACAATCTTCTGGATGCCCCTTTTTTCCTCCCCATATGATACTGGACCTCCCCAATGGAGCCATGGTCATGGTCAGGGCTGGAGGTGGGGTACAGCGTTCTGGGCTGTGACGGAGGGGCAGGCGGCAGATCTGCCAGCCTGTGCTAGCAGAAACCTGAAGTTCCTACGATACAAACTTTCCCAGTTAACTTCAACCGCCTGAGAACTGCCCTGGATGGTCATTTTAACCGACTTTACTTGAATACGTATGCTCAAGGTGGGAGTCAAGGGCTAGAGACCAAGTAACACTATCCCTTCCCTCTGCCCATCACACTGACCCCGCCCACTTCGTGCAGCTCCTGCAGAGCAGAACAGACAATTCCTGGGTCACCTTTGTTTCCCTGTCCAAAGAGAGGGCAATGTTAAGTTCCAAGAGAGCCACGACTTTCTCTATTTGAAGGTGAGTATTACAGAGTGCCACTGTGGGATGAGTTGATATGACCTAAGAAATGTCACCAGCACTTCCCTAGGGATACTTCATACACAAGCGTGTCCCACCTGGTTTGATCATTTGTCCCAAATCAGAGGGAAAGATGAAAATCTGCCACCATATGGTTTAAGTCTAGGCAGCTATTTATAAGCTTCATAAGCCTGAGTTACTGATAAAGAGAAGGGGGAAATATCAGAACTGACAGTGGCATCGCTAATCTGTGCCAAAGGCCAGCAGCACCTACACACCTGAGGAGGGCAATACAAACAAACAAACAAGCAAACAAACACTGGCATGCATGTCCAGAGGATGAAGTTCAGTAACCTCTGGCCAGTGTGGCTCGAATAAATCTACCCTACACCCCAAACTCAAGAATTTCACACCGAGACCTGATCAATGTGCCACATCATTTCTCTGCGTTGTGTATTCCGTCTGAGGAGAAACACTTCAACACTTCAGACCACATCCTTTCCGATTTCAGATTTTTCCCCCCCAAACAGAGAGGGTATTAAAAGCTGAAATCTTGGATACAAGAAGAAAACTTTTGTGGATGGACCAAGCAAAATGTTTAGCCGTCCGCGGCTGTGGAGCAGGAAGACAATACAGGCATTTACAGGCCAGGCCTTCTGGAATCCTCGTTGAGAAGTGTTGGACGACGGCTGCCCACCGCCCACTCCTTACCCCGCGCCTCTTCCTCTTTCAAATATCACACGTCGACAGAAGCAGAAAGCTTCGTTCTTTCTCCGAAGGGGAAAAATAGTCTCGGATTTTGTGATTTGTAGCAGGGGTTTGTTCTTTTTTTTAATTTTATTTTTAATTTTCTTTTTTACCCTCATTAAGTATCTTGGAATCAATCGACATTGAGCTCTTCCTCTATTCCTCCTGCCTGTCTTGGTGGCACTTAATCTATAGGTCTGGAATACGTTCAAAACCACTTGAAGAACTAACTTCCACACGCCACTTGGTTTTCAATCATAAATGTCACGTATATAAACAACGAATGTGGCACTGTCCCACATAACACAATTAAAAGATGTAAGTACAGGGTCTTTCAGTCAAATCAACGGTGCGAATAAATATACTATTGAATGTTTTACATATGTGCATCTTTAAAATTATAAACACACACATCTGTTTAAGTTTTGTATATACAAAGTTCATGTACAACTAAAAGTTGGTGAAACAAAATTCTCAACTCAAACTGTTAGAAATGTGTGTTCGTGTGTGCAGAACGATTAGGCGCAGTCTAAAAACAACATGTAGTTCCAACATGTGTTTTTAGGTAAAATAAAATTACCCATCTTACTTGGCATTTAGATTCACTTTCTTCATGAGCAATATTCTAAAGGAGGGTTTTATTATGTATGCGGCGCCTGATGAAAGCTGCTAAATATAATTGTGACTTTTGAGGGATTTAGGTTAAAGCCAGACCTGTGATACAAGCTCGGACCTCACCCTCCTCTGAGGTAGTTCTGTGAAGTGGGTAGAAAAGCAACAGTAAAATGAGGTGAGTGGTGATTCAACGACACCAGAGGCCGCCTCTGTCTATAAATATTAGTACATCTGCAGAGGCCACCCTGAGCTGCCAGTCACACTGTCATTTACATGGCAGTCAGGCGGCTGGCAGAGGCCAACTTTCTATCAGGTAGCTCAGTACGTGAGCTCAGAGGCTGGGTGTACAAGGAAGACATTTTAATTCTCACACCTGCTCCTTTAAAGTCAACACATTTCGTGGGTGCCAGCTTCTATCATGCTGCAAAATAATTAGCACTGGAAAACACACTTATTTTTTAATGTTTGAAGAAATTGGGATTTGGTAACTCTTCTAAACAAACAACAAGCACAAACAGGTTGGTGGTTGGAGACCCCAAATGTAAAATGACCTCATGTGCAAGAGGGAAGTGATATCATGGATTGTGATCCCTTGGTGCCAATAAGGGTTTAGACATTCATGGACCCAAGCCCAAGCACATCAGATCTCTCACTTTTCAATGAAGGAAGAAAATTAGGCCAATGTACATTATCTCCGAGTCTTGGGATGTCCCATGGTGGTGGGCTGTATAGTGGCCTTTTGGTGTGTAAGACCCAGAGACACTGCCGTTTGCTCAAAGAGCTGGTTAGTGACAGAGGCAGGACTGGAATCTGGGTCTAGTCCAATAATCTTTTTATTTTGAAACTAATACTTTTTAAAAGTAGTTTGGGATTTACAGAAAAAAATTGAGCCGAAAGTACAGAGAGTTACCCTATGTCTACTCTTTCATCCACTCCCAATTTCCCCTATTGTTTACCATCTTACATTAGTGTAGCACATTTGTTACAATTGGTGACCCAATAGTGATATATTGTTATTAATTATTAACATAGTCTATATTAGGGGTCACTCTTTGTGTTGTACATTCTACAGGTTTTGACAAATGTATAATAATGTGTGTCCACCCTTATGGTATCATACAGAATAGTTTCACTGCCCGGAAATCCCTGTGCTTCACCTATTCATTCCTTTCTCCCTGTCTCTGAACCGCTGGCAACCATTAACCTTTTCCTGTCTCCATAGTTTTGCCTTTTCCAGAATCTATAGTTGGAATCATATAGTGTGTAGCCTTTTCAGGTTGGCTTCTTGGACTTAGCAGTATGCATTTAAGGGTCCTCCATATCTTTTAGTGGCTTGATAGCTCATTTCTTTTTATTGCTGAACAATATTCCATTGTCTGGATGTACCACAGTTTCTTTATTTACTTATTGAAAGACATCTTGGCTGCTTGCAAGTTTTGGCAGTTATGAATAAAGCCGTCATAATAATAAACCTTTTTACCATAGCACATTTCTTTCACATGGACTCAACATCAAATGTCAAGACTTTGCAAGATCTGTTCTTAAAAGTGATTGCATTTGGCAATGTTTGAGCCCCGTCAAATCTTTCCAGTAGCACCTACCCTGTGTAAACACTTATTTCCAAGAGACCCTCTATTCCAACTCTGAACCACCTCTAACATAACATACCCATTTCAGTGTATGTTCTTTTATTCCTATCTCTTCATCCTATTTAGAATGTGTTCTTCCCCCTAATCTGACAATCTGAATCTTACTCCTTCTGTCCCCTTCACATCCTGCCTCTACAATGAACTATCCACTCCACAGGGAGAAAAGAGCAGACAGATATGATTTGAATGTCAGATCCTCTATCTTACTAGCTCTGTGCAATTAAGCAAGTTACTTAACTTCTTGGAGTTCAGTTTTCCCATCTGTAAAATGGGTTGAATATCATCAACATTTCTGGGTGCTGTGAAGATCTTTAAAAGTGCTCAGAATACTTTCTGACACCTCAATAAATGATGCCCTCTTTCTCTTTCTCCCGCTACCTCCTCCTTGTTATCCTCAAATCCAGAAATGTTTTCCCCTTTTTCTGGATTCTCAGAGCCTCCTGTGTATGTCTGTGTCATGTCTCCAAACTAGAATGTGTGTGTGTGTGTGGGGGGGGGGGGGTGGCAGTGCTTAACTCCTATGGCATGCACAGGGCCAGAGGCCAGGTCTTTGAATTGCACTCTTTTTGATATTAAATTGGTGAGGTTAAGTGGCAACAACACTTGTGTTTGTGGAATCCTGTCCCAGCTAACCTCATTGTGTCTCTGGGTATGTGCAAACATCCCTAAATACCCATATTTTGCTGGAGCAGCAGGAAGACTGTCTTGCTGGGCGCTCAAACATTCCAGGAAGAGAAAGAGGATGTCCAAAGATGTCAGTCTTGGGGGAAGAAGGGTCTGAGAGTTTGTGGCTCTTATGCTTTCCCCTTCATTACTCATGTCTAAGGATCATGGTGGAGGATGAACCAGACCCTCCTGCCTTCTCTCCCTGGTTTCTTATCCTCCATTCAGGCAAAAGCTGGGGAATGGGACTGTGACGAAAGCCCAGCTTTGAACCCAAAACAATGAAAGTTTTTTTGATGGTCAGAAAGTTATAATGAGTAGAAAGATTAGAAAAACAACTACCTTGTATTGAAGTGTGGCTCCCGACGGTACCAATCTGAGAATATCTGAGAGTACTTTATGTAGAAATAACACAATATTATTTACACATGTATTCCAGTTACTTGTGGGACCTGATACCTCCAGGAATCATCAAGACTTCTGTGCAGGCCACATAATTGGTCTTAAGTTTTATATTATGGGTCAGCAAACCTTTTCTGTAAAGGGCCAGATAATAGATGTTTTAGGTTTTTAGATGTTTACAGTCTGTTGCAAATACACTGCCGCCATGTTGCAAAAGCAGCCATGGACAATATGTAAATAAATAAATTGAAATGTAAGTTTCATATAATGTTCACATGTCACACAAAAAATGATTACCTATCAACCATTTAAAAATGTAAAAACCAGTTGTAGCTCATTGGCTATACAAAACCAGACGGCAGCTCCATTAGGCTGTAGTTTGCCGACCCTGCCATATAACATCACAGAGAAAACTGGCTTAGGCAGAAAGAGGGTGAATCAGGTAGAGCTCTTTGGTGGGGTGAAGTGGAGATGATGAAAGAGGAGTTTGGTAGCCCTTTGTCTCATTGCTTTCATGCTGAACCTAAATCCATAGATCCACTCTATCACCTCAAATTAAGTTAATTGAGTTAGTGTAGTATTTCTTAACCTTGGCACTATTGACATTTTGGGTCAGATAATTCTGTGTGTGTGTGTGTGCATGGGTACATGTGTGTGTATATCTCCTGACAGGGCAGTCTTCCCTAGATTCCCATAGAGGACGGAAAAGCAGATAGTTTGCCTTCTCAAAGACAAAAGTATAATCACAAATAATGCTTCCCCCCAATGGGGGCACACCCTCATAGAAGACTACCCTTCGAGTGCTCCAGTCCAATCATTAACAGGGGGCTTCTAATTATCAAGAAATCAAGTCAGCAAGTGAACAGGACTCTGGGCTTTTCATAAGGCCTTTATTGTGCGATTACTCTTTGAATAGCAATGAAAAGGCGTTATGTTTTTAGTAGGGAAAAAAATACTTCCTCCTTTCAATGGGAAAGGAACCTCAGCAGGAACGGAATCATTTCATTTTTTGACTAGGAGATAAATAAATAAATAAATGAATAAATACATAAAAGAAAGTAGAAAAACAAAAAAAAAAAGGAGCATCTTTCTTAGGTGGTAGGTAGTGGTGGCGGGGAGTGTTTAAATTCAAAGGAAAGTTTGCCTGAACTGATTTAACCTGGGTTTCCAGTTAGAAAATGTTGACCAAGAACTGCTTTGGAGTAGAGATTGGACGCTGTTTAGGATCTGGCCCCTGAGGTATTATCAAGAGATACCCATGATAAGTGTGGTATTGAGAACTAGTCATTTAAACAAACGGGCAGACAGGCACAAAAGCACAGCCTGAATGAAACAATTGGCACAGCTCTTTACTTACAGGACACCATTCTGCACTGGTTCTTTGTCATTTCTGATGAAACTGACACAAGATGTATAAGTATTAGTTTTGCCCTTGAAACAAATAGACGCTTTGTTGGCATTCCCATTTGCTTTTCTTCTGGGGCAGCTATGGCTATGAAAAAAAGCCAAGGTTCAGATATTTGCCAAGAGCCTCCCCACTTCAGTCCCCTGTTCCCGCCCCCCCAAAAAAAAAATCCAAAATTTCAAAACCCAAGCCAAAATAATCCCAAAGCTAGTCAATCCTGCGAAGGAAGTGTATAGAAATCAACCAAGTGGCTTACTGGTCCTCCTTCACTCATTTGCCACAAATCTGTTTATTTTTATTTGCCTCAAAACCCCCATTAAATAAAATTTGTCTTGTAGCACACAGATCATTTCCCATGACCAAAATGCAGATCTGTCTCCTTTTCCTAGTAAAGAATCTCAGCTATGTTTCTTTTCAACAAACCCCTATTCCCCAACCCATATTATACATTTCACCATGTTTTGTCTACTTGTCTTCTGGTTCCAGCTGTGTCCTTTTCGTCATCATGCCTTTGTGTCTCGGGACAGGCATTGCAGGGCAGGAGAAAGGCAAGGACGCCCGTGATACACTCTTAACCCAAACTTGGTTCTTAGAAGCCAGCATCCGAAGCAATGACCTACACCCTGTCACTGTTGACAGGAGCCTTTTTTTTTTTTTTTTTTTTTTTTTTGCCTAATGCATATTTTAGTCTTGATTGACCATCAACCATATGGCATGATTGTCCTGTGGGTAAGTTTATTATTAACAGCTCACAGCTGGAGTTACAATAACTACACACGGCTGTGACATTGCACTAATTGACCAAGACACGTCTCAGAACAAGATGCAGAAAATGGCCATTGCAAATTACTTCAAGCAGAAATGGAGAGCTTAGTGGGAAACACCAGTTTCAGATTAGGGCTTTCTATGTTAAGACCAAATTGGTGGGGAGAGAGAAGATGGCTAGCGGAGAAGGGAGAGAAGAGGTAGGTGAGTCATACAAGTCTTCTTCTGAGCCTCCATTAGGTCTGTATTCAAATGAACAATTCCTGTTAATGAGAAAGAAGCAACCGCACTTAAAGTGGCATTAAACCTGAATTTGTAAGTGCTCAGACACTTAAATCACTAAGTCCATTGGGCGCTTTCCGTCCATATTTCCCCATCTAATCCTGCTGTCACAGGCGAGGCTGGGCAAGGTTTGAGAACAGCGTGTGCTGTGTTAGCTCCATCACTTAGCATCAGAGTCAAAGAAGCCGAGTTTGGAGGGGGCTTGGGTGTTGTCTGCACCAGTGAGTGGGGTGACATGGGGCAGGGACACTGGCCAGGGGTTGTGCATGAGTTAACAGGCTACCCCTGGGTTCTCTGGGGAAGACTCCTGAAAATTATGAAACGTGAATAGGCTGTCTGTGCATCTCTCAGTAAATTTCTTTCTCAGATGTTTCCAGCCAGCAGGACTCGATTGAGAAATGACAGGGGGAGAACAGAGGATAAAGCCAATGAGCTCAGTGTCTTATAAATCAGCGGCACTGAGCTAGATTGCAACTGTCAAACCAGGGAAAACCCTGCTGCTGTGCAAGCTTGTGAGTCTTTTCAAAAACAAAACCTAACCCTTGCCTTGCTCTCTAGATGGGAGAGGGCTTAATTAAAGTGCACGGAGGAGTGAGGAGTGGGGAAAGAAATACGGTTCAGTAAGGAAACAAAAAGGAACCAACTCAAGGTAGTAGTACATCTGTACCATGTCCCAATTCTAATCTTGGCTCAGGCACAGAATTACAAGTGGGGTCACGAAAAATAGCTAAGTGCTGTCATTACTAAATCCGGCCATGACGTACAATAGTACTCTCTGCTCCAAAGCCAGACGGAGCAATAACTCTATGGTGTACCAATGTCATCATCCCCATTTTATGGATGAGGAAACTGAGGCACAGGAAGGGTAAGCAGCTTGACTGAGGTGCACATAACTACTCAGGAGAGTTAGGATTTGAATCTGCAAAGTCTGGCACCAGAATCCATGCTCCCAACCACTATGGCACTGGTCTCTCTTTAGGGACATCATAGACCCCAGGTTAATAATCTCTGCTCTAGACAGGAGGCAGGTCTCATCCTGACAATTCACATGCCAAGAAAGTCCTGCTCTGCCATTCTGTGCCTCACGTATTCACATTCTGGATTTGTGCCTACGTTACTTCATCATTCCATACTTATATGTGTCTGAGGTTATGTGAGTAGTTTTTTTCCTCCAAGTCTTTATACCAATTGGTGAAAAACAACTTTAACTTCGGAAACACAGGATTTAGGAGGACCCAGTTAGGTTTCCAATAGTAATTGTGAGCCTGCCAGATTGCATTGTTTCAGGCATGGGAAGGCGTGAGGGTCAACCCCTTGGACACCAGGCCTGAAGTGGTGTTACTGTTGCTGGGGAAACCATAATTGAATTTCCTGAATTATACACAGTGTGATAGAACATTGAATAACCATATTTATTTGCCTTCTAAGCCCGGTGGCATCTGTTGTTTGGCTCACAAAGCTCCTATTGACTGAAGGAGGGATTTGTTGATCCAGAAAGCTATGATGGGCGCATGAGGCAGTGGGAGCTGGAGGACTCCTGGGTAGGCCCGAGATTTCTCATCCAGCTCAGCAGTTGACAGCCAAATGCCTGGCATGGGAACATCCCAGGAGACAGCCTGAGACCCTGCTGTGAAATTGATCCTTCTTTTCCCTACTGATCTCACTTCTTGAATTGGGGGAAGAGAGGCAGTGTGGGAAAGGGGTGGTATGGAAAGGAGAGGTAGCAGGAAGGAGGGAATGGGGACAGCAGGTTACGGACAAGTGGTGGAAGAGGGTTGCGAAGCCCTGGGGGAAGCTCGTATGTCATGGCCACTCTGCACAGGAGAGGAAGGCTGGGAACATGGCATGGCAGCCATTCGGGGATGGATACACAGGGGAAGGAGACACATTCCAATCCTCGAAGGATGAACTACCTAGTGAGGGTTCTAGATACTTAAACACATGATAAAAGATCTACAAGGGAAGACCTGGGGGAATCAAAGGAAGGGTCCTTAGCTCTGATGAGCAGGTTGGGAAAGGATCTGTGAATTTGGTAGCATTTCAGATGGCTCTTAAAAGATGAGTATGTTTTCAGTGGGTGATGGACTTCTTGAACTCAGGGGATGACATAAGTGAAAAAACAGATAAGGAGGATATAAATGTCTCAAATAAATGCTAGGTGTTCCCAGAACTTGTCACCTCCAGCCTCCAGCTTTCCCAAATTCTCATTGTTACCACTGTGTCAGCAAACAAATGGGTGACTTCTCTGGAGCAGAGGGACACAGAGAAAAGGAGGGAGAAGGGTAAGAGACCCTGGGGACACTGAGGCAGAAGGGTAAGGGAGAAGGATAATCAACCATGGGGACACTGAGGCACAGAGACCTCCCTTCAGCCAGGGCTCTGAGTCAGTCCTCTGAGGGTCACAGGGGTTTGCTGTCTGAACTGAAGTCCTGGAATATCTTCAATTAGAAATCAGTTTCTGAGGCATTGAAGTTCTCTCACCCATTATGGTGTGGCGTGATTTCTTCTCTGATGCTGTCTTCAATTCGGTGTTTCTTTCTTTTTCTTCCTTTTTTAAAATTAATTTTATTAAATTTATTGGGGTGACATTGGTTAACAACATTATGTAGATTTCAAGTGTACAATTATATAACACATCACCTGTACATTACATTGTGTTCACCACTCAAAGTTAAGTCTCCTTCTATCACCATCTGTTTGACCCCTTTTGACCCAAGCCCCTTTCCTCTCTGGTAACCACCACACCTTGTCTGTGTCCATGAATTTTTGTTTGTTTGTCTTATTTGTCTCTTTGTTGCTTTCTGTTTTGTATCCCACATATGAATGAAATCATGTGGCCCCTGACTTTTTTCATCTAACTTATTTCCCTAAGCCTGATATTCTTAAGATCCATCCATATTGTCGCAAATGGCAGTATTTCATTTGTTTCTTATGGCTGAGTAGTATTACATTGCTTATATGTATCACATTTTCTTTTTGGTGTTTCAACAACTGAGGTAATGATACAGTCATACCTCTATCACCCTATGACATGCCTCTTCTTATTTACCCTTGCTGTTACCATAGGATTTCCAAATCATATGTTCACCCACCCTGCTGAAGAAGGCATTTCAGAAATATTTTCTTCCAAAATCACAAGGTGAAAATGAAGTGACTTTTTAAAAAATTTTACTTTTAATCTTTTTTTCTTTTTTTCAAAGGAACACTTCAAACATTTATAAAAAGTAGAGAGCATAGCACATGAACTCCCAGGGTCCTGTCTTCCAGCTTTAACAACTTCTTACTTCATCCCTCCACAAGCCCATTTCCCCTGGATCCCCCATGGTCAATGGCCCCATCCCCCGGACTATGTTGAAGCAAATGCCTGACACCATATTTCATCCAGTACTATCTTGATAAAAAAAAGGACTTTAAAAAAGGTTTCATTACAAAGCCATTATCACACCTGAAAATAACAATTCCTTAACAGAATCACATTATCAGTCAGTGTTAGCACTTCTCCAGTTGACAGATAAATGCTCATTTACTAATAAGCAGGACACAGCTTCTACCAGACATTCTGACATCGGTTGTTGTGTCTCTTAAATCTCATTCAATCTGTAGGTTCCCCTCCTCTTTTCTCCTTGCAATTTATTTGTTGAAGAAATTAGGTTCCTTGTGCTGTAGAGTCTGCCATATTCTGGATAGTTCACCTCTTACTGAAATGATACATGTAGGCAATGATAATCAATGGCTGCAAAATCATTAGATGAAAAGCCAACAGGAATTTTATAATAGATGAGAAGGCTGACAGTCCCTGATGCCACGGACCCATCCTAACATTGCAAAACAACCTGATGTCCACATCACCTCCTTGGACAAATACTTACTGAAAAATTCACCTGGAGTCCCATTAAGTCTCCAGCTCTAAATACCAGTTTATAGAAAATACAAGGGATAGAGAACATAAAAAAATGTCCACGTGACGTTTTGTTTTTTCTATTTTAGTGTAGCAAATATTTATTTAAAATTTCCTTGATTATTGTCAGGCATTATGCTGTGATGTTTCCCCCAAGGCTTATTGAGAAGTATGGTATATAGTCATGCCTCACTAAAAGGCCTCGGACTGCGGTGATGTTTTTGTTCTTTTGGCTCCTTTTTGTAGATTTTAATATATTTCCTAAGGACCACTGTCTGTACAGTTTTTTGCACCTCCCCCCTCTGCGATCTACCTCCCTAATCGTCCTCCACCCCACAGGCTTCTAGCCCCTCCCTAGAACATTTTTTCCATTTTATTGTGGATTGAGAAACGACATATCAATTTTCTCACAACTTATAAAACAGAGGTTCTAAGTGAAAGCTAAATAAAGGATCCTATTAGTAAATACACAAATATTAGTGGCCAGACTTTAGTAATAATCATTGAGTTTTACAGATATTTTTTTTCTCATTCTTGATTGCATTCTGGACAGCAGAAGCTTCGGGATAAATGAGATGTGACCCAGTGTTGCTATACTAATCACATTGGATAGAAAGTTTGGTCACAACACCCAACAATAAACCATAGTGTACATAGGAAAAAAAGGGCAAAATTCCAAGTTGAAATAAACCTAAGACTGCATATAAACCTGAAGTCTAATAGACATGTCACCTGGATCAGGTCATTAAGGATAAGCAAATGTCATAGCCTCGCTGTTGACATTCCCTGCTTCTCCAAACACCCTCTTTCTTTGGATTCCATAACCTAACACTCTCCTACCTCTGGAGCGTCTCCTCAGTCTTTTTCCTGGCTTGGCTTCCTCCTACCGACTGTTAAATATTGGAAACTTTCAAGGCTTGATCCACTGTCCTCTTCTCCTTCACATTCTACACCCTTCCTCTGTGATCTCGTCCCTGCTTATGGTTTTAATTATTATCTTTATGCTGATGACTCTGAGATTTATATCTCCAGCCTAGACTCTCCTTGAGTTCCCAATCATAAATCCAATCGCCTATTCAACATCTCGACTTGGCCATCTCACAGCACTGCAAACTCTGCATGTCCAAAAACTGAACTCATACCTCTGTCTCAAACCCATTCCTCCCCCAGCATTCCCTCTCTCAATAAATAGCACCGCCGTCCAAAGATGAGCAAGCCAGACACTTGGCAGCCGTTCTTGACCCCTCCTTCTCCCTCGTTGCCGTAGCCATTGGATCAGTAAGGGTTGCTGATTCTCATTTCCGAATCTATCCATGTCTCTTCATCCTCACAGCTGCCACTGTTGTCCAAGTTCTCACAATCCCACTCCTGGATTACCTCCAGAGCCTTCTGTTCTCCCCATGTCTACTCTGTATCCAATCCATTCTGCACCCAGTGTTCTTTAAAATTATACAGATCCGTGTATAACTGTATCATCTTCTCAGAGCCTTTAGGATAAAAACCAAAATCCATACCATGGCTTACAAGGCCCTGTGGTATCTGGTCCCTATGTCCCTCACCAGCCTCATCTCACAGTACTCTTCCCCTTGTTCCCTGGGATCTAGTCATACTGGTCCATGGGAATTTGAGCCTCAGGACCTTTGCACATGCAGTTGGCTCTGGTAGAATTGCTCTCTCCTCTCCTCTCCTCTCCTCTCCTCTCCTCTCCTCTCCTCTCCTCTTCTCTTGTCTTCACTTCTCTTCGCTAGTTAATTCCTGTGTGTCTTTCTGAATTCAGTTCTTTTAGAAAGTCTCTGTTGGCTGCTGGTATGTCTCTCTAATGCCATGATCACAGTCTTTGTTCTTTATGATTTAAACAACTTTACACCAAAGGAAATCAAGACCCAGAAATGTTATGTAACTTGCTTGGGGATCATACATCCACGTAGTGTCTGTACTGAAACACACTGGAATCATCCCACTTTACCAGCAGCTAGATCTGTTGTCAAGTATTAGAGTTCTGTGTCAAGTTTTGGTCTCTAAATGATGTGTAGAAGTTGGAATGAGTTGATAGAAAAGTAACACACTAATTAAAGGGAAGGCAAGTAGGACTTCTAAAGAAAGGTTAAAGGATACAGGGATTATTTAGAATAATGGAGGGATATGGGAAGAAAAGGAGATTTAAAGTTTTCAAGTTTGGGGAGGTTATTACAGTAGACATGGCAATAAAAAATTTGGTTTTTTATAAAAAATTGTTTTTTACAGGGACAAAAGATTATATTGGGTCTTCCATTTCTGTGGGCATGAGAAATTTGAGCTGGAGAGGCTTTGGTTTGACAAAAGAAAAGACAATTAAAGATTTGCACAAAACAGAGTCAGCCCCTGCATATCTTTTTGCGGAAATGGTTAAAAGCAGGATCAATAACCATCTAAATTACCTGGTGGCTTGGGGTTGACCTACCTCAGGCAGGAAGGTGGGCCAGCTGACCTTCTGAGGTTGTTTGGAATGAATGAAGGAAGGAATGAATCTGAAAGTGCACCTTGCCACTGGTCCCATGCTAAATTGTGCTCCCAACCTGCCTGGTGTGGAAAAAGAAATATTGAGTGGCATGCGTCCCCAAGGGCTCCTCAGCTGATCACACTCAGTTGGCCTTATCTGGCTCCCAGGTGTTTCCATTTATCTCTGATAAACTGTCAGCCAAGAGTCAGCTTTGGGGTGGGAGGTGGGGGAGTGAGTGGAGGGGAGGGTAATACCCCAGATGTTTTCCGAGAAGATGGGAGAAAGTTATTCCTCACGACTAATGCATTTCGTCATCTTCTCTGCTTGCAGATGTTAAATTTGGGAACACTTCCAGGTTCCCTTTTCTTTCTTAAAACAAAATTAGTTGTGTATTTAAAACACCTAGGACCCAACCATCCTCAGGATGTATCTCTTTTGCACATGGATGAGGCTTTGGAGGTTTAATTGGATCCTAAGTGTTACTGGCTGTGTTTCTTCCAGTCTAACCAGTCCTGTGGGCTTTCTCCTTTGAAAACCAGGAAAAATGAAAGTAAACAGAGGTGACATTTACTGAATGCCTACTGTGTGTGATATAAAGTCGAATCCCCATGGCAATACTGTCAGGACTGAATTCCGTTTTACAAATGGGGAAGTTTCCCCCAAAATTATTGTTTCCCCAAGTTCACAGAACTACCAAGTAGCAGAATCTGTTCAAACCCAGAACTGTGTGACTTAAACAATAATTTCAACCTTTTAGAGTTTTTCTTATGTACCAGCCACTTATTAAAGCCTAGAGAGCAGATACAATTAGGTCCATTTTGCAAGTGAGGAAACTAAGGCATAGGGAAATCCGATGGCCTCACTGTGTCCACAGTTAATAAGTGGCAGAGGAGAGAGCCAGGCAAACAACTTGGCTTTGGAGTTTGTGTTCTTAACCATGACTCTGTGCTGATTTCTATCCTCTTTCTGCACTATACAGAGAGTTAGGGTCGGTGGGGCTGGGGCATGCAATTTTTTCTCAAAGTAGCTGATCTTAGCTTTCGATAGCTCAAGGTAGACACATCTCTTCCCTGTGTTGTCTTATTTTTCCCTTGATCTTCTGTTGTTTGAGCAGCTGCAGTCTCCCCAAGAGAGCCTTTGCAGGCTAAGCCATTGGCTACAGGTGGCAAGGTTGTGGCTGTAGTTCAAGTCTCTCCCCCGGAGTTGGGTGTTCCAGAAAGGACACTGTGTTCTGCAGGGCTGTCTCTCTGGCTCAGGCTTTGATCTGGGAAAGGATGAGCCTCACTGCAGAGCTGAAGCTGTCTCCCTGCCTTCTTTACGTGAGTGTCTTTCCAGGACTCTGTCTGCTTTTGGGGTGGAAGTGCCCTGCCAAAAACTCCAGCTCTCCACGCTGGCTGTGTGGCCAACATACCTCCCGCCTTTTCAATGATTCCTCTGCCTTGGATGGAGAGCGGTGTCTCATAACAGTTTGGAGACACTACAAAAGGTTCCCTGGCAGGATGAATGATTGACTCGGCAGCATGTTCTTGCCTTTTAGAGTTGCCCTCCAATTTTTCCAGGCTCGATTCTGTAAATCATTTCATCTTGTACAAATACTGGCCTGTGAGCACAGATGATCTCAAAGGTGAGGATTATTTGAAACTCCACTTAAGAGTCTATCCTCCTTTCAACAGATTAATGTAGCTCGAGTTTGTGAATAAACATTTTTCTCCTGTGCATGCCACTGCACAGGTAGTCCTAGGGTCTTGGAGAGGAAGGAAAATACACTTCTATTCTAGGAGGCTTTGGGAAAAGTAACTTGTCTGTATGTTGACAACTAATTTATCATCAAAAGCATTTAAGGCCCTACTCTATGCAAGTGCTCGTGGGGCGGCCGGAAGTGGAGGGAGGATGAAGTGGAGAAAACTGAAATGTTTTGAAAGAGATGTGTAAGCCAGAAAAGGTCATTTAGAATATCCTCTTGCTTTCTGTCTTCCCAAGAAGGTGGAAATCTATTGTGGTTTTCAAGATAGATCAAGGTAAACTAACTCACAGAGTTGGAAGGATATGTTGGGTAACTATCTGAAGTATTTCATTTTGTAGTTTTTGTTCATTGGCCCTTATCCCAACAATGAAAGGGAGTTGGTTGCAGGCAGGCTGTAACAGAGAAGGTCCAACAACCAGAAATTGGTAAATGTTCCATTAGAGAAGAAGCTTTTTTGATATCTCTGTTCTTTTTTTAAGTATTGATGAGACAGCTGTCCACATACAGTGACCTACGCTTTTGAAATGAACATTCTTGAATGTTAGAAATGATCTTATGTTTGGCGTGAAGGCCACAAGTACCTACCTTTTAACCGTACTTAGAAAGGAAGACATAACTTGTTTCTTAGAATTAGAGCACATGTGATTGAGGGTGACTCAACAAGTTTAACAAAAATGTAACAAAACATTCTGTTTAAACTTTTTTTTTTTTTTAAGATGGGAAACTCTTTCCATCAGTCTGGGAATGGAATTTCATAAGTTATTTAGTAAAGTTATAACGATGAATGCCTATGACAAGGTGATGTGAATTGATTAGCTTGGGAGGGAGAAAAGAAGACCTGAGAACCTTCTACAGGTTCTATCATATATTACAAAAGGTAGGTTTTATAAATTACAAAATCTCATTTCATTTAAATCTCACAAAATATTCTCTTTTTTACAGAAAAGGAAATGGAGGCTTACAGCTGTGAGTAAACATTTCCAAGGCTGATCTTATAAAGGAATCATGGCTTTGGAACTCTGAAACGAATGCATCTTCAAATCACTAGGCTACCTCATTTACTACCTAAGAGACATGACCTTGGGGGGCTTCCCAACTGCCTCTTTGCAATGACTCTAAGAGTCTGAAACAGCTGCCTCGTGACCAAGGCTATCATGTCACCTCTAGGAGGGGAAGTCCACTGGATCTTGGATTAGGCTGCCTGGGCTAGTCCTCCAGCAATGCTGTTCACTAGTTGTGTGGCTTGGGGCAAATCACTGAAACTCTTGTATCTCAGTTTCCTCTTTTGTAAAAAAGGGGGTAATACTCAGGCCCAACTGATAGGCTGTGGTGAGTATTAAATGAAATGGAAAGTGCTTTGTCCAGTGCCTGGAAAAAAATTGCTCAATATGTCTATACATTTTTCTCATCCTATTTGGACCTTATGTTATGTTTTGTTATTCGTTTCTTTAGTATAAAACCATCCAGAATAAAATATGGAGATTCTTATGAAAAGCAAAACTAAGCACTTGAGAGTGTGATAGGATATACCAAAGAATGCAGCTAATCCTAGAGATCATCTTAAAATGGCCAACCACATTTGCTTTTCTAAGAAAATTAGAAATTCAAAATTAAGGAATGAGACTTAAAGCAAAGGTGAAAATTAGGAGCAATTTCTATGAAGCCCAGGTCCTTGTAGTTAGTTACTAGGTACCCAAGAGGTATTAGGGAGAAGGAACCAGACTAAGAGTGTCTTTATTGTAGTTAATTTCATCACTGATATTACCACCAGCATATTTTTTTAAAGGGGAATTTTTAAAAATCTCAATCTGTTAAAAATTGGGTGTCATACAGCCTCTAAAATGAGCCATAAAATACCACCTTAGCCAGAAAAAAAATAAGTTAGACATCTTATGAGGGTAGTCTTAAAAAAAAAAAATTAAAGGATAGCTAAGTTTCTTACTAATTATTTGATTAACATTGAATTTGAATTTTCAATTATGTGAAGGGTCTAAAGCCTTTTGCCAAGAGCAATGAGAATCGTGGGAAGAAACGAAAAAGACAACAAAATACCCTTTTGTGTAAATTCCATTAATTTCTGCACAATCTGAATGCCTATTAGTTTTCCTTGCACCAACAGAAAGCATGCTGTCAGACAGACTCCAGACTGGGTATGTCAAAATAGGACCTTCCTCAAACAACTCAGACAACTGAAAATGTCTCCTTAAAACAGAAGTTGATTTCTTTTTTTTTTTCTCCTAGATTTTCCTTTGGTGAGTTGAGTTTCTGACCATACTTCCTATGCAACCCTGCATTGCAGGGGCATTTTATTCAGCCTTTCACCATTGAGGTGATCTCATTGCTCCCTGTTGAGGGTGGGGGCTTGGGGAGAGAGGGATTAAGGAAAATAAAGGTCAGCCCTTCCCCATCTCCACTGGGGCCATGTTGTCTTACTTTTGATCATTTCCCCCAAATTAAGATTTCTGCATAAAACCCCCATGTCTGTGTTTGGCTGGCAGTTTTATGGCTGACCAAATTGTACACTGGCCAGTGTTCTGGTTGGCTGAATGTTTATACAGGCTGTTAATCAGATGGGGAGGGGGAATGGATGTGGGGAGTTGGTGCGGTCCTGTTTGCTGTCGTGTGCACGGGCCTGCACTTTGTTACTACAAATTACATAATGACATGTTACATTTCAAAGTGTATTTTTACTTCAGGGAAAATTAAACCAATAAACAAACAACCCTGGTGGAAAAAAAAAAAGAAAAAGGAACAAAAAGATCCCTGGTTTCCAGATCTTCCTCTTCGAAAAGGTTCTTAATTAAAGTGTAGCTATAAACAAATCTTTGTTTTATTGAAAAGAGAGCAATTGCATATAAAAGCTATTTTTAAAAATTAGGATTCGAACGTTTGTTGGACCAGGGTCTGGTCGGTGTTGTGTGTTTTATGATCTGTCCAAAATGAAAAGGCAGGCTTGCATGGTGATGGTAGATTTTTAATTTTTGATTGCTAATCCCTCTAAAATGTTGCTCCTGCCCTGCCTGAAAGGAGTGTGTAAACACAGGAATTATCTTAGTTTTCCAAGAACAGATTCAAGCAAAACTGCTTAGCGTAATGTGATGTTGCCAACTCTCGATTTTTGATCATAGAGAAAATTGAGTCTCTTCTGCATATTGTCTTCATTTTAGCAACTTTGAAATTTTTTTTTTTTTTTTTTTTTTAGTCAACCCCTCTAAATCAACTTCCTAACCTTTCACTTCACACCTACAAATTTGATATTAATTCTTTTCTGGAGGCTGTTGAAATTAAGTATATGTTCAGGATCCAAGCTTATAATGATAGCCCTTTTGGTTAGTAGTCGTGCTCATATATTATTCAATTATGCATGTATGTACTAGCTCAAACATTTTGTTCCCCCAGCATAAACTATGTTATCAAAAGAGAATGTGTCCTCACCCTCGTTCCCTTAGCCAAGAGGAGTGTTGAGAATTAAAGACACTTATTAAACTAAATTTTAAATGAATTATTTCACCAAATCAATCCTGCCTGAGACCTGCTGTTATCAGAACCATTTGGCCCGGAATTCGCTGGGTTTGTTCAGGTGTTTCGCTGCTACTAGGAATAGCAGCAGCCCAGTGAATTGTTGGATGAAGGATTGCCCCTCTTATATTTTAAAAACATCCAACGATGCTTACATTTCTTAGGCAAAATTACGATGTGACTTAGGATAATTTATCAGTACAACCCGCAAAATGAGAAATCACAAGAGCGATTGAGATGGACTGTCCACGTCTTCCTGTTCAGTTTATTTATTTTTAAATTCAGGATGTTTAAAAAGAGACCCTTTCTCTTCAAACCTTAGAAATAAATAGTGGGGTTTTGAACTTCACAGTTAAAATTTCATATTTCACAAGGACTGAAAAAGCTTGAGAAGAAGAAAGGAAAGCAAAGTAAAGGACAGCTACACAGTATAGATGGTTTTTGAATAAAGTAGAATCACGTTAGGTAATGCTATTTGCTAGCAGTAACCATCCAAATTCAGAAGACACCCCTATTTTATTCTGTGGCCAAAAAAAAAAAAGTATGCTTTCCTCTATCTCATCTTGGATTCTTGACAGTTCTGTTTGAATAATTAATTTCGATTACTTTATCACTTAGGAAGGATCTCAACCCTGACCCAAACTGACCATCCCCTTTTCAAGTAGTTGTGTTTTCAACTTCAGATGTCTTAGTATAAGGACTGCTGTCTGGGACATCCTCATGGGGCTTGATCTTGACTTCACAGGGAACAAAAAAGACCACCCGAATTTTCACTGTTAACTGAACTTGCTTTCATTGTCAACAAATAAACAACAGGCCGAAGTGAAGAGTTAGATGTTAATCCAAGGCTTTCATTCTGTTAATGACTAATCCAGGAAGAAAGAAGATTTTGAGCCAACCAATAGTCTAGTAATTGCCTAATAAACCAAGATATTCCTGTGAATGGATAAGATATCTTCATCCTGCTTTTTTGCTTAGCCAGCATTTGAAGTGAAAGATGGGAGAAAAGTACATCATAGCTTGTTGAATGAATAAGTGAGAGTGGGTAACGTAATAATAACAATAATAATGAGGACTTTCCCCCTCATTTTTGTTTTTTGTTTTTTGATTGGATATTCTTCATTTATGTGGGTTGACAAGTTCTCTCTTCTGCCTATTTTGCCTTCTGTGTCATGGTTTGTGTCAAGGCTGCAGAGGAAGTCTGCCATCAGCACTGCAGGCCTTCTGCACAAATCCAGACGGACAGAGGCTTAAGGCAGAAGAAAGGGGAAGAGTTCAATTCTCAGATGGCAGTTCAGATTTAGAAAACAGAATGAGAAAGAGTGATGGGGGCCATCTCATGGCTTCTTTAACCTTTAAAATAAAATTTAACTCTTAAAATGTATTTGCATCTATTTCTATCAACCCATCTGTCTTATCTATCTATCTGTCTGTCTGTCTGTCTGTCTATCTATCATTTCCTATTTATTCTTCCTCCTTCCTTCCTTCCTTCCTTCCTTCCTTCCTTCCTTCCTTCCTTCCTTCCTTCCTTCCTTCCTTCCTTCCTTCATTCCTTCCTTTTTAGAAATGAAACTGGTACTAAATGCAGAAGTCTGAAATTAGACCTTAAAAGCTAGTACTACTCTTATTTTAGAGAGGTGAAATTTTTTCCCTTGATTGGCTTTAGCTCTCTTTTTCTCGTCTAATACTTAGCTTTAATGTGACATAGCAGAGAACCTCTTTGAAAATGTTTCTGGTTCATGAGTTTCAGTGAAGTAAAAGTCCACTTTATGAAAGATGAAATGAAGCTTTCTGATATGGACTTGGTGGGTAATTTCTGTGAATGTTCATTTTCAGATGCATGCAAACCTGTTTAAAATTACATACACATACATAAAACTCATTTATGTGTTTTTAAATGCTCTTTAAAATTTATACCTGTATACATTTTTTTTTTTGAGGCCATGCAACCTCAAAAGTAAAAATTTACTTGAAAGCTTAACTGGCTTTCCGATGCAACAGACTAATGAAGTAACATTTTATAGCATGTATAGGCCTATGAGTGTGGCGTGCAAATGTGCTATTTTGAATATTTTCCTGATTGAATGAACAAGCCCACGGGTTCACCATTTTATATTTGTTCTCTTAAAAACATGAAACTCGTTTTGAAAATGCTAGTTTAAGTGGGCATTATTAAGTCTTTATCAGTTCTGAGCATTTCAGCCTTTTGCATCCAGAAATTTCTCAATCTGACAGAATAAGAAATGCATTTACATGGCCTAAGCTCTTAAATTGTCCCTTTCAATTAATGCCCCATCATGGAGCAATCTGGAAACCATTACTCAGTAACTCTTCATTATAATTGCTTGCAGCTGAGTATCCAGCCCTTGGTAATATAAGAATAAAAGAAAACTCAGTTAGTAACAAGTGCAATTGATTCCATTCAGAATTCCCCTGGTGCTTTGCCATGTTTGGCCTGCATGAGAGGAAACACGAGGGTTTTTTTTTTTTTTTTTTCTTTTGGGGCCAGGAAATGAATTGGCAGACATAAGATGGTTTGTGTGGTGCTTGCCTTCATTTTTCAGCTGGTCCTAGTTAAAAATGAGACGGTGGGGCTCCTGCTTTCTCCCCCACAGCATATATATATATATATATATATATATATATATATATATATATATATATATGAGGACTTTTCTGGTAATAGATAAGACTACAAAACTTCAATTTGCTGCAGACTAACAGCATCCAGAAACTGTCACCTTCCATGGCCACAGCCGATTCTGGGACTTACTTTTTGCTAAGGAGTGAGTTTTGGATTTGATTCACCCCCACCTTGATCCTGCCTTTATGAGAGCAAAGTCCCTGGTGCATTTTGCATTTTGTACAGGTGGAGAGTGTTTATGTGTTTGGAGGCTATCAATCACCAACTCCAGAAATGTAAAGATCTAAATTATGATAGATGAAAATGGGAAAATGTGATGCGGTAACCCCTCCCCACTACATCCCCCACCTACCCTGCGTAAATCAGATACTTGGCTTTTAAAAATGGTGGAGGGAAATGTTCTTATCACTCATTCCCCAGAGAGAGCGTGCAGCTCAGCGTGACACTGAGCTTAGTGCCCAGCGCCTGTATGTCCCTGCACTCTGAGCTCCAGGGTCCATGGGAACAATCGGTTCATAACATCCTGTCCCCTTTCTCCACTACAGATGAGTGAGGCCAGGTGACAAGCCTACCCTAACTACTTTATGAATTAAAAATGTATAAATTATAAAATACATTTTTATTATAAAAAGAATGGATGCTCAGCATAGAAAAGTGGAACCCAATAAAACTGTAACTGCCTTAATTAATTTCCATTCTTTGCTATCATAATAATAGGAAAAAGCCTCTCTATAAAGTTAAATGGCATTTCGTTTGATTTGCCATAGAAAGAAGATTGTAAAATCTCCCATGAGTTTGGAAAAGTGCTATAAATATTTTAGTGTATTTCTTGTATTTTTTTTATATGCAGTTATTTTTGGGGGGGAGGGTGTTGTTTTTTACATTGGTGTGATTTTTCTGTATTTTCTACCATTTTGTAAAATTGAAAAAATACTGTTACAGATATTAGAAATTACATGTTTTGAAAGCCCAGGTTTTTTAAACCCAGGGTTTTTTAAGCCCAGGGGTTTTAAACAAGAGAGAAGCACTTTCATAATGATTCCAAACAAGAAGTCCAGTAGAAGGGGTAAAAGTCTTTTTGACCTTTGGAGGGTCCAGGAACTCAAGTGAACAGGAGCTGATACAATATCAACTGGTGTCACAGACTGTACTGCAACTGGAGTTCCAACTTTCCCAGCCTCTCAAACTTGACAGTGATGAAAAGGAACTGCAAACAAGCCTTAAGGGAGAACATTTTTCCATAAATGAATGAATGAACAAATGAATGAATACTTAGAGAAAGGTTTCATGAAAGCAAGGAGAGTTGGGTTGTTTTGTGCCCAATTGCACATTCTCCTATCAAAGAGAGAGAAAACTATCAACTGAGTTATTTTGAATTTCTGTAAATTAAAAATCATCAATCTCTCTGGTAGTTTTTTCAATTTTTCTCTAATTTCCTCCCTTTAGATATGAATAAATGCAGCCAATTAAAGCCTGGATTATGAAAATCTTTAACTAGAATTGTAAAAAATGTGATAATGAAATCACTGATGTCCAATGACCTTGTCCAGTGACTCTGAATTCAGGCCAATTACTTCTATTAATGGTTCCCAACTTGGTGGTTGTGGCGGGGTGATGGTAGCATGGGGGGAAAGTTTTTTCTAAGAAGATGTGACTAGTAGTTTAGGCTCCTATATTTGAAATAATCCCCCAAATCCAATCTTTATATGCTGGTCTGGCGTAGGGCTTCAGCCAAAGGGACTTACAGCCACTGGCATGTCTACCAATTTTCCCTGTTGAAAACCTAGTCAGTCTTTCATGGGAACTGGTCATGGATGGGTCCTGTTCCTTTGTAAGCCAGACAGGCCTGTCTGCTCCTTCTCTAGGATGTTTGTAGGACTTTGGCTTTGTTTCAGGTTTTCAACACCTTTATTCAAATCCTCTCTGCCTTCCCACCTGAGGCAGTATTTAAGCAATTCTTCCTTTTCCAATCAATCAACAGATCTTTCTTGAGGTCTAATTGAGTGGAACACTCCATCCCTGCCCAAGCCTGCTGATTAATAATATTTGTGGCCTGGATTCCCAAGACCAAAATCATGGCTCTTAATGACACTTTTTTTTTCTTTTTCTAAATGGTGGTAAAATACACATGACATAAAAATTACCATTTTAACCATTTTTAAGTGTATAGTTCAGTGGATTAAGTACATTCATGTTGCTTAATGGCCTTTTAAGATCTCTTTTCAGTGAAAATTATACCTAGTAACGTCGAGTAATTTAAAATGTTGAGAAAAGATCATATTTTTAGAGTAGGTGAGTACACAAAGGTCTGTGGATTCTTCTCACTGTAGACTGAATTGATTTTGTTTATTTTTCTAGTAGTAAGTTCTGATTGTGGATTGTTTTATTTTTGCACATGGAAATCTTATGACCCAGAATTGGAACAATGGACAAGAGGAGCATATTAGTAATAGCTAGCTCTCAATTATTTGTATATGGGAAGAATTATCGAGGTTACCAACCGGAGTCCTCTTGGGCACCCATCATCAGATATGTTTGGTTAGGCAAGCAAAGTATTTTTGAAAGTATGAAGTAGTTTTCATCATAGCAGAACTGGGATACTTTAAATAGAAATATTTATTCCCAGCTTCTTTTGAAGATTGGTAGACCTGGCAACACTGGGCCCTCATTGGGCCTGGCAGCCATCAGTAGGTGCTGGGGAGTGGTGGCCTCTCTTCATTTTGCCCCATGTTCCACCAGCTAGCTTCACTCTTTATGACCTTGTTGACCCCAGTCTGCCTTTGAGTTTAGCCCTACCATATCGTAGAGCTTCTTGAAATTCCCTAGTTGCCATCCTATCCATCACTGATGGTAAAACTTTCCCTCTTAATGCTGCTTTATAAGCACGTGGGTATTGAATATGAACTAAGACCTTCATGATCAACTTGAAATAAATATCTCTCAGGAGAGAATATCAAGGAAGGTATGGAGGAGGCCCCTCTTCATTCAACAAATGAAATGAAATGAAATAAAAGGAGACAATTCCTTTTTGTTCTTATTTCTGCCTATTGGCTGTAAAGATAATAACTGGTGAAAGGGACATGAGATGAGAGGTTAGGGAGCAAAACAAAGAAACAAGGAAGAAGACTAACAAATCCTCAAATGGATCTTGAGTGGTTGAATTGCCTAGTGTTGTAAGAATGTCACAGAACATCTTTCCAAAGATTTGAATAGTACTAGGCATTCTAATCCTAAGAATGACACCAATGGCCCAGATGCTTCATCCCCACTAGGACTATCGGCCTCTTAGGGGGGGGTCTCCTGAAGCAATGAAACATTTCTGAGGTAGGCTGAATCACTCTGGGATTCTGTTTATTCTATATTTACGGACAAGGAGTGAACCCCGATAGGGTTGTCCTTCTCAGGAGCCTGTAAAGAATGGAAACTTGGTCTAAGAGGGAAAACACAGCCCTTTCCTTCACCCATCTTCATTCCCTTGGCCTTTATGATGTAGTGTGGGAGGAAGAGGTGATTGTGCATTCTCTCAGATTCCAGATCCCTTCCCTCCGTGGGGTCCCCAAATCTGGTTTGGATTGACAAATCTGGCTGAAAGATGACCAAATCAAATCTGAGAACTCTTTCTCAGTGTTAAAGGTTTCCCGCTTCTAGTGTCTATAAAAGCAAACAAGATAAAGTTACACTAAAAATAGAAAAGTAGGGGAAAAGCCCTCCCAGGGTTTACCATAAAAATCAAATTACTCCCAGGACCTCAGTGATTGTTAACTTGCTGAGTTCCTTGCACCACACAGAGCCATTAAAGAGTCTTTCTCACAGTTCTTCAGATGTTTTGTTGTCTGTGCTCCCTGTGTATCTGGGCAGGTACCACCTGGGTCCATACAACGTGTGGCATTGACACCAAAAATATTTTTCTTTGTCTAGTGCAGGAAAATCAAACTCCTTAGATAATAAGCCTCCCTCTGACACTGGGGACCAGGGACAGAAAGAGTAATGAACGGGTGAGTTGGCAGGTCTATAGTAAAAGGCCAGACCCTGCTGTGTACTAAAGGGGTAAAAATTTTGTGCGCTACCAGTTACTTTTCTGAGCTTCTTGTAGTGAATGCCTAACCTTCTGTCATTCTGCTTCATTGTTTTAAAGTTATCCATACCTGTCAATAATAACAAACGAGCTATAATTTCCTGGTAATTTGTTACATTTTTCTCTTTATTCCCTTCTCTTAGAAGACACTACTCATGGGCAGGCCCAGAATTCCCCTTTACCAAGAAGTCAGAAACCCAGGAATGTGAGAGGAATGTGAGATAGCACATCAGCCATGTTTTCTTCCCATCTCCATTTTCCATCAGTGAGAGGATGTTCAAAGGAAGTAAAAGCCATTGTGGCAGCGGCTACTGGGGAATTACCCAAACCTGCTTCGTCTTCCTCTTGGGCTTACACAGCTGACTGCCTTTCCAGCCTCCATTGCCATTGGTTGACTGTGGATCTGGGCTCAGGCTGTGCAACACGAGTGGCAATGATTTGCCCCACTTCCAGGTGAGGTTCTCCGTCTCATTGCCCCTTCAGCTGTCAGGGTGAAAACAACTTCTTGGACAACATTGAGTGCTGCCTAATAAAGATGGTAAGCCACAAGACGGAAAGAGTCTGGATCCCTGAGTCATCCTATGGAGGACAGCCTTCCAATCAGGAGCACTCTCACTGGACTGTAACATGAATGAGAAATTTGCGAAAGCACTGAGATTCCTGGGTTGTTCTGATATAGTAGTTAGCACGCTTTGAAAAATATAGACATTACACTTTACACAATAGCCAAGATATGGAAACAACCGAAATGCCCATCGGTAGATGACTGGATTAAGAAGCTGTGGTACATTTATACAATGGAGTATTACGCAGCCATAAAGAAGAAAGAAATCTTATCATTTGCAGCAACATGGATGGATCTAGAGAACATTATGTTAAGTGAAATAAGTCAGAAAGAGAAAGACAAGTACCATATGATCTCACTTATATATGGAATCTAAAGAAAAGACTATGCGAATGAACTAATCAGAGACAGTTTTGGGGACGCGGAGAAAAAACCGAGAGTGGTTAGATGGGTGTGTGGGAGGGGGTTGGGGATAAGGGGAAAGGTGAAGGGATTTGGAGGCAGCTGGTGACCACAAGATGGCCTCGGGGTTTTTTTTTTTTTTTTTTTTTGAAAATTAATTTGGGGAAGGTATTCTATAATGTTGTGGAGATTTTGTTGGGTATCCGATGGGCATGTGTCCTGTTTGGGAGACCACCTCAGGGATGCTGTGGATACCTGATCATGGCATTGGACACCAGAGGCTGGACATTAATGAATGCCAACTATAATTTTATATATATAATGTGATGGTTCGGTGTGGGGTCGGAGGGATGGTGGATGGGGGGAGGGGGGTTCACAGTGTGAGGGATATGGATGATGAACGTCTAAGTATTACCTTGTTTTGTACACCTGAAACTAATAAATAAATAAATTTATGGAAAAAAAAATATAGACATTAATTTGGGGCTTTCTGAAAGAAGGAGATAAGGAAATAGGGCCTAGGAACAGCCTGTAGGAACTAGAAAATGGCACTTAACAATAGATGGAGAAGGAAAAAAGAACTACAGGTCCTTGACAGTCTTCAAAGTAAATTAATGTCTAGAGTAGAAGAAGAGTAATATCTAGTGTGGACCAATTTGGGCCCACCATATATTCTACAAACTTCAAATCCTTGCAGCTTGGAGATACTGACATCTCTCCAGGAGTCAACAATACTTGTTCACTGGGGAAATGTCAGAACTTGAGATTGTAAAATTCTTGGAAAAGCTTATAATTGGCACAGAGTGCAACATGGAGTATGTAATTAGGTCTATCCCAGAATTACACAACCTTTATCCATGAAAGCTGGAAACACTAGAAAGCATTTATATGCTGGACATCTTAATTACAGAGTAGGAGGAAGAAAAACATATAGAGAAAAAGGATGTTGCAGTATATTGGCTGCAGTACTCTTAGAAAAGTAGGAGGAAAGTTATGTTTTCACAGGAACTCAACAGCTTCCCAACTTTGAAGGGAGGAGGCTATAGGTGTGAAAGAAGTAGGGACTTGAATTACCCTGACATTATTATTATAGAACATTCCTCAAGTCTTCCCTGAATAAGTGGATCTCCTAATAGGTGTATCACTTTGCAACCCTGAGATGGGGTTGAATTTGCAAGAATGCTTTTCTAGAGGCTCCAGTGCTTCTGGGAGACAGTATTTGCGGAAGCAGTCACTGTGTGTGGTACTGTCTGTTTAGGATTGCATGAACCCTCACTACTCCCAGCTTCCAATATAGAAAACTGAAAAGACAGATACAAAGGGCAATACTTTATATACTATATATATATATATATATATATATATATATATATATATATATATATATATATATACTATTTTTAAAAATTCAGTTAAACACAAAACTCTATTCTCCACCAACATTTCTTAGATGTTTCCAGACAAAGGAAAAAAATTGACTCTGAATTTTTCCATAGGTTTGGGAGTTCTGGACTCTGGGAAAGAGGGTCTTCCCGTCCTGATGAGGCCATAGGTTAAGTAAGTTTGTTCAGTCTCTTTTTCTTTCTACTGTGTAAATTGCCTTGAATTAGCTCACTTCACCAGGAAGAGAACATTATGTCACCTCCTGAAGCCAGGAAACTAGATGAGGTGGGTATCTGCATTTCTCCTTTTTCTTACTATAAAATGTGACCTCGATTTTCCTCATTGATAGTAAAACACATTCAATGGAATACATCACAATGCAATTTATGTAATTTCAAATATGTACCTTTAGCATGAATTTAATATTAAGTCCTACCTGTGAAGGACTGATGTGTTATAACACTGTTTGTCTCTGAAATATTTTACACACACACACACACACACACACACACACACTTGCTTAATATGCACATCTCCTTAATATGCTCACTCTGAATTCTGTCATAAGCCAGTGAATGGTTAGTGTGCTATATTGAAAATGCTCTAAATGTCTATCTTGAGTTAAGTGCATTCTGCAACATGTGCTATTTTTGTAGGGAGAGGGGAGTGTAGGTTTTGACTGATGACGGCCAACAAAATGTGTACATGTGAGTATGCTTGAAAGAAACAAAAGAAGAGTATTGCCCTAACTATTAAAATAGTGAGTGTTTGGTAAGTTAGTAGAGAAAACTGTAGGCCTGTATCAACAAAGAATCAAAGATTGAATTCTTTTGACATGATGAAGGGCGTCATATGTCCTCAATCTGGGAAAATAGATCAATAGTAGAATGAAATGAAGCTGGTAAAAACTACAGCCAAAGACAGGTGACTGCTTTGGGATTGGAGAAAATGCAGATATGATTGCAAAAGTACTGAGTGCCTCATGGCTACCCAGGGAAGTGGTGAGTACAGAAGATTCCTCCCACCAGTGCCCAAAACAAGCAATTTGCCCTAAAGCAATTGTTCTCACAGCGCTTTCACTGGACCAGCAGCAGCATCACTGTACAACCAAGACAGCCGTCCCAATTTTTAATGGTCACACGTGGGTGTGGGACCAGCTGGTTCCACGTCTCTGCCCCTCCTACCAGTCTCAGGTGGCTTCTTCTGTATGTTCCTAGTTGTAGGGCTTCAGGTCAGCTAGACTTCAGGCTATTCTCAATGATGGTTGTTCTATAGTTTAGTTGTAACTGATGTGGTCCGGAGAGGGGGCGAATACAGTGTTTACCTACTGCGCCATCTTGACCGGAAATCTCGTTGTGATCACTCTGAACCCAGACAAATCCTACCCAACTAGTCCACCCGCTCTATCTCTGTGGTTTGGCTTCTAATCAAGAAAGATGGCCTTGTTATCCCAGCACACAGTTAGCTCCTTTCCAGAGATTCATTAAATATTCCACAAACCTGCCATAGTCAGCTAAAACGCTGGTTAGATGATTTGCAACACAGACCATTCTTGAAGGGGACAAATACTCTTTTTCTATTTTCCTGAATGCTTTAAACACATTGAGTATCTTCCAGCAGTTGCTGTTCTATATGTGGGGTGATCATCCTGCATCACAGTTTGTATTATTAAAAGCCTTTCTGTCTGATTATGAACTTGGAGATCCCAGGAGACAGGCAAATCTAAGAATCCTGTTCAAGTTCAAAGGTAACATGGAGAAAGTATTTTTTTCTAAGTCGTATAGAAAACAACACTCAAACAGTTGCTCAGGAAAATGCAAGAGAGCCCTGTTATTTTGCTGCCAGGGACTTGATTAAACATTGCTTTTTACGTTGGGGCCAATCTGCCCTACATGATCCCTAAACGTGGTCGTGCCGCCTGCTTCACTGGGTTTAACCAGGTTCCACGGATAGAAAAGAGAGAATTGAAAACCGACAAAGAGGGGAGTGGAGAGCTGTAGCTAACAGAGGATTGAGCGTTACAGCTTGTCTGCACCTGCTGTCATACACAAATATTATACTTTGTAAATGCCATCAAATGGCAGAGGTTTCGTAGATAGCTCCACAGGGATTTGGAGCCACCTCCACAAGGGTCTCTAGCTGGCTCCCTCTTTATGTCTGCTACCCACCAAGAACCCAGTAGCGAGAAAAGATTTATGATTTAGTGGGCAAAAGATAAATGATTTCGGTCTCTAGATGCTTTAAGAGCACATTTTTGTATATCACATGGTTAAAATTGATCACTCCATTGACTGTTGTATGGGATGGGCTTAAACTAATGATGTTAGGTAATCAATAAGAAAAGGCTGTGCATGAAGAATGGAAAACCACAATAATGGATTGCTATGGCAAAAGGCTCCTTATAGCAACAAACAAGTGAAAGCTGGTGATGTTCAGAGAAAGCTGGACTGAGAGCCATCTCCGCTGGCTCTGACGCTCTGAGCTGACTCGATCATAGGCGGGTCTGAGCAGCGTGGCTTATGAAGTCAGCTCTCTGACAGTTGTGTTTCTTTCTATGGAGATTCTGCTTTCTCTGTCTCTGCTGGCGTTTCCTGCCTCTGTAATTTGCTTTCTATTCTTAAGAAGCAGATCCCAGGGTGCTACTGTTTATTTTTTAATAATTAGCTCTGACTATTAGCTGTTCCTGTTTAAGCGAGTGTGAGAGAACCAGACCCTGGTTGTAACCCACTCAGAGGGACAGAGTGTTGCTGGTCACACTGTTTTCGTGACTGCTGACACATGCCTGGGCCACTAACCTCCCTATGCAACTGCTACACATCCGGGGCATCTGGACCTATGAGACCTACCCCCCACCCCTGACTTCTCAACAAACATGTGGAGAAGAATACAAGGGCATTAAATTAGACCTCATTACCTAGCCAGTTGGGCCGTCCGGCTCTCCTGCACATAATAATGAGGTCTGATTTATTGTGATCATTATTCAGGCATTACAGGTCCCTAAATAACATGCTCTGCCCACACATGTCTTCTGAGCTAATAAATATCCTGAGAGGAAACATTCTTGAGGGTGTGAGTCTCAGGTTTGGGTCGGTAACTCCAGGCTCATTGACTGAGGGAAACCACTTTGCCTAAAGCTCACAAACTCTTGGGAACAGAGATGGGAAAAGTCTAATGAACAACCTGAGGGGATGTGAGCGAGGGACAAAGGAGAGCGTGACTGACCACTGGATTCTTTGACCTACGGGACACAGGCCAAGAAGGATATACTGGTGGAGGGGACAAAGCTGAGACTGACCCCCGGCAAGTCAACCATGATTTGCAAGATGCGAGGCCTGTCAGGAGCTGGAGCCATGGTCCTCTCTCACCTCATGGTACCGTGTATTCCCGACGGAGCACTGACGAGTTCCCTGTCACATCACTCTCTCATCTCTGGGCCTTTGTGCTGTTCCTGTCTGTCTAGAATGCCATACCTAATTCCCACCTCCCCTGTCCTGTGGTATAACCACGTCTGGAGATTAGATGTCACCTCCCCCAGATGGCATTCCACGATCCTATGGTACCTAGTATGTATTCTTACACAGTGTATCATGCTGTACAGCTTTCATTGACTCTCATGGTGTCCTCCACTAGATAAGCCCTGCGGGGACCCCGTCTGGATCTTATTGGTTGCTGGATTTCTAATGCCTAGAGAAGATCCTGGTTCGTAGCTGGTGTTGACTAGCTGCCCAGGGAATGAAAAAATTAACACCTGTGTGCAAGAGACGAAGGGTACTGAAAACAATGCCATCAACGTGGTGTTGGTGGTAAAAGGTACTGACTTTTTCACCCTGGCACTCTCCACTCAGGGAGAAAATCTCTATCCACCCAGGACATCACTTTGAGCCTCTCACTATCCAGACATACATCAAACTGGAAGCCTCTTGAAGGAAGGAAATACAATCGGGTTAATCTCACATCCCTCAGAAATTAGGTTGGGCTTTGGCACATAGTAGGTGTTCATTAAATGTTGGATTAAACTGTTGGCGCTCGTAGTTGGACTTTCCTACTCACCAGAGGTTTGCAACATGGGGCAACCTTCCTAGGGTGTGTGGGGGAGAATGTTGTTTGTGGCTGGGGAGACTGAGGCTTCTTTTTGGCCCTCCCCTGAGTTAGAGCTTTGCCAGTGGGCAGGGGAGAATCAGGTGCTGACATAGTTATGTGAACTCTGTAAGTCCAGCCACAGCAGGTCAATTTTGTGATGCCTGGCTATCTGTTTTTTCCTTACAGTCATAATTTCATATCATAGAGTATTGAAGTTTCAGCTTTAGACATAATAAAATCACTAGAGAATGACAGTGTCAATGGATTGTCACAAGTCCTATACTGATAACGTCCTTATCTTTTTAAATTGCAATATATTTTTTTAAAGGCCTATTTGCCTTGAGGAAGACACTGAGGATTGGGAAAACAGGGTTAAAAAGAATCTTTCTTTTTTTCTAACTCATAATGCAAAGTATGTAACTGGTAAATACTAAGTAAGTCTGACCATATATCTACATTATTTATACGAATAATTTAGGATTATTTGCTTTATAGAAAATTGGTTGGAATACTTTAAAAATTACGGAAATTAAATGACATCAGGGTCCTTGAATTATCCATGAATGTGGCTTCTCATAATCAATACTTTCGCCATTCTGGGTTGACATTATATCTCGAGACTATTTTCTAACTTAATAAGATTAGAAATAATAAACTGATATTATTTCTTTGTGAATTGGGGCCTCTGACCTGGTAATTTAATGCCTTCATTATTGCACTAGGAGAATGCTGAGAGACCCACTGAGACCCATGTACTCACAACTACATTCTGTCCAAGTGATAGCCTGATTCTTCTCGTTTTCTTTGGATGGTGGGTTATGTGCGATGGAGGAATATTCTTAACTTATTTTTAAAGCACTCTGAGCATTATTTTCAGGAGAGTAGTGTGTATATATTTAAAATGGGAAACTGTTACCGATTCAGTGACAAAGACCCGTAGAAAATGAGAGGACTTAATTTCCAAATTGTATTATTATAGATATTTTTATGCTGGCCAAGAGGTGAGCTCTATGTAATAGGGCCGTGGCAGAGTTGTTTTCTTTTGTCCAGCCTGGGCTTACTGCACTGTTGTGGTTTGTGCTATTTTTTGCTTCTCTCTGGGAGAAAAACATGCAGGGAAGGGTGTGAATTATTGAAAGTATGGTGGGGCCTGAGGCCTGAACTCTTATCCCATTTTCTCATGAGCTCAGCTCCTGCCCCTTGGAGTTGAGAGATCCCCTGAGTCTGCCGTGTTCAAGAACTTTCTCATGAAACTTTGCCATCGCCTATGCAGCTCAAAGGGAATTTCCTCCCTGCTTAAAATGTGTTGGGCCCACATCTCAGCCCAGGAGACATGCCACAGCCCCTCTGTGAGGCCTGTTCCCAAAGAGTCACCTATGGTGAGAAGCCAATGGAAGATGTGATTCCCAAGGCTATGAACCAGACTCTAAATTGGAAAACGCAATGAAATGGATGGGAATGTTCCATGAAAAGATGGTCCTGGCTGGGAGGGGATGAGCTAAAAGGAGACAGAATCTGTTCTATTTACAGGGCATGGTTTAAAATGCTGACCACTAGGGGCAGGAGGCACTTAGGAATTCTTATTTGACCAGAATAATAGGAAACTGAAGTCTCTCTGGGAGAATGGAAATTATTTGCCCACTGGGTTTGTTGATTGTGTGTGACGTGTGGAACCAGCTCTGTCATCGGGAAGCTCTGTTGAAAGTTATGTAGCAGAGATGACTTGGGCCCAATTAGTTCTGCACTGTGCAACAGTAATAACTATGGTAGCCCACTGTGGTGCACATGCCATGGTAAATACTTGGCATTCATCAGCACATTTACTCCTTAAATCAACCACAATTGTATGAGGTGGATATTACTTTCCACACTTAAACACTTGGTGAGAGTGTGACTTTCCCAAGGTCACCCAGATGGAGAGGTAGAGCTGGGACTGAAATCCAGGTTGCCTATCTTCGAGAACAAACTATGAACTGTGTATCATTTGGCCATACCAGAAAGACACAAGGAAGGGGTTATGAATGTATAACACTACTTCAGAATCAGTTGCTTTCCAGGGGAAATATTTTATTTTGTTCTGTTTCTCTTTTTTTCTGTCAAAACTGGCCCCAGTTTTATAGCACAGTGTTTTGGGAATATTGCAAGCAGGGAGCTAGTTATTACTAAAAAGCAGCGCATGCTTCTGACCACTTCTACTGAGCCTCTAAATGCCCTTGGCAATAAAGTGTCCTGTGCTGGGTCAAGCCTCATTGTGAACATAGAGTATTAACATCAGGTCTGAGCTGGGATGGGTTTTCCGAGGGATACCATTGCCCATAGTAATTGGAATATGATAGCAGAGGTGCTTTGTTAGCTTCTTGGTCCATTGTAATGTCTCCTCAAAGATAACAAACTCCACTAAACACCAAAAAACAAGCAGTCTCTGAATCAATAATGAGAAACTCAAGAACAGTGGAAGATTCATGATTAATCCTTTTACAATGAGTGCAAAATAGGAAATTCCAATAGTAACGATGACGATGACAAACATTTATTGAGAGGTCACTTTGAGTCAGACACTGTTCTAACTCTTTTCTGTGCAACGCCAGCTCATTGCATTCCTACAGCAACTCTGTCAAGAGGATGGTATTATACAATTTATTTCTGCTCATATCTTATTGGCTGCGATGAGTCACATGGCACAGCTAGCTTCCAGGGAGGCCCAGGTTGGGTGCCTGGTATCCAGATAAAACAGGGCATTATGTTATTAAAATAAATAGAAAGAATAAATCCGGGGGCACAGTGAACAGTCTCTACCCTACCCCTACCTTGAACAAATGAACTTATTCTTGGAGTGACCTCGAAAAAGAAGCCTTTCTTCTCCTTTCTTCCAACTAGATTTCTAGAAGATGAATATAGAGAAACCTGATTTTACAGAGGTTTTTAACTTCACTGGGGTGCTGGGAATTCTGAACAGCTGAAAGATAGGAAAGGGTGAGTGAAGGAAATAAATGATCTTGAGTATTGTTTCTTCTGTGAACCTTCTTCCTTTGGGCAGAACCAATGCTGTTGTCCATCAAGCTCTCCCCGCTCTTTGCCTGAATCTAGAAGCTATAGAAGTTGTACACTTGTTTATTCAACATGTATTTTTTGAAAGCCCCTGATGCACTGGGCCCTGGGTGTACAAAGACACACATGACCAACAAGGTCCTTGCTGGAGTTTATATTCTTTTTGGAGGAGACAGTCAGTGGTAAGCAAGTACACAAGTGAACTAGGTAGTTTCAGAAGTTGGTAGGTACTAGGAATAAATAAATGAAAGCATGTAAACCTCAGTAGCTTATAATACCAAACATTAATTTTTCTTGATTGCCACCTACATAGTTTGATGCCCAGTACAAAATGAAAAGATGGGGCCCCTTCTTAAAAAATATTACTAATTTCAAAATAATAATAGGAGGCCCATTAAATCAAACATGGGGCCCTGCTAAGCAAGGAACTCTTTATGACTGCATACACTGTATGTTGAACACCCATGGAGCTGGCTCTGTTTGCAGGTGTGTGGGCTGGCAGGGCTTGCACTAGGCTTCAGATTGGGTTCAAATCTGCTCCACATGTCTCCACACTTATTTTCCTTGGATCAGGAGTCACTGAGGCATCGTATCTCATGGTGGCTCATAGGAAAACAGAGGCATGTCGCACTGTGCGAGAACATTTCAAGCCTCTGCTTGAAAACTGTCTGCCAACATCCCATTGGCCAAAGGATTTACACGGCCACTTTCAAAGTCAAGGAGTGGGGAAGTACATTCTTCCCACCAAGAAGCCATGGCAAGGGCATGGATATAAAATTCTACTAAGGGAAGGAAGGAAGTACTGAGGGCAACGATCCTGGTAGGCACATTGAGAGTGTGATGGCGAGTAACTAATTTTAACAAGGCAAGTGACACGTTCTTGTTTAAATTTTTAAAAGATCACTCAGGCTATAATCAATGGGAAAAATGAATTGTGAAGGGCAAGACTGGAAGCAGGGAGACAGAGTCAAAGAGCAAGATGTTGGCTTGGATTACAGCACTAGAAATGGAAGTGAAGGGGAAGGTTAAAAGATGAAGGCTGTTATGATTTGGAAGTACACTCAATGGGACCTTCTGCTGGGCTGGATGAGGTGGGTAAGTGCAAGAGATGAATGTAGAAAGACTCCTCTTTAAAAAAAATTTGAGCAACAGGGTGAATGATGGTGCCATTTATTGAGGGGAGAAGGTGGAAGGAATTAATTAGTAGATCTGTGTTCTTAGTCAGACTACAAGCTTCACAAGGAAGAGACCAAGTCTTATTCATCTCTAAATTCTTAGATATGTGTACAGTGATTGGCACATAGTAGGTACTTGATGAATAAACCAAAGAAGGTGGAAAGCAGATATTTAGTGTAATAAGTGACATCTGCATTCATTCATTCATTCAATCAATTCACCAGCTCTATATGAATCCTACTCTCAATAGTTATTCATACTATTAGAAATCCCATTAACATCTCAGATTTATCGATCATCTAGCATACCTGGTGTAGTAAGTAAAAATGATTACAGTGACTGACCTCAAAGAGTCAATGATATAGCGAAAGAATCAGGTAAGAAGACTCAAGATTATAATACAGGATGAGAAGAGTGTGCACAAAAGGAGCTGTGAAGTGGAGAGGAACACCCCAAACACGTCTTCCTGGGGAGAGTTCCAGGAAGTCTTTTCTAGAGGAGGTGATGCTTGAATTGAGTCTTCAAGGAAAGTTGGAGTCAGGCCACAGAAGTTGATGGGAATAGTGTTGTAGGCATAGGAACAGCATGTGAGAAAGCTCAGAGGCCTGACTGAGTATGACATGTTTAGGGAAGCATGGAAAGTGCTAGGTGAGTTTGGAAAAGTAGGTCAAGCCTAGATCACAAAGGGCTTTGCATTTCACGCTCTGTGCTCAAGGAAAAGGTTCCTGTTAGAATTCTAGGTAGGTGAGTGACATGATTTATGTTTTGAGAAGATGTTTCTAGGAACCAGGTGCTGGGGGATTGGAGTTTAAAGGCCCTAGAGGCAGAGAGACTAGTAGGAGCTCTTAGAGTAACTTGGATGAGAGATCATGGAAGCCCCGCCTAAGGCAATGGCAGTGGTGATGGGTAGAGGTAGGTGGTATGCATGACATCTGGAACACTAGTCAACAGGGCAGACTGAATATGGGGGACAAAGCAGAGAAAAGCACTGAGGATGGTTTCCAGGCTTCTGGCTTGGGTGACTGCATGGAGAGGCATGCGGCCACGCACAGCAAAGGAGACTAGCAGGGAGAGAGGCTGGCTTGCGGAAGCCCATTGAGCCCATGCCTGATAAGCCTTTGAACATCAGGGAAAACGCAGCAAAGCAGCTGTTCCGGGAGCACGATGTGGTGTCTGCTGCTTTCATGGCTCTCTTGATTCTGGAATTTATAAAGCCTGAAGTTAATCCAGTGAATCTCGTTATTATCCGCCTCTCCTCTGTGCAACGGGTTGAAAGTCTGCTTGCAGGTATTTCTGCTCTAAGGGCGATTACACAGCAGTCTGGGTGTAGGGCTCTGGCAATAGCTTGACTCATCGCAGTCGACCTTGGTACTATGGACATTTGGGGGGCTGCATAATTCTTTTTTGTGGGGAGCTGACCTGTACATTGTAGGATGAATTTACCAGCATGTGGCCTCTACCCACTAGATACTGGTAGCAAAGCCCCAGCGATGACAACCAAAAATGACTCCAGACATTGCCAATGTCCCCTGGAGGGCAGGTATCTGAGAACAGCTCTTATCCTTCCTTGTTCTGTCTCAGCTACAATAATAATAATAATATTAATAGGGATAGCTACACATGTATTGACTATTTTTGCAGGTATTCTGCCAATAATGTTCCTTTGGTAATTTTATTTAATTAAAAAATCCTATGTAAGGGTTCTATTTGTTTCCCATTTACAACAGAAGAAACCAAGGCACAAGAAACAAGGAGAATGTCAAGTGACTTTTCTTGCCACTGTATTCTCGGTGAATTTCAACGCCAGTGTCCAGAGAGCTCAGAGCATCTGCCCAATAATTGCCCCTCTATCCTATGGAAAAATTGACATCGAATCCCTGAACATTTACTACATTTTACGAACACTTATTGCATGCCAGGTGCTGATACAAGCACCTTCCAGACGCTAACTCGTTTAATTCTTATAACAACCCAATGGGCTAGTATCATGTCCATTCTATGGATGAGGAAATAGAAGCACAGAAAGGGTGAGTAACTTGCCTGAGGCCACACAGCTAAGAAGCAGCAGAGCCAAGGTTCAAACCTACACAGTTTGGCTCGAGAGACCGGCTCTTACCTAGTACACTATGTCTGGTGCCTGGTCGCAGCTGAGACAGCTGTGCTGTTGGCTTTGGAAGAATATCTAGTAGCCATGAGCAAGCCAGAAGGGAGATGGTAGCTGGGACTTTGGCACACATCACGATGGACAGCACATGGGCAGGAGGCCTGTCACAGGTACAATGGAGCTCATCATCAGGGCATCTGAATCCCATCGCAGCTGCCCTTCCCGCTGTCCAGGCCCCTGTAGCTCCCAGTGACCTTGGAGAATTGAGTTAGGTCCATGGGAGCTCCTGCTGTGGTTCTAATTTCAGCCCTCTGGTGTCCAGCTCAGATGAAGGCTGGGCTGCTCCATGTTACAGCATCACCAGGAAGCTCTTCATGCCTGGGGGCAGCACTCTCTCCATTATCACCTCTACTGGGGGTAAAAAAAAAAAGCCCAGTAAAGCAGCTTTCTCAGAACTGAAAGCTGAATCTGTCGTGGGCACAGAGACAAGCCCAGAAGCAAGAAGGCGACACATAGGTACAGGCTTGGGTAGACTGGACAGAAAGACAGATGTGGGGGCAGCAGGCCACAATGAGCCAGGGACCATAGGGCTTAACTAACATCAGGAGAAACAAAACATTCATAGCACAGCCTCCAAAGGGGCAGGACGGAGTGATGACAACGGCTGTATCAAAGCACACCCAAAGGGCCCCCTTCGCAGCTTGGGGTGACCCAGGAGGGAGAACTTCAACATTGACCTGACCTTTGACGCAAACCTAAGAACTTTCAGCGGCCTGAATAGAAGCCATTTTCAGATCATCGTGGTCATTCTTTCCAGATTTCTATACCCTGCCTCGTCTTGTGAGGGTTCAATTGTCTTAGAGTAAAACTCAGAAGTGCCAGCTGTGAACTTGCTGGAGCTGGCCCCACAGGAAGCAGGGAAGGGTAAACAATCCACGAGGTCTCTTCTCTCCGGAGAGTCTCACTGTGGTTTCTAGACGAGAAAGATCTGAAGAGCCAAAGAGCTGGGCATCGTGGGCTTGCTCACTGTGGCCCCAAAGCTTCTCAGAGCTGGGGTCATGGATGATTACACACACATCACCGAGCCTTGCTCTCCAGCTTCCCAAGCAATTTGTTGAAAAAAAATTTAAATCATTTGTCCAACAAATATGGATCAAGAAAAGGTATGTTTAAGACAGGAAGCGGGAGGAAGGAAGGTATGGGGACAGAGTCCCAGAAAGTAGTTTCCAAGCTCTGGGCCTCACGTGGAAAGATGCTGGCTCGGGTAGTAGATGGCCATCAACTGTGATTGGATGGCCATCAGCTCTGGCTCGTTGGCCATCAGCTGTAACAAGTGAGCCATTGGCCACTAATATAACTGCAGTGGCTGAGCTAGCAAGGGCAGATTGCAGCTAGCAAGTGGGTTGGTTGGTTGGTTGGCAGAGAAGTGGACAGCGGATTGCCGCTAGCAAGTGGGGTACACATGCGTGGATGGCGGATTGTGGATCATGTGGATCCTACTTCCTTTGTCTCGACCAGCCACCATCGAGAATATGGTGCTATGACTCCCCTATCCATGGCTCCATTGGTGCTCCTTTTTGGCATCACCATGTCCTGCATTCTCTTCTGGGGAGCAGGAGCACAGTCCCTGCATGACAGAGGGAAAGGCTGCTAGATGAGGAGTACAAGAACTAGAAAGCCATTGTTCTACCCCAGGGGGTCTGAGCGTAGGAACGCCCATCCCTTACGTGCGTAGGGGTTCTTCTCTCTTGTCAGTTACGTGCCAGCTACCGTGGCCTGGAACTTCAATGGAGGTAGAATTATTCACTCCAATAATTGCCCCCATGCAACCCTCAATGGCTGCCCCATCCTGGGGGGTGTTCCAGTGAGCACTTCCTGGAGCCCAGGAAGGAAGACGAGGGAAAAGAGGCCATTTTCTCTCTGGTTCTTTGCAGCCTGAGGCGTGTTTTCACACACCTCACTCGATGGTTATAACAAACTCATGCTGAGCAGAGAGGAGCCTGTGGCAATATCCATATGAGAAAGACATTGACAACAATAAAACCTACCATCTGTTGAATAATTACAATGTGTGGGGCAATGGGCCAAGTCATCTATGAATAGTCTCTGTGACATCCTCACAGTGACCCTATGAGGAAGCCACATTTTCCACCATTTTGTTGATAAGGACAATGAAGCTCAGAGAGGTCAACTGATGAACTCAAGGTCACACAGCTAGTTTGTGTCAGAGCCCAAATCTGAACCCAGGTCTGGCTGACTCTAAGTCATAGACACTGACATCTGTCTGCAAGGTGTTTGTGATTTGCCAAAGGGACACAGGCCGTGGAGCAGCACCCTGAGCTCCTCCGTCCGGCTCCAGGATCCTATCCCCTGCCTGGTGTTGGCTGTTGAGTCCCTCTGAGTGGATGGCTTCCAGCTTTTCTCATCCCACCCACCTGATCTTCCCAGACAGGGACAGCTTCCTTGCTGTGCTCACTAATGAGCTCTCCAAGCCCAGGCAGTGGCCTGGGGTGCCAGATTAGGGCTGCAGTGGGAGTTATCCAGGAACACAGGGGTTTCCAGCTTGTTTTGGGAAGGTACCAATGCTGGACCACCCCAACTGCTCCTCAGCCAGGGCTCTACTTGGCAACTCTGACACAGAGTGGGCAGCTTTCCTGCTCCTCCTGTACCCCCTGATAACTCCCGTAGGCCAAATGCTCAAGTACCATGAGCCTCTCAAATCTCCAAGACCAGTGCACTGCTGGGGCTGACGACAGCCCTCGCTGGGGATGTGCACTCCCCCCGATTCAGTTAGGAGACAGCTGCCCCCCTTGCTCCTGTAGCGGAGTGTCTTTATCTGTAGAACGGGGCTAAACACACCTGTTTCTCAGGGTTGTCATGTGGATTAAAGGGGATGTTGGATGCGAGGTGCCTAGTGCAGGGCCTGGCCCGTCACAGCCCTCGGTGGATGTGAACTCCTGCCGCCCACGCATGGGACTCCTATGCACACCTCTTCCTGCAGACACCGGTCCCAGGGCTAGATGGCTTCTAAAATAAGGGGGCACTTAGGCACACTTTTCCAGGAAGAGGTGAGGGATACGGGCAGCTCGGTTCTAACTGGTTTAGTGTGAAAGGGCCCTGGTGGAAATTAGCCAGCTTCTTCTGGTCTCTTCTCTGCATAGAGACCTCAGGGGACGTGTGCAGACCCACTTCCCAGCCCTGGCAATGCTATGTCCAGATAAGGAGGCAGGAAGCGGAACATTTATAAGCATGGTTCCTGGTGGCTTGGGAGACACAGGAGAACAGGGCAACTTCTCTATACAGAATGCACAAGTACCAACCCCTCTGCTTAGCACAGGAGACATCCCTACGAGACCCCAAGCCACACTTCTAGGCTCGTCGTGGGTTTTTCCCATTCGTGGTTCCCACTGAAAGCTGCATGCTTTCCTACCTCCACGCCTTGGTATTCTGTTCTCTTTATTCTCTTTATCTGAACACCATCCCCCTTCTGATCTTTTTCAAATACCCAATCCATTAAAATATTTTCCCAGTGAAGACCTTTCTTAGCCTCTTTGTTTGGAGGTTAGTATTATAAGTAAGTAATAATAAAAAACACCTCTTTTGACCCCTCACCAGCTAGAAGGAGTTCATCCTCCTATCATCTCAGAGAACACCCACTATGAGAAGTGCCAAAAGACAGGGACACAGTGTCTTGTGGGATGGCTATTTGTTTTCTTGTCCTGTTCTCTTTAGAAAACTGTAAGCTCTATGAAGGCAAGGACTATACGAGGCCAGACAATTAAGTTCGGGAACTTTCCACCGTGCATTTACATGTATGAGTATTTTATCTACTTGTCAACTCTATCCTAACAGGACATTGTCTAGGCCAGGGTTTCTCAGTCTCAGCTGGTAATTCTCCGTTGTGGGGGCTTTCCTATTCATTGCAGAATGTTTAGCAACATCCCTGACTTCTGCCCATTACATGCCGGTACCTCTAATCCCAACTGTGACAACCAAAATGTCTCCAGACTTTACCAGATGAATCCAGGGGGAGTGGAGAGCAAATCATCCTTGGTTTAGAACCTCTGCTCTAAGCTATGAATTCAAACATTTAAAAATATTATATTACAAAATATTTCAAGCATATATAAGAGTAGAAATAAAGAGGGGGTAATGAACCACACGTGCCCATCATTCCTCTCCAATAACTATTAATATTTTGTGAATCTTGTTTCATTTACCTCCACCTATGATTTCTCTGGAGTATTTTAAAGCAAATCTCAGGCAACATATTACTTCACTCACAAATATTTACGTATGTACCTCTAAAAGATAAGGACTTAAAAATTATCTCAATACTGTCACATCTAAGAAGATTAATAATCATTCCTTAATAGTATCTAATACTCCGCTGATGTTCACATTTCAATGATTGTCTCAAATCATAGATTTAAAAAAAATTGGTTATTCAAATCGGGATTAAACAAGGCCATGAAATACATCTAAATTTCTTTTTATCTATTTTTTATACCATTTATTTTTGTGAGTAATTAATACATATTTTTAATTATTGAAAAAGAGAGGTGCTGAACCAAATTTTGAGGCAAAGGAAAAGGGTTTCTGACAGTTGGTATGAAATGTTCTTCCCTGAAAGCAGCAAAGATAAACAAACATGTGGCCACTGGCACTGGTTTAGCTCTGCTCAGAGTCACCATTGACACGTTTGTTGCATAAAATACAATTTACTTCATGCATTTATAAATAAATACCTTAATTTTTTTAAAGTATATTTGTAATGCTCAAAAATTAAACTTAAAAATTTATTTATAAATAAGTCAATGCATTCTATTACAGAGAATAATTTTGCATACGACTCAGAGAAGAGACATGATCTTCCTCTGTTATTTGCACTGCTTGGTATTTCCATCCAAAGTCCAATGGAAATGGAAAGTCATCCCCTATTGATATGACTTGCATCTCTGATGACCGAGGAGTAACACAATTGCTTGGCCAATGGTCCCTTTGATCGGTGGTATATTCCTGTTTAAGCATATGTTTCCAGACTTTAGATAATGACTTTCTCTTTGTGTTTACAGGATTATTTCTACAGCAAAATAAGAGTATGATTTATTTTTCTCTGCAAAAGTAACCTCAGGGTGATAGGAAAAATTATATATCTATCATGTTGCCTTGTTGTTTGCTTGTAGAAGCTGCAATTTGTTTTCCTCTTTTGAAATGTTTGCTTTCCTTATGACAAAGAGAATATTTAGAGGTATATTATGTATGCAGTTGCTCTATGCATATATTCTGGCCGTGGGGTAGAAATCTAGTGTCCATGGAAGAATGTAGCATTTGATTGAAAGCTAGAGAGCCTGGTAGTTTTCCAACAGTTACAGTTCATGGTTCTGCTTGAAGCAAATACCTCCAACTGTGGATAATGGACCTTCCTTGAGAAACTGAGACAAGTTGCTGGTTAATGTCTCTGAAACAGCCTGTTAAGACTGTTACTACAAATTAGAGTCTGGATCATTCCGAAACCCAAATAGACTTCTTTCATCTTCCAGATGGCCGTCTGATTGGGAGCTGGGCAGGATCACATTTCAGGTTGTGACTTAATGATTCAGGACAATATTTATGGTTATTACTTGACAGAGGGCAGTGAGGAAAATTAAAGCACAGCCCCATGCTTCATTTATGACAAAAAACAAATTCATGGCAGAGTTGTAGATTAGAGATGGCATCTCCAAGCTCCAGGCAAAATCCAGGCACAGTTCTGAGATGACCCACTTGACCAGGTACAGCTAACTTGGGTAGGCTGGCAAGTCCTGACTTCAAAACTTCAGTCAATGCATTATCTCTAGAAACAACCAAGTAAGTCTCTAATAGAAATCTTGTGAAAGGTCTAGCTTTGAGTGAGGGATTTCAGAGGAGGCAATGCAATTATGTTCTTTGCTGCTATGACGATTACACGCAGCTGAAATATTATGTTTTGGGGCACATTTTTGACTTCATTATTATAGTTTGTAATATCAACAGGAGAAAAAATAATTAGGTCTGCCAGTTGTGGGCATTCTGTTTATGTAGTGTGTAATTTCTGCATTAAGTTTTCCTTCTAAAACATGCTCTACATGATATAATATTGATCTCTTACATTACCCAGAATTTTAGGAATTCTGTAATTGAATGCTGTGGGGAAGAGAAAGACAAGATGGGGAAGATGAGACATAGAAAGGGGATAAATAAAGCTTGCATCAGTTAATGAAAGTGTAGATTGCCTAGAAGAGAAGCCAGGAGAAAGTTTATCTTGCTCCCTTAATCCTCTACTCTGTGAAATGAAAATGTACAAGTTGTTCTGGGGCAAGAAGAAAAAAAAGGAGAAAACTAAACCATATGCATTAATACATTTGACCAACAGTGACATTTTTAAAATAAGGATTTAACTGGTTTTATTAAACCAACTGTGTAATTTCAAAATGACTCTGTCATCTATTATATCTATTATAAACAAGTACTTTGTTTAACCAAACCAAAATAACCTTCACTGACAGAGGAGGTTGGGATTTGAGAGAACAAAATCCTCTGATTGTTTAGATAAGGGGAAGGAGATTCTTTGGCTAGAAATAGGGGAAAGAAAACAAAACACAACAACCCATAATCTTGAAAAAAACATTTTTAAAAAATTTATCACACTCTTCCCAATAATTTGATAGCCCTTTCCTGGTGTGTAGGAGTGGTTTTCCAGGGCCTGCAGCCCACCCGCAAGTGTCTTGGTTCCACACTGAGTCTAAAGCAGAGCCATATGAACAGCCCTTGAGGTGCCCTGCCCTGGGGCAGTTTGCTGAAGAATGTGTGCTCAGTCCTCGAACAGGATGACCGATGAATCCTTGCTGAACTGAGCCAGTTGAGGAAAGGGGGGATTCCTGGACGTGTCAATAAACAGTAGCCTTCCCTTCCATTTTACAGACATGTTGATCTACAGGTAAAATTTCCGTGTAGGAAGAGGAGTGTTATCGTGAACCAGTGGCCACCACATTCCTTCCCTAGGAGCTCAGTTGTCCTTATGAAGGTGGGAGCTGGGATGTCTGAATTGCTGCACAGTGTGGAATTTTCCTTACAGCAGAAAGCACAGGGGCCATTCAGTGTCTTTTCTGCACCTAGGTGATGAATAGGACCTATTTATAACACACTAACTCCAACTCTCCTCAAACCCAACCGAGCAGCAGCTCCTCGCCTGGCTCACTTGCAAACACGCTGGTAGGGGACGAAGGTCCGGAACCAAATGGAAGGCCTTGCACAGATTCAGTGAGAGGTGGATGCAGGCAGAGTGGAGGCCAGTCTGCCAATTAGGGGAGAAGTGAAACAGATGACACCTGACACTGCGTGGAGAAGGCAGGAGGGTTTCAAATACGTATTGGATTCTGTTTTCACCAAGAGGTCAGCTTTAATCAAGTTCCCAATGTAAATATTACCAATATAAACGAAATAATGGAGGTTAAACGTCTGCTCTCAAGGTCAGTGACTCTTGGTCAAGCTGGAAGATGTCACATCAAATGGACCGGTTGGAATTTACCTGGGGGCCCTCAGTGCCCAGCCATGAAACCTGAGCCCACACAGGCTCCTCGCTGGTGGATAGAGTACACAGCCATGTGAGCATGGCAGGGGCGTCTCTGATTTCAGCTCAGTGGTTGAAAACCAGATGCACTGGGGCCCGGGGTTTTCATAAACATGGAGGCCTGCAGTTTCTCTGTGGCTGAGAATCATGGTCAATGTTTGGTGCATGAGCTGATGCTTACTGATGTCACCAGGGCAGGACACCTGGTGCTCCAGCGAGGGTCTCCCTGCTCCCCCTTGTTTCTAGAGGCTGCAGTCCCTAATGAACCCACAGGCAAGAATCTTGGTAATCCGGGCATTTAGAGTAGGTGCCGCCCTTTCACTGTCCTCAGCCCTGTCTGGCCGTGTGGAGTCATCCATCCGCAGCATCATGTGTCTCTTTCTCCTCTGGGGCCCAGGTCCCCAAATCATTGTCCTCATCCCTCTCACACCATCTGTAAGTTTCCCCGCCTTCTTGGACGTTACGGTCTTCCAAAGAGAACAGGACACGGAGACGCATAGCCAATCTACAAGGCACCTTGACCCTGTCTTCTGGCATTTCCCAAAGAGGGCACTATCCAGGAGGGATGGAAGGAGGGTGAACTCCTTCTAGTTGGGGGCAGGGGCTGTCAAAACAGGTGCTTTTTATTATTATTTATTTATAACACTAACCTCCAAACAAAAAGGCTAAGACAGGTCTTCATGGAGAAGATATTTTAATCAGCTCAGTATTAGACAAAGATGGGAAGGGAGAGTATTCCAGATAAAGAGAACGAAGAGAACAGAAAGCCACTGAAGGTGGGAAAGCATGCAGCTTTTAGTGGGAATCACAAATGGGAGACACCCACGATGAGCCTGGAAGTGTGGTTTGGGGTCTTGTAGGGAGGTCTCCTGTGCTAAGTAGACGGGTTGCTACTTGTACATTCTGTATAGAGAAGTTGCCTGTTGTCCTGTGTCCCCAAACGACCAGGAGTCATGGTTATAAAGGTTCCTTTTCCTGCCTCCTCATGTGCACATGGCATAGTCAGAGCTGGGAAGGGGGTCTGCCCATGTTCCCCGTGAAGGGGAGACCATGTAGCCTGCACTTCTCAGCTGTCTGAGCCCTGTGTTCTGTTTTGGTAAAACAAAATCTATTAGCTCCCTTTTTTCCACTGCACCTTAGGAAAAATGAAATCGTTGCTAAAGTTTCCTTGGTTCTCTCATTGTGCCATTCATTATGCTAAGGGACTTTCATGCTTCCTGAATTTACTCCTGACAGCCACCCCACAAGGCAGATGCTGTAACCATTCCCAATTTACAGGTGGGGAAACTGAGGCAGAGAGAGGTTTTTAATAACTTGCCCAAGGTCATGCAGTGGTACAGACAGGGCTTGAACTCAAATCTATCTGACATCAGCCTGTGCTCTTCACCATGACTCATATTGCCTCCTTACATGAATCATTAGGCTGGTATCTTCTTGGCATGCATACTTTTGAGTTCTCGTTTATTTCTGAGTAGGTTCTGAGAAAATACACAGTATGCCATCTGCATGTCTTAGTCCTTTGTTCCCAAAATGGAACATCTTTTAATCAAAGATGTAGAAAGACTCTCCTGTATTCTACCCTTCGGGATAAACCTACGTGCCTAACACAGTGTGTAGAAGCAGTGTGGTAGGCTAGCTAATAAAGGAGTTGAAGAGTGTTTGATGGCTATTCCCCCAGCAGGTGCTTGGCAGGATCTGGGCTGTGTGTGACTGTCCCGGTTGGTGTCTGCTCATCTCTGAGCCCCAGATCCAGAAGGAAAAAGTATGACCAATCCTGTGGAGTTAGCTTTGTGCCTCTTCTAGCTCAACACAAAACATCCAGGGGAGGAGGGCAAGGCTGCTGCCTGTGAAATGCACCTCTTGTCATCTTTATGGGCATGCCAGGTCATAAAGCCTGGAGAGATATGACTGGAATAACCACATTATCTCTTTCAAGGTAAAAAGGAGAGGAGGGTGAACCTGGAGACTGATGTCCCAGAGAGCTTGTCTAAATAAACCAATCTGCATAAATTTGCATTTGCATGGGAGCATTGTTATAAAATGTGGTCTTCATTAAAGAGAGAGGCTGGGTGATGTTCCTTAGGAGGGCCTGACACAGGTGATTTCTGATCATCGGGCTCCCTTGTCTCTTTAAAGTCAAATCCTGTGTATGGAATCTTTGTCTTGCCTATACTGATGTAACAAAATCACCTGAAATGAATGAAAGCTGCTGAAATCTATAATATTACGCAAACATTACACAGATTGTATAATTAACAGCGATTAGATGCATATTCACATGTCCCATTTCCGGGGGGTAGGGGGGTTTAGAAACACATGTGTCTGGTAAGATGTGTCCTGGAAAAATGATTTAAAGCGGGTATCCTGGTTGAGAACTAATTGTAAGTCACTGATCCCAAAGGGAAATGGAACAAAGAATAATCAAGAGATACCTAAAAGAACTGCCTTCATGGACAGAAGGAAGGAAAGAGCTGTTTGTTCTCTCTCTATCTTAACCCATGACTGAATACATAGAAAGAGAAAATGGCCTGAGACAACAGCATGAGGGATTTAGGTTAAAAAAAAATGACAAGCCTTCTTTCAGAGGATTGTTTTGTATAGGCTGTCATCCATTCCAGTGTAAGATGGAGGAAAAAAAGGATGGCGGGACTCTTTCAGTAAAAGAAATAGGAAGAACAGTGGCCAGCCTTGCTAAGCTATTCAAAAACAGAAGCATATTGTGGAACAGTCCCTGACTGGAGTTCAAATTCAAGGACTGGCATTCCAGACTCCGATTTTCTGTTATTAGCTGTATGACCGTGGGGGAAGTTACATCACTGCTCTGATCTTTGTTTTCCTCACCTATAAACTGGCGTGTTGAACTAGAAAATACTAAAGGTTATTTCTAATTCTAACAATCTTTTTGGTTTGAGGTTCCTATGGCAAAGGGTCAATAGGTTGTGGTTTGCTGGGATGGTCCTGATTGATGCCTATTGTCCAGGTAGAATTATTAACAGTGCACATTTTCACTCTCCACAGGCCCTGGCTCAGATCATAAATTATGGCTTACCTTATCGTTATATGGCAGTTAATATAACAATTTCCACTTGATAGCAGCTTAAATTGTTTCCCACAATACTGAGATTAACCAAAAATGAAACAGAAATATTTGGCCAAACAACTAGCTCTTTTTTTTCCAAGAAACAAATAATAGTAATAATAGTTGTTCTTGTTTATTGAGTTGACCACATGCCTGGCCTCCTTGTCTAGGGCTTTCCAAGCATTACCTAATCTAATTCTCATTACAACTCTAGAAGTTACATACTACTCATTTCTCTTTTACATTTCGGAGCACTGAGGCACAAGAGGTTCAGATAACTTGCCCAAGTCAGGATTTGAAGTTATGTCTCTCTGACTCCTCAGCTTTCTACCATGCTGCTTACAGCAGAACGCATTTTAGTAACATCCGTAGCACCCCCGCTCCCCAAGTGCCTTGACTAGATTTAGCAACATCTTCTTGGCCTTTAAAGGAGAGTCTTTGCCCATTCTGAACCATCCCATCTGACATTTAGACATACAGATGAAAATCTTCCCAAATCACTATGATTTCATATAAGCAATATTTTTTGCTTTCCAACAAAGGCATTCAGACCCCTGGGTTATTGTGAAAGAGTCTCTGGAGCTGTAACACTTTTTGATATTTATGAAACAAGGCCTGCCCAGAGATTATGGGGAAATTGTGATGTGGATTAAACCATGTTGTTCCTGTTACTGAGCGGGGCAAACAGTTGAGTGATAAAAGCAGTCCGGGGTTCTAAAATCATTTTCAAAGCAAAAGAAGGTTTGACCAAAACAAGTGATTTGAATGCAAGACATAAACAACAAAATAGACCTGCAAACAAGCCCAGTAATGAGGCATCTGGGACACCAGTTCTGCTCCTGATGACTTTCAGGGCCAGTCTTGATGCCTTTCAGATTTTCAAAGAAAAATAAACTGGTGACAAAAGAACAGCAGCTGTGGGCACAATAAGGAAATTAGTTGGAGCAGATTTGTAATTAAGCATTGAAATAGACCCGTGTGTTCTCTTCCTGCATACACATACCTTTTGCTTTTTGCCTCTTTTCAGAATCTCATTTTTTATTTTCTTTGTAAATAAACACACAGCTTCAGTGATGCGTGTCCCGACCTGGGCTATTAACTAAAGATATTACCTTTTGTGGGAAAAACAAGAAATTAGCTCACAAGAAACACAGAGCCTCATGAAGGAATAACATTGACTTTGGGTGTTCATTTTATTTTTATTTTTGTCATTTTATAACTTTGGAAAAACAGGAGAGTTATCTCTGTTCAAAAGATTGTATACTTATGCATAATAAAGGAAGGGTTACGGTTCCTGGGGCAATTAATTTTCATTTCCCGAGACGAGGATGAAAGTTCTATGATCTTCAATCGTCTTTACACCATTTCACAATGGCATCACAGACAAATAAATAAAGCTCAGGCTCTGAAGATACTGTTATACACTGAAGGTTTTAGAAAAGACAGCAGTAGTTTTGCATGGCCTGAACTTTAGCGTTAAATATATTTATTATGTCTTCTAGGCTAGAGATAGCCCTCTTTCCCTCCCATGCGCATTGCTTAGCTCCCCTCACCCCCATGTCCCCCAGTTAGATTTCCCCTTGTGGGTGTCACGGCTGAGATTCCCCAGCAGCTATTAGCGGGGGACAGAACTAGACAAACCTCCTTGAGCTGGAAATTGGTGTGTTGCTCAGAGGAGCGCATTCCTACTTCCTGGTTCACCCTGGAGAGCGTGCCCTTCCTCCTGCCTCCTGATCCCAGCCCCTCTTCCTGTAAATCACTTTGAGCCTGGAGAAATGTAGGGGGATCGGGTCAGACCCAGGTGTCCTGAATCATTAAGCACACTGGCTCCTCGGGGGCGACCAGACTCTCTGAGTTTTGACAGCAGTGAAATGTGACAAGAAAGTAAATATCCTGGTGCCCCACTTATCCAGAGGTCAGGCGTCCCTCAACCTCCACCTTCTGGAACTGGGTTGAGAAGCAGGAAGGAAGCAAAACAGGCTCCAAGCAGCGGAAACACCAGTCACAAAGCAATGCGTTTTAACTAGGTCTAATTGACTCATAATTAACACACAAACCTATTTATGTAGTCTCCCTGCCCACAACAAATTAAAAGCAGAAAATTAGAGGGGAACAAGGAAGGAGGGACGAGAGATTAGTAGTGACCACACTGAAGGCAGTAAGAAATGATGGCAAACAGCCCGACATCAAAGGAAGAGATACAAGCGAGCTCCTGAAAAAGCAGTCCCAGAATTAGCAAAATCAGCCATCCACAATCATTTATAGTGGGTCAAACAGCACAGCACATCTGTTACCGAAACCCCATAGCTCCTGCTCCGAAAGCCAAGACAATGTGCAGGAGGGAGAGAGAACCACACCCAGAGCACAGAGACCTTGGCCGAGTCTCTGTCTCCCAGCTCCTTCTGGAAATCACCTGGGGAGCTTGTCGAAATACCAAGCTGGGGCCCCACTCCTGGAAATTCTAATCAAAAACACCCCAATCTTCAGTCCAGGATTCTGCATTTGCAAGAGGCCCCTCCCACTGTGATGGTGACTCAGAACCACACTTTCAAAAACAAAGCTAACTCCTTCACCAAATTGGGAAATGATTTGGTCAAGCCACTTATTGCTCTGGGCCCTGATGCTTCTGTAAAAGAAAGGTTTTGCATATCGTCTCTAAATTTCCTTACAGCCTGACCTGCTAAGAGCACATACTAATTTTATGACGAAGACCCAGCACCTGCCTATGGCCAAGGCAGTGTTCATGAGGATGACAGACTGACTCCTTTCTTTAAAAAGGGAGGCCTAGCAGAGTGTGTTCAATCAGTGCCCCCGATCTTTTTTTTTTTTTTAAAGTGAACACCCACCAGTAAGAATTTTGGAAGTATTCACTCTAAATACTCATAAATGTGTATTTTTATTTATTTGTAATTTATGTTATTGCTACTAAACTAATATATTTTTTACATCAGAAAGCATACACAAAAGTAACATAAAAGTCAAATTAGAAATTCTAGTATTTGCACATACCACTTTTAAGACCATTGGGATAAATTTTAGGTCAAATTCTATTGAATATCCAGTAGAATGTGAGCTAGTTTGAGGGCACGCTTTGCTTTATTTGTCACTGTGTTCTCAAGGCCCAGCACAATTCCTGGCTCATGGTTCACGAATGTTTATGAATGAATGAATGAATAATGAATGAATGAATGTCTTGGGAGTTGAAATGGCTAAGCTTCAGTTTCCAGGAGGATTCGTCTATATGGAATATCTTTCTCTTTCATGTAGTCACCCGTGTGACTGAATACAGAAAATAGTGAAGTTGAAAAGTATCATTCATATTTAAGGAAACTGCCTGCTAGAATTTAGGGAGTATGATCAATATTTATGAAGCTCAGAAAGCCCTCTCTGGGGCAGAAGAATGACTCACAGTTCATGAAAAGGTAAAAACACTGGCTGTTCTATAACAGGTATGTATTAAATACCATATGTGTTCATGAAGGGTTTCGTGTGTGTGTGTGTGTGTGTTGAAGACATTCTTTAGGAAGTAGTAGAGATTTTCTTTTTCAGGATATACTCAGTCAGATGCAATTTAGTTGACTGATTTTTTTTTTTTTTTTTGGTTTGGGGAAACAAGGTAATATTTTTTAAATGTACTTTAACAATTAATATATACTGGACACTTTATGCAAAAACATTTAAAATCCTATTGCTAATACAAAACATGGTTTGTGACTTATGGCAGATAAGTCACTTTGCAAAGCCTTATGAATATATATTGTACCTTTGTACACTTTGTTTGCCAAAGTGACCAACGCTGACTTAGAGTTATCTCCCATTGGTCATCGTCTTGGCAAACTTAGTGAATTATAAGGATCACTGACTAGTAACTGCTGGCAATGTGAGAAAGAATTATCTTGGAAAGGAGAGGGTAGACCCATCTTTGAAGAAATGGAAAGGGTGATTGTATACCTACTCCACTTAGTCCAGCGCTTCTCAAACTTTCTGGTCTTAGGACCCCTTTACGTTCTTGAAAATTGTTGATGACTCCAGAGAGCTTATGTTTATCTGGGTTACACCTGTTAATATTAAGCATATTAGAAATTCAAATGGAGAAATGTTTAAAATACAAGAATACCCATTCCATTTATTAGCCATCAGAGCAATGAAATCTTTACGTCACAGAGTCTCTAGAGAACTACACTGTAAACTTCATGAGAGAATGAGAATGAAAAAGACAAATAACATTTTGGTGTCATTATGAAAATAGTTTTAACTGGATGAACCCACTGGAGGGGTCTCAGGAACCCCCAGGGCCCCTGGACTACACTTTGTAAACAACTGACTTAGTCAATTCGAGAGAAAAACCTGACCCGTGTCCACTCCTGGAAGGTGTCAACCAAGATATAAGAGTGACATCTGGCTGGTGAAGACTAAGGAATTTCATTTGGATAGAGGCTCCCTTGGTGACAGCTGGTGGCCTACCAAATTATGACAAAGAACGTACCATGGTGTGCTGAATGTGGAGGATACGGTATTTATAAGAATGACCTTTTCACCTCTGAAATATTTGGAACTGGTGACCTTCCCTTCTTGACATGATCCTTGACACAATGACCCATGTCCCTGTGATTTCTTTGCTGCGGCCATCTCTGGAAATCATTAGCTTCGGAATACGGGTGAGTATTTCTGAGTCCTCGAGTTTCAATAGCAGTATTCTTTTCAACTGAGATCTTTCCATTTCAGGAGGAATTTTCTGCAGTGTCAGAAACAGGATAGAAGAGGTACCTAGTCTCTTGGGCAAATATTTAACATTTTATTATTTAAATCTTAACTATCTAAATATACAAATACTTGCTGAATGAATAAAATATGAAATCAACTTAATGTTCTTAACTGTGGTCTAGGAAGGGCAGACCTTTTCTCAGGGCAGAGTTGGGGAGGAATCTTCTCTCTTTCTTCTAGAGAGACAAGGGTGCACTCACTCTTATCAGAAATAGGTTGATCATTTGGAGATGGGTCAAAGGACCTGGAGTAGAGATGGTTACAGAGTAAAAGAAAAATGTGAGACCCCTTGTTTAAAAAGCAAGCAAAAAAAAAAAGCGCCTATTAAATTAAATTAATATTAACATATTAAATTAAACGTACCAAAATATAAAATGTCTTCCTTTTTTCACAGTTGCTCAACTTCTCAGGATTTTTTTATTTGTTATCTGATGTCATTTTAAGTATAGAAAAAATAAAAAGTTTAATTGTTAGCGTGATTTTACTGTTCACCTTTGTATTGTGCAATGCCAATTTTAAATGACAATATAAGAGCATTTCACTCATGTGCAGAATTGCTGAAATTATACAACTTGTTCTTCGTAGCTCGTATGTGCATATGTGTTTAATTCTTACCAGAACACTGGAAAACACGTCACAAAACTAACTCAGTTACTTTTATTTCATTTCTTGAAACATGTTAAGAAAGTGGATAGCTTTCTTAACATGCTTACTTTGTACGCATTTTGAGCCTCACTGAACTCCCACACATAGGGGGGGCTGTTCCCCAGAATGCTGTGCTCACGAGACTTCACCAACGCTTCGTGTGAATGGGGCAGCAAGGAACAGGGGACACGCAAACTGTGCACGTCTCCTCTGATCTCACACATGCTCCATTGTTCCATAGGACCTCACAAGTTCAAGGATAAAATTATTACGAACTTCAAGATGGTGACAGCTGAGATTTAACCAAACAGGGGGCCCATCTGAGCTTGGGGCTCTGACTGCAAAGGTCACAGCTTGTGGGCTCTCACTTCGGTGATACAACTGTGTGGAGAATGGAGGCTCTTTCTGGCCAATGGACCTGCCCTTGGGTTATAGTTGTGTGCAAATCTGTCTCACATGTGGAATGTCCAGGATCCCACAGGACAGTACTCTTCCCACAGGGCCACAGCACGGGGAGCCCAGGATGATCTGTTGGGGTGCATGAAGAAAATGATTGAATTCCTTTTCCTGCTTCCTTTTTTATCTCATCGTTTTATAACTTCTGTGTAGTGTGCGCATGTTTTCAGAATGCACAAGACATATTGTCAGAGTACTCTGTGTACATAATTTATAAGTAGATAAACATAGGTGGGTGTATGTGCTCAAAAACGGTTTTACTGAAAGGAGTATCTGAAAAACCAATCTGAGGGCACCACCCCAAAAGACGACATAAGGAATGAGTCAAGGAGGAGAGTCTAGGGATGGAGAAAAAGCCCACTTTTGTTCACTTAGCAATGGTTTCCTGACGGAAGGGACAGAGTAGAAAGTAGAGATGGAATACAGGACCCTGGATGGGCCAGTCCTCACCTCCTCACCTCCACCTACCTTCCTCTGGTGGGGGATGCTCAAGGCTGTGTGAGCTTCAGCCAGACAGGTGGTGGGAGCCCTTTGACCTACAAAAGGAGGAATTTAAATCATGTCCATGGAGGAGAGGCAAGGATAAAGCCAGGGACATCCGTGGCTCCTGTCAGATTTCCACAAACAAGAGAGAGATGAACAATTTGGGTCAAAACGAGAGGAGCTGAGTCAGTAATAATTCGTTGGGTTCTATGCCATTGTACTCACTATGAGGTAGGTCTCATTCTTCCCATTGTACAGATGAGGAAATGGAGAGCCAGAGAGTCGAGTGACTTGCTGAGGGTACAGGAGCTACCTATGGCCAGGTAGGTATGTCAGTTTTCTGCTCGCCTCCAGGTTGCAGCAGGATAGGCACACAAGGAGATACTGCGCAGAAATGACCCCATGAGGCAGGACCTAATATTGCTATCTTCCCCATTTTATGGATGAGGAACTGGAGGTTCAGAAGAAGGCTGTGGGGACCAGTGCTTGTTCTGGACAGAAGCTGAACATGTGGTCCATATGGGTGGGTCCTCCTGAGTCAAAGTCTGGAGGCCAGTAGACACGGTTCAGATGACAGCCAGCATCCACCCTGTTCCGAGAGCCGTGCCGTTTAAAAGGTTGGAGGGATCTACAGGATCAAGCAATGATCACTGGTTTTAGAAATAGGGGGACACAACCTTCAGCTGCTGGACGGGAAGTTATAAATTCAATTTATCTCCCAAAGCACACTCAAGGGCATTAAGAATCACTTAATAACGATCTCTTTGGTATTTACAACATCCCTAAAAGGTAACAAAGCTGCTTCATCTCCTATTTATATCTATGCAGCATTAAGGAGTGGGACAGGGCCTTCCCGGAGATGCTGTCCAATGCCAACCCTGTACAGGCTTGAACGCGGTGCTGCAAATAAGGCAGCTTCGCACGTTCCTTCCATTTCTTATTTTACCTCATTTGGTTACAAGCACACAGTTCAGTGTTTGGAACTTCCGTTTTCTTATCTTGAACATCATGTACTGTTCCAGCTCACAGCCAGCCACCCGGGAAGGAAGCGTTTGTTCCTTTCAGACAGAGGGCCTGGCCGGCCACATGGCCACGCTGTTGAAAAGCTCTGAGTAACATTATCTCCATTGTGTTAAAAAAGATCTCTCAGAACTGGCAAGTGCACAGCGTTAGGTTTCTGGCTTGCTTCCCTCACAATCAAATATGAAAAGAAAAACTGCAGAGGTGAGACAGTGAGGGTAAGGAGAAGAGAGACAGAAAGAGAGAGAGAGAGAGAGAGAGAGAGATAGAGAGCGAGAGAGAGAGCATCAGCCTCTTTTTCTATCCATTTTGAGTTTTCCTAAACACAGATATAACTTAACAAATCTATTTGATACTTGTTGGGAACCTAAACTATGTTAATGCTTTATTGTAGTCAACTTGTTATTCAAATTAGTATCATACGCTTGTCACTTTAAATATTGTCATTTTAAGGGCCGGCCTGGTGGCGCAGGCAGTTAGAGCTCTATGCTCCTAACTCCGAGGGCTGCCGGTTCGGTTCCCACATGGGCCAGTGGGCTCTCAAAAAAAAAAAAAATATTGTCATTTTAAATATTACTTGAAATATGTTTGTATTCTTCTTTTCTCTTTTCTTAAAACTTTGATAACTTGGTTAAATATTTCATAAAATATGTAGATATTGCAGTAAAGCATCCTTTGGGCTGGAAAACAAAATTGCACAGCAAGTTCCCAATTTTGTGTTTTTATTTTCCTGAGGCTTCTGGTTGCTTGGGACCCATGCTTTAAACAAGCTATTTACTTTTGATTTACACTGCAGAGGATTTTGAGAAGTTCTAAATTAAAAGGGTACAAAATATTTCCAATGGCACAAAATATTAAAGAGATGGGACACAGAACAATGCCTGAATCTATTCTACCTAAAAAAGTTATGTCAAATAGAGATTTTTACAGTTGTGGTCAAAATGGCCTCATGAATGATGTATATAATAAGAATTAAATTGTGAATTAGGCAGAAAACAAAACCCATACCCTTTTCTTTCTATTGTAGGAAATTTAAAAATTTACCTTCAACTTCAGACTATAAGGAGTCATGGTAGGGATGGCAAAGTCAATGGATGACCCGAAAAGACATCTGCGCCTGCTCATCTTTGGCTCGTCTATTTGCACAAGCGGTGACTATAAACAGGACTGATGAGAAAGAATAATTTCAAAGAATAGTTTTACTCTGAAAACTTGATTCTGTGGACTGGAAAGCTGTCTAGTTGAGCTCTTTCTCAGCCTGTGGGGTCTGATCCTCTCCCAACTTAGAGAGGGGCTTATTGCTTACATTGACATACAACACCTGCTTGGTTGGAATTCCTCCATCTCCCTTTTCTTTACTCTACTTTCTTTGTATCTTCTTGGTCTTCCTTGGACCATCTCTGCAAATGGGGAGTGAGGTTCCAGCAGTAATAATGGCTGGTGCTTCCTGAGGGCTTTCCTAAGCCTTCCCATTTTCCCTGATCTAAGCTCTTTACATGTACTATACAGCATTTACTCTTCACCATGATCTTGTGAGGCAGGTTCTATTTACATCCCCATTTTAAAGTTGAGGAAAGCGAGGCACAGAGAAGTAACTTGCCCAAGGATGGGAAGTTTATAAAAGGTGTAGCGGGATTTCAACCCAGGAGCGTGTGCTTATAACCCAATATTTCCACCCTCCCAGCATCCGCAAGAAAAGGGAAAGGAGTATAATGGTTGGGAGGGATGGAGAGTAATGACTTGAGGAGGGCACAGGGGAGGCTTGTGAGCTGGTTCCATGCACCTTGTGAAAATTCGTGGAGCTGAATACTTACACACTTTACGTCTGTGTGTTACACTTCAATTGTATTCAAACAGAAAGAGGGAAAAAAGCAAAACGAATTAAGGTACATGCACATAACCAATGATAAATTGAATAATAATTTGCCTTAAGTAATCCCCTTGTTGGAAACATCTCTATCTGAGGAAATTTAGCTCACACATTGGTGGCCTGTTGGGTGGTCTAGAGCGTGCAGTCTGGGCCAGGTTGTCTGGATTGGATTTCAGAGCTTGCTGCTAGGTAATTTTGGATTAATGACTTCATTGCTGTTCATGTCTCAGTTAACTTATCCGTAAAACTGGGAGAGATTATTCTTACTTTACAGCGTGGGATTAAATAATCTAATTTTCAAAAAGGTTTGGAAATGAAGTGAAGACCGTCTCCTCTTTCTCAATGCCATGGTTGCCCAGGTAATTAGGGGTTTCCAGCTGGTTCAGGGAAGGGAGTGTCACAGATAGTAACCAGGATCCTTCTTCCTCAATAAGCAAAGTGTAGGCATTTAAAAGCCTACACACCAAGATCAAGGTGTGTTCCTTCTTCAGGTGAATAAAAGCTCATCCTTTCAAGAAAAACTCTATGACCAAATCCAAGGTTAGCCAACCCGACACTAACATATCCGCCCGCTTCCCTTTATTTAGAAGGTGCAGACATTAGAACGAGTACCTTTTCCTGTCTGTGGTATCATTTTATGGTCCAGAAGTAAATTGTTGAAGTGAAAATGAGTAGGTCTATATTATTTCCTAGCATTTAGGACAAAGGCTGAATTCTAGGGAGAAGCCAGTGAGGAAGCAAAGCAGTTAAATGTTGACGATAGGACTGTTACTGTCTACGCATTGGCTTGATGTGTTTTAAACCTGTGATGTCAGAAATGTTTGCCCCTTCTTTTGCATTCTCCGCCCCACGGAGCTCGCCCACAAGCATTTTATAAGATGCCCATGGTGCGTGCCCCTTCCCCATGCTTTCTAGGCCGCATGCCCCGCCCCTCTTCACAAAGACCTGCTCTAACTTCGCCAGTGGTCAGCTCTGCTTGCTACAGTTCTGTCAAAGCAGACAAATTAAACATGTCAGGTGACATATGGAAGAAAAGGCTTTCTGATTTATTATGGAACTTTTTATGGATACGAGTTATTTCTCTTGGCCTGGTACCTGCTCTCGAGGCTTGATCACATTTCAAGGCACTGCAGCCATTTACTCAAATAGTCTAGGTCCTCAGATGTTTGCATGCACGCGTCTGTCTATGTGTGGACACGTCTGAATACAGTTGGAAAGCTGCAGCAAGGCTGTTGATTGCAAAGTGAGAATGAAGGTCAAAAGGCTCCCTCCGTTCCTCACTTTCAATGATTTTAAGTGTCACTGTGGCGATCTTAGTTGGAAAAATGTTTTAAGGTCACATTGCAATGAAAAAAATCTTTAGTTTTTGTGGGCAAGTTCGAAAACATTGTATTATTTATTTAGAGATGTGCTCTATAGAAAGCTCTATCCCTCCCCCATTTTTATTTGCAAATAGGATGCTTTTGTGTCTATTTCTTGTGCTGAAGTCCTTTATTAAAAAAAAAAAAAGACCTAGTGGTATGGGAAGGTCAGATTTGGGGATGATCATTCTCCCTTTAGTTTTTCAGATGTCACAACCAGATGAAGGATAATTTAAGAAGCACAGAGCTGGGTGATGGGTCTCGCAGAGCTGCCTGTCTGACGGACCTGGAAGAAAGCTTAGCCCCAGCAAAGTAATTTACGACAGAAGACGAGCTCAGCTCCCTGCAGGCAGCACAACCGAAGTTCTCCGAACAACTCCTGCTTTATTAGAGGGAGCTGTGAGGCTGGAGACAGGATAAGTTATGGCTTTCCAGTGGCTTTCCCCTTTCTCCTTTTCCTTGTTGTGATTGTTATTTATTATTTGTGGGTAGGGACGAGAGGGTTCACTTTGCCAACTTTTGATCCCTCTCCAAATTCATGGCTCTGAGTTTTGAACCGTCCCTGAACCGTCCTGCATTTGACTTCCTACTCTCTTAGCATTCTGCAGCTTTCTGTTGTGCACGGAGAAAGGCTCTAAAAGGTTTATTTTAAAAGGTGGAAATAATTTCTTAAACATCACATAGCTGTTTTTTTTAAAAAAATAAAAAGCCACCTATTTTGATGAGTCAAACATAAATGAATTAAAAACATATGCTACAAATCTCCCCCAGTTTATGCTGCAAGTTCATGGCTGAATTACTATTAGGCTTTATTGGATTCAACATTGATACAAAATCATGGGGCAAGGGATGAGTCGAGACACATTAGTTCTTCTGGTTTCTATGGCCTTTGTTCCTTATTTAATGTAAAATGGGCTCTGGAAGCTAAAGAGAAGAGGAAGGAGCAGGAGACATTCATAACAGCACTTTGCCAAGTAAGAACTTTGTATTAGGAAACAGAGCATTTTGGCTAAAGATTTAAATTCTTGGTTTAATGGCTGTAACATTAGGAGGTAGAAATAACTTTGAAATCTAGGCTGCCTAACTCTCCACTGTGTTGGAGTCCTCATCACCTTCACGCCTGCAGCTAACTTGGCGCTTCCTTCCCAAGCTTGAAGTCCTGTCCTTAGGAACCCTGAAAGGTTATTTGCCTCTAGTACTTTCTACAGCCGATTGACTTAAATATGTCTTTTTGAAAGTGAGCCCTGAGGGTACACAGACCGGCAGCAAAGGCTGCCTGAGATGAAGTAGAGGAAATGCTAAGAAATTCTGCTCTTGCTTGTGGTCCCTGAGTTCAGGGGTGTCCCACATGGCTTCAGCCTCGGGAGACCTAGCATAGCAGGCTTTGGGGGGGGTGGGGCGGGAGGTCAGGTGCATGGTATGTGGCAGAAATTCAAGAAATGGCTGCCAAATGAATGTTTGGCAGCTGGACAACAAATGCACATCTGATGCCTACAGGATGATATGGTGTAATGTGTGTTTGGAACAGACCTTCCATGAGGCCACAAACCAGACAGAGCCACGCAAAGAATGTTTACTTTTGCTGCGAGCATTCTCCATACATGCTTGGAAAAACCACTTGCCGCGTCTGTGGGTCTGTCCTGTTTTCCCACCTGCCAAAGATGGGCTCATGGTTTGCCGCCCACTTTGTAGGGCAGATGTGGGGTGAGTGTGAGATCCTACAGAGAGCTTAGAGATGCCTGCTTTAAAGTCAAGCATCCAGTCAAACGTGTTTGTAGTGTTAGAACCAGAGGCTCAGGGGCAAAAGTAGGTACACTTTGGCTTGGAGTGAGCAATCAGTTCCAAACATGCTTTCTGTTCCTTTGTGGAGAGGAAAACAGTTGTTAAAAGTTTGTGATGACAGAATGTGCTCAAAGGAAACTGCCAAGAAAGCCCCTTTGCCCAGCCCTGCCCTGGTGCCTCATTGTGGGCTGGGAGTATCCAAAGTGGGTGTCCTTAGAGAAAGCAGGAATTCTCTCCTACCACAGCTTGTTGAAACCTCCTCATTCAACTGTTTGAAAAGCTGCAGAGAATTAAAAATAGAAGCTTTTTGGAGGGAATAGAGGGTCCTTTGGGGGGCTCTTTGTTTGCTTTGGTTTCTATCTCCCTCCCTGGAATGTCGTAAAAACCCAGAGAAGTCGGCACTGCAAGAGTGAGCCTTGCAGAGCAACGAAACCCCCTCACACCAAAGTGAAGGGTGAGGAGCTCTTTCTGGTTTTATAATCATTTCTGTTTATAGTAGGAAAGAAATAGCCCCCCTTTTTGAATTCGGCACATGTAGTCTTTTCTTCACTGCTCCCCTCCTTATACAAACATTATGGGGCCTCGTCCTTCAATAGGTTATTGCTGAGCAGCTAATGTTAAATACAGACGACTGCCAGTTCAATGGGATGACTGTCGCCCAGGCACTGACGGCACTATTCATGCATAGGAGGTGACAATTGCAAATGGTGGCCACCAGAGTCAAAATAGTTGGTTGGATGGGTGGGGAGCAGGAGGACTTACATGCTCTTTTGAAAGTTCAAGAGAGGGTATGAGGGGAGGGAGAGGGGATTAAAAGGCCATCTGTAGGCTACCGGTCCTTGAGGCACATTTTAGCCCCTGAGGTCCAAAGAAAATGAGGACGGGGAAAGGTCTTGTGTCTTGAGGCAGCCTTTGGCTTCTCTCTCTCTCTCGCTCTCTCTCTCTCTCTCTCTCTCTCTCTCTCTCTCACACACACACACACACACACACACCCATGGCTTATTCTCCTAGCTCAGATTATATAAAACACCAGAACAGTACTAGGAAAGGAAGAATTCCAAGTGTTATTGCAGGACCACCTGAAATAAAGTTTTTTTGTTTGTTTGTTTGTTTTATCAGGGACCCTAGTGGGCTGTTTGACCCTAGGACTTTCATCCTTTTTTCAAAAATCCATGTGGGAAAAGGGCCAATAAAGAGGTGTAAATAAACAGAGAGATTATGAACATGCTGTTTTTAAGAGGGAGGTTCCCAACGCCATCCTTTTATGGCTCAGCAGAGAAGCTGGCACTCACTTTTTTAAAATTTGTATTAACTTTTAAATAAAATTTAGAATTGTATTTGTTATTAAAATATTGTTATTGTATAATTTTATATTAGCTTTAGGTGTACAACATAGTTATTCAACATTAATATACCTTGTGAAGCAATCACCACGCTAAGTCTAGTAACAATTTGCCACACGCAGGTTTGTTATGATATAATTGACCATATTCCCTGTGCTGTACATTACCATCCCTGTGACTTAGTGATTTTATGCCTGGAAATTTGTACCTCTCACTCCCTTCACTTTTGCCCTTCCCCCCACCTGTTTCCCCTCTGGCAAAAGGGGAATATGGTTCCTTCTCTACGTCTGTGAGATTGCTTCTGTTTTTTTTCCTGTTTGTTCATTTGTTTTCTTGTTTAGATGCCACATGTAAGTGAAATCATACAGCATTTGTCCTTCTCTGACTTATTTCACGTGACTCACTTCTGTTTCCTTCTTCCTCGTCATCCCGCTGGCACTAACGAGGTGGGGCGACAGCCTGGCAGCGTACTATGGTGGCCACACTGTGGAGAGGGGTCTTTCTCCCTTTGAGAGAGAGAACATGGGATTGGCTCTAGTTGTGCCCAGTTGAGGCCTATGCGATATATGCAAGATGCTGAGCTGAATGTGCCTTAGTTCCTTCCTTGCTAAGAAGAAAAGTGTCTCTCGCCTTTCTGCAGTGAAAGAGGGCTTCTGAGAAATGTCCCTCCTCTACCTCACTAGGGTGATATGAACATGAAAAAGTTAATGTTTTTGATGGGTGCTGTCATACTCAGGTGACAGGCAGAGCAATATTATGTCTATTATTACAGTTATTACTATATCCCGCGTGGTCATCGCTCTTCTTCTTTCACATCACAGGGGCAAGGATGGTTTCCCTGGGAAAAGACAACAGTACAGGCTGCTAATGAGAAAATTCATGGGACCACACTAGACAATGATTTCAAATTCTAGTTTCCTTGGGCACTGAAGATGCTGCATTCCAAAATGAGGCAATCTGGGAACCTGGCTACCTTGAAAAGAATGGTGTGAGCATGGAAGGTCTGGACAGTTCTAAATGTTTTCATTAATATTTCAAAAAATGCTAAACTTTGTTAGCTTATGAATGTTGATTTATATAGACCTGTGCTGTCTGGTAGCCACTGGCCTCATGTGGCTAATAAAGTACTTGAAATGTGGCTGGTCCGAATTAAGATGAGCTGTGAGTGTAAACCATACACTGGCTTTTGAAGACTTAGAATGAAAAAAAGAATGTAAAATGCCTTAGTAATAATTCTTTCATATGATTACATGTTGAAATAATAGTTTGTATATGTTTATTTAAATCTTATTAAAATTGATTGTAACTGTCTTTTTTTTTTTTAATGTGGTAGATGGATGGCTCTCCCCTACATAGCTCCCCCAAAATTAAAAATTTTATATGTGGCTGTATTTGTGACTAGCATTATATTTCTACTGGACAGCCCTGGGATAGAGAGTGAAAGTATTGCTCTTTGGAACTCAGTATTTCCTCCTTGAGTCACAATATCAGGGATATCATTGACCTGAAAGAACTCTGTTGTTATATATATATATATATATATATATCATCAAGGAAAATTAGAAAACACTTTGAAATAAATGAGAGAGAAGTTTACTGAGTGTCCTGTCTAACGTGTCCTTGTGGCTATCTTCACCTTTCACTGTTTTCAAGCTTTTTGATAATTCTGCAAGTTGTAGAAAACTGATAATAATGAATATGATTCTCACTTATAGAAATGCAAATTATATAGTTTTATATTAGTTTCGGGTGGAATGTGTCTGGTGGAATGTAATTGACCCCTGACCGGTGGATATATACTCATGCATTTCTGTGTAAATCCGTCTCAGCCTTTCTTATTGGCCATATATGCGGGGTTTCCTGCATTCTTTGCCCTCATGGTGACATCTTATTTGTTCCCTCAATAATTAATGAGTTAAAAATACCTTTGACACGAGTTTACTTTATCGTTGTACGACAGTCCTAATTTTATCTTTTTAAACAATACTAGAGAATTTAGGAGTTCAAGGTCGTTAAGATTAACCACCCTGTCCTTCCCTCCTCCCTTCAACCCCCAGCCACTTCTTCAGCCCCAGTGGTAGAAGTACTTCTGAAACCCTGAGATGGGCGATAGAATGTTTTTCTATAGTAAGTGGGGGTTTTTTCTGTTTGTTTATCTGTTTGTTTTCACCTGATGGTCAACTGCTGCTCAAACACTGCTCATATATAGAACAAATTAAAATGCAGGTTATTTTGAATTTTGTGAGCCAGCCAGGGAGTCCTCCCGTAGAATATTTGATTCTAAGAGAAGATGTGCTGAGTTTTGAATAACGAAAGAGAAACTTAGCATAGAACTCATTGGTAAGGTACACTGTGGATATGGACCGGTTGCCTAAACTCTCTTAAGTTTAATGGCAAGACACATCTAAAAGAAAGTGGATTGTTATGGGTTTTTGTGGCTCCCTCTTATTTTCGTCTTGATAAATATTGGAAAACCCGAACCAGCCCCGTTCTTACTTTACCTTGTTGTCATTTTGCAAAAAGAACTGGTTTTCTTCAAGGTAGGACAAGATAGTCCAGGCATATCAGTATTTATTTCACATTTCCATTTATTCCTGTGAATAAAAATTGACTTTAACCAACTTGAGCAAACTAAAAATATAAAATAGGCGATTTTACACACTCCTTTTAAAAAAATTTGGAAATACTACACTTAGGATGTGTATGTTTTGTTTCTTTTCCTTACTTTTTAAAAAAGAAGTTGGCTTTTATTAGCAGAAAGATCATTAAATTTTGTGAGTATTGGCCTCCAGCATTTAAGTTTTACAGAACACGTGAAAGTTTACTGGTCTTTCACCAGCAGGGACGTATGATTTTTATGCATCGGTAATTCTGAAAATGAAACAGTCACTGCACAAATGCAGGACATTCCACTTATAAATTGTGTGTTTTGTGGGCTATTTTCTTATATAAAGCAACCACCTTGGAGATGGAATTTAACGTACAATTAAGCAATATTCTCACCTTTATAATCTGCCCATATATAATTATTTTCTTGTTTGGTTCTTTAGGAAATAACACGGGAGGCTTTGTGGTGTGAGTAAATCCCTCGATCCAGGTATTTTTAATACTATAATTTACTTGGTGATATAATCAAGAAAAACAAAATATGCCTTTTTATAATTTTCAGCTGTTTGAAATTAGTGTTTGAAGTTTAACTTGGCTACAAGATGCTTTTTTTATATTAAAATACTTTAAAAATTGTATAAAAGTATGAATTTATGTAAGTATTTACTTTAGAAGAAGATAACATTATCTTTTAAAATGTTCATTTAATTAAATGAAAACTTTTGATAAAATTTGAAAGATCTTTTCAAATTTCAAATGTTCTTTGGTGTATCTTACAGAAGAGTTTTGGAGTATCTTAATTCTCAATAAAATGGGGGGAAAACACTGGTACATTAAATCTTCTATCATTATTCAAAAATGAGAGAACACTGTACTTTAAAAATAAAACATAGGTTTTATTTGCATGGAAAATTTATTTCTTGTGGAAGAGCTTTAGTCTTGACCCATTTTTTACGAAAAGGAGTTACTGTATTCTTTAGCTATTGTTTTTATCTAGGATTTCTCTAATTGATAATTGTTCTCCCCCAAATTGCTTTTACTCGTTTCTTCTTTCAGAACAATGTTTGTTACAATGATTATTGACAGTTAAATAAACAGACAGGTAGATGCAAATATAAAGAGTCTTTCTGGGAAGCAAAGAATTGAAGAATCCTCCCCAGAAAATAGTTTTATTCTTTATTAACCTGACCATATTTAAAAGATGAATAAAAGGGTGATGTCCTTGTCATCCGCTGTCTACTTAGGACTAAAAAGGTTTGGAAACAAAAAGTTAGTGTTTATCACACAGGACTAAAACATGTATCAATGCTATTGATCTCATAAATAGTATCACACACTATTTATGACATAGGCTTCCTGTGTCAGGAAATTCTCCATTGTTAACATGTTCTTTGTTCATGTGCAAAATAACTAAGAAAGGGATAAATTCAGGAGGAAGAGAAGGACTTCAGATATTTGTAATATGGAATCCAGCCAATCCACAAAATGCCTGTAATTGTAGGGAAAATCTTTGTATTTATTTTTATCTCAGTAGAGAGATATTTATCAGAATTTCAAAAGTATCCTTGACCACCCCCTGGAGAAAAGGTTCAGATGCTGAGCTAGCAGCTTTTCACTATAATATCTAGACGAAAATGAAGGGTTTGTCCATATGATACCCAGCTCAAACCAAGAACTTTAATTTTTCATACGGAGTTTTGGCACTGCATAACATTAAGGAGACATAATTCTTTAAATAACATGCCGTCTTAGCCATCTTTTCTCCGAATCTAGGGCTCCCTTTCTTTGGAACATTCTACTTTCTTGTCTCCTGTCCCCCAGTCTTTCCTACCTTCTCCCTCTGAATTAGCCAAAGAAAACCTCATGGCACCCCTGACTTACGGAGGCATAGATAATTCTGACTCTATGGGTAGAAATGCAGTACTGCGATCCATTTAAGAATCGATCGATATATGTTCATACAAGGGGTCCATGTCAGATATAAGTTATTAAAGGAATATTGTGCTGTCGATAAGGGATTTTATTGATTTAGGAACTCAGGACGCCAGTGTTTTTTTAACAATATTGTTTGTGAGAAAGTGATGAATCATTTCTAATCAACCACGACGGAAATGATATTGTCAAAGCCCATGTTTGCTGGTACTATTCCAGAAGCTTCTCCACAATAGACCCCAATTTCTCATTCTTCAAAACTTTCCCAAATCCTGAAATAAAGGCAGAGTTTAATCTGGCCACAAGCAGAAGTTGAAGGAATGGTAATGCAACCTCTGAATAATGAACATCTTGTCAGAAAAATATGTCTCATCTCTAAGGAAAGGGTGTCGGAAGAGATCTGAGATGGCAGGGAGGTTTTCTGTCACAAGTTTGAATTCTTTGATAGCAGTATCTCGCTGTGTCTGAAGCATATAGAAGTATGCTCAAGAAATGAGGAACCTTTGGAGACAATTGGAAAGAGAGAACTGCAGACAAGGAAGCTGTTCAAACTAGCTCGCTTCTCATCTCGGTATTTTCAGAATTTTTCTCTGCATCCCACACTAATGACAACGCCATATAAAAGACAAACCTTTTCCAGATGCTTTGGCTGGTTTACTGTTTTTTTTTCCCCGTTATAGATGATAACTAACTTTTGATTAGGGCTTTACAATTTAAAAAGCATGCAACGTTTCATTTTTACAATAATTTTCTAAAGTAGCTATAATAATAATTATTATTGTAATTGTTCTTATGCTGATTTTTATAAATAAGAAGACTGAAGCACAGACTCTTTTTAATCACCCAAGTAATAAGTGGCAGAGCAGGAATTTTTAAATGCAAACCATTGAAGCCCTAATTCCCTGCTTTTCCCCCTCGCTTTGAAATTACAATGGGATATAATAACATATGCATATTTTAGTAATTAATAAATTATGTTTGCTTTTTTGAGTAAGAGCTTGGAGAAATGTAATGTGCCATTTTGTGTATTTTTTAAAATCCTTTGCTCAAAGAATTTAAAGCTTTTATTTTTACATGGTAGGCCTATATTATAATACATTATTCGTGCTGTTGTGAAATATTTAAGAGAAGAGGAAATATAATCCTTCTCCATGAAAGTAAACTAACAACCAGGCTATGAGCGGGTACCAACCAAAGCATTTTGATTGCTCCATTTATTGTTGGTGGCATTTGTCAAAGTTGGAGATTGGAACAAAAGGGACCAACATCAGGTAGATTTAGCTGCAAATCTGTGCCATCTTGGGCTCCAGAGGGAATCAGGGCGACCTTCCTCCTCCTGTCATTTCCTTCCACTCCCCACTCAGTGCCTTCAGAGGTGAACAAGAATTCAGCCTGGGCTGTTAATGTTTGGTCTGTAATGTGAACACTGACCATTCCTAGATTACAAATGGAAGAGGCGAAACAAGGAGTGGTTGTTAGACATCTACAACAAATCAAGAGAGAATGTCAGAAATTTCCCAGGATGCTGTGCACTAGCTTCGGACGGCTTTACAAGACTGACTACTTCTCAGCTAAATTCAAAGATGAATGTCAGAAAAAAGAACTTTTGCAGCCATTTTTATCTCAAGGACTAGGCTCCCTTTCCAACACAGGATGGTTTCTCACTCATACAGCTTATTTTCAACAACAGATGGGTCTATAAGTGAAAAGAGACTTCCTCATTTGTCTGGTGGCATGTGGACTTCTTTAATTTTCCATGTGGTTCTGATTGTCACGGAGGGACCACACGACATGAGTGCAATTTCCTCTGTAATGTGCCACCTCTCTATCAGCCCTGATGCTCAGCCTTCCATGTTTAAGACACAGACGTCCACCCGACCAGCATGAGGGCCACAGAGCTTTGTGGAGATCTGCCAAAATAACAAGCTGGCATTTGGAAGAGGGTAGTGATAATGCGATTTCAATTTCATACCATCTGTCCCCAGATTTCTTTTTCTACCAGGTTGGTCAATGGCTTTGGAGAACAGTCAAAATGCCAGAGTTCTGGAATGCTCTGCATGATGTTGAATGGAGCAGGTATCCCTGTGAACGCCATGGCTGCTCTGCCATGGGGAAGTAGAACGAGACTGCTGTCTTCCATTAACGGATGTACTTGAAAGTCCAAACGAAAGCCGAGTTAAAACTTCAGGAGCTGGCTTTGTGTCTGAGAGACTGGGCAAGAGATGTCGGATTGCTCCACCGATGAGAGAGAACATAGGCAACCAAGGAAAAGGTTGTAAAAGTTATGCTGGAATTTTTCTCAGCAGGGAACATTCTTTGTTCTTGGGAGAATAAAGCCTTTCTACCTACAGTCAGTCGGTCAAATTGTAATCACCCTCCAACCGTCCTCCAGCAAGATCTCACCATGTCAATAAGAACCTTAGCCATATATCAAAAACAACAACGAAAAAGGCTTTTTTTGGCCAGTGAGTCAAGAGATTTTTTTTTTTAATGGTGGATTATTTTACACAAGCTCTTGAATGATTATTTTCTTTACTCCCAGGCAATCTGGATTAATTGATACAATAAAGGTCTGGAAGCCCTAAAAGGTTGGTTCAATTCCCAACTCTGACACAAAGAAGCTTAACGACTTGCAAGAGAATATGTAGAAAAATCAACAACAATTTTCCTATCTGCAAAACAGGGTTGGGCTGTTCCTGGGATGTTGTGTGGCATTTTAAAAAAAAACTTGTGTTCCAAATGCTAATTATTCACCAGTTGGCGTTCCAGATTGCATCTCCTGACATCGGCAAGTTGATTGCTAAAAGGACGATGATACTGGTTTAACTTTTAAATGTGGGTTTCAACAGTATAAGCTTTCAAAGTCATCAGAGAAACAGAACATCAGAAGTAGAAAAAAACCTGAGGCGAGAATTCATGATGCCAACTCCTCTCATTTTGCAAGGAGGAAATCAAGGCCCAGAGAGGTTAGTGACCGTCCAGGCCACAGAGAGGGCTAGCAGTAAGTCAGGACAACAGAGCTGAGCTTCTCCTTTGATCTGTGTCACCTTCTGTAAGCCATGTTGTTTTTTCATATGTCTGCTTTCTGTGATGATTCCTGGGGGAAGGAATTCTCATGGCATGGGTTTTTCACAAATCTAGATGGGTGACTGGGGGGCAACGTGCAAGGGCACGTTTTCATACAGCTGCTTTCCCATCATGTACAACACTCATTCCTTGATGACAGAATTGCCGGCCGGCATCTCCTATCAGTCGCTGAAGTCTTGGGAGGCATGAAAATAAACAAAGCCTGACATCTCTGTTCCCGTGTTTGACCTGTTCACCTTCCTGCCACTTCCAACTTGACTTCTCTCTGAGTGGTCTCCATGTTATTTAAGTCAGCAGGAACCCTCAGGAACCAGGCAGCCTGTGCTGAGGCCGCCAGAGGAATGGCCACACGGCCGGTGCGTGGGGGTCTGAGTTCTTTAAACTCCAGAGATGGCACAGAATGAACTGAGGCCACTGTGAAAATCACTTTTAATCCTGAAATTTCCAGGTGTTCCCTCCCTTATTCTCAACCACTTCGTGTCCTGGAATCACTAAGGTTCTCACTCTGATCATTGTTACTTCTTGAAGCACCTCAGGAGCTCACTTTATTCAGGCATGTTCCAAGAGACAGCTTTAACAAGAGCATGGTAACTCCTCAAAAAAATAAAAAGTAAATCCAACTGCTAGTTCACGGTGAATGACACTAACAATTCTACATCATATTCACTTAAAAATGCCCGTTTCTCTATGAATGTTCAGGGCTGCATTTTCCATACTAGCCTCAAAGTAGAAGCAACCCAAACAAGTGTCTGTCAGCTGATGCCTGGTGAACAAAATGTGGTATATCTATGCAATGGACTTTTACTCAGTCATAAAAACAGAGCACGGGCACATGATAAAATACAGATGAACCTCAAAAAGCTGTGCCAAGTGAGAGAAGCCAGACAAAAAAAGACCACGTGTTGTATGATTTCATTAACATGAAATGTCCAGAAAAGGCAAATCTACAGAAACAGAAAGTAGATTAGTGATTGCTAAGGGCTGGGAGTGAGAATGGGGAGTGACTACAAATGGGCACAAGGTTTCTTTCAGGGTGATGAAATTGTTTTAAAATTAGATTGTGGTGATGGTCGCACAACTCCATAAATTTACTAATATCATGGAATTGTACACATCGAATAAGTGAATTTCATGGTATGGAAATTATATCTCAGTAAAGCAAAAACCATGCAACAGATTCCCTCGCTCTTAGCACGGAGAATGTCTTTGGGGTGTTTTTGGGGCACTGGCCTGGTTCAGCGTTTGGGTTTTCCTCACTCCACACTCTCCCTGGACAGCCAATGGCTTCAAGTCAGGGCAGGAACCATTGACATGACGCAACAATTTACAAAATCAACTGGTTGCCCTTGTGAGGTGAAGTCTGACAAAAGACTCAGTTCAGGGACAAATGCACTCAAAGGGAAAAAAGCTCATGGCAGTGGCAACAATTTAGAGCTGCAATTAAGACACTTAAAGTGTTTAGAGCTGACAAGGAGTTAAAGTAAATGTTGATTCAGTTGTAAAGTTTTCAGCCATAGCCTTGCAAAAAATGGTCTTGCACAACTGCAGGGTTTTATTTATTTATGCATTGTTATTGTCTTTAAAATATTCTCTCTCTCTCTCTTTCTTTCTCTCTCTCTTTCTTCCAGAAAATTTCCAACCAGCTCTTGGGACCCTTAGCGGGGAAGACTGGAAACAGGTCTGAAAAATGCATTCAAGATAATTTCAAAAATCACCCTTTAACGAGTACCATATTCCCTCCAATTTTCCCTTATATGTGATCCACCATTTTGCAAATACTGATGTATAAAGAATGCATTGAATGTGGCAAAAGTTGAAGATAGCCCCTGTGGATAAGACCTAATGGACACCATCCTGAAATAATACATACAGCTCAGCCTCCAGACATGTGTCTTCAATTTAAAATAATTCAGCAATCATGTTCAACCAAAACCTGATTACACAAAATGGGACTTTTTAACTCCCAGACTTGGATCAAATTTTGAGGCCACAAAAAAAAAGAGGGGGAGATAATATGTGCCATGTTTATATACTCATATGCTCCAGATACTGTGATTAAATGATCCACACACGAATGTAACTATTTCTTGGAGCTTATCAAAGCAAAATTACTATTTTCCACCTATAAATATTGGTCTCGCCTTTATGAGAACTTGTGGGAAAGTCCTGGGCTGAGATGCAAAGGAAAGGAAAGGAAGCTGAAAATCAGTTGAGTTCCTGAATCAGAATATCGTGGTTTGCAAAGCACTGAACTGGGTCTCATTCTCTACTTTCTTGGAGGCCCAGGAGAGAGGAGACCGATTGGGCAGAGTGGGCTGTCTCTGGGGTGGCACTGGAATGCCCTGCACAGGTTGTGGTCCCCAGAAGATGCTCTGTCCGTCCCCTTTGATCTTTTACTTTGTTGCCAGCTGCCTCCCTTCTCCCTTATCCACATGGTTGGTCTCCTTTCTTTTAGGCAAGTTGGACCTCTGCCTATATTTTGATTTCTGGGATTCTAATCCTTCTCCTTTGATAGACTGCCCAATACTTCAACGGCTACCATTTATCAGTACTTATTATTTCGAATCACTTTGATCAGGAGAAACAGTAGATATAAAAGTGTTTGGTGAGTACCAAGCAATGGTCTCTAGTGATAAGATTGTCATAGAAATACAAATGCCCAGTTCAATTTGAATTTCATATAAGTAACAAATAACTGTTAGTATGTGTATGTCCAAAATAAGGCACATGACAATGGTCTAAAAATTAGGCAGCACAAACCTAGGCTTTTGGTTTGTGTTTTGTTTTTCAATAAGATGAACATATTTCAGATGGGTGGTTTGCTTTTCAAATCGGTCATGTTTCTGTTCTTGCTTTTGTTTACAGGTCTTAAGGGTATTTTATGAGTTAAAAGAAGAAAGCAGGATTTTGGGTACTGGCCAACGGGAGAGTTCCTATTGCTTTGGATTCTGACTTTGGAGCCTGAATTGGGGATGTGTGTGGAGGGCGAGAGTAGGGGGGGTCAAGTAAGCTCTGGAGGAGTGTGGCTGGGTGGGGGCTGCTGGTGGTCTTGGAGCATCCATACACCGGTCTGTCCCCAAAAATCTGTTACTAAAAATAAAAGAGCAAAATTTGCAAGTGATTTGCTTCTCCCCTCTACCTCCCCAAATTGGAGTGGCTTCAGTATTATCTCTTTAATAACTTCATTTTTAATCACTCGCATACTGGGGGGAGAGAAAGGTGGCTTGAAAGGCCATGTTCTGCGAATCCCAGGTAAATAGACGAGGCCCCCAACCACCTGTCAGTCATACGAATATCAACTGTCAACATGCGCCGGGGCAAAAGATGAGGCTGAGATTCGCTGCTCTCAGCAGATGATTCCAGGAGGAGAAACCCAGAGTTGAGCTTTCTCAGCATTCCAAGGCGCAATTTCCTGCTGTACGGTGGACTCCAAATTTCCTTCAGTTTCTTAAAGTCACAAATTCAAGAAGAGACGCTATCTTCCCTTCTTTCTCTTCCTTTTTTTCTTCCTTGATAGAGCCAAATGTATTGTTAGGGTCTACTCTGTGTCACACAGGCTTGGCTTCTGCCCTTGAAGAGCTTGTAGTTCAGAAAAAGAGGAAGAGCATTTTATGAGGAGATGGAAGGTAAAGGCAACTGACAGGGTCGGCAGGCGTCAGGGAGAAGCTGGGTAGGGAAGACAAAGGCAGCATTATGCAATGAGACTAGGGGAGTATACAGGTTCCTGATAGGGCTTATCGCTGGGGAGAAACCAACCACAGCAGGTATATCAGGCACGGGAAATTTGGGTAACTGAAGCTTTCAAAATATGGAGTCCTTGCCATCCCCTGGTGGGTGGGAATTGTCTCTATATCAACCACAGAAGGGCTGCTTTGAGACATTGTTCTGAGCTCCACCTGGGTTCTTTTCTCTGTTGCAGCCAAATTTCAGAGGACAGGGGAGAAAAGCCTTAGTTTTGCTTATTTAAAGGTCAATGGAATGTGATTTTATGTAGATATCCTGGGTTTTGGTGGCAGGACTCATTTCATTCTTCCTTATATGAGCCTTAGTGATTTACAGGTTTTCCTCCCCCTTTAGATTGTAAGTCCCTTGAAGGCAAAGATAATATTCCATTTGTCTCTGTCCCTAACAGTACTTTGTAGTGTCTGATCCATCATAGGGACTCTGTAAATATTTCGATGCATAAAGGAAACAAAAACAACAAAAAACCACTTCTTTTGTTCCATTTAAAATATCCCTAACTAGTTTCTACGGACATGTTATACGTAGATATACCCTAAGAAAGAGTCTTTTGAAATTATGGCTTGAACAACAGATCAAAATCAATTTCCAAATGAGTTTTTTGGTAGAAAGCACTACACACACACACACACACACACACACACACACACACACACGCACACATACACCACACTTACTTTACAGCAATAAAAAAGTCATTTGTGAATTTAAGAACTATAGAATAACAATAGATAATCCACACTCAGTTATGATATGTTTCTAAGGCCAGAGCATGAGTCAATGAAACACACAGGTCATCTTCAAACCACTCAAGACTTGTGATGCTTCAAAAGGAAAAGCCTGCTGATCTGTGAGTTTTGCCGCCTTTGTTTTGCATATTCAGTCCCTCTTTTGGGGAAAGCAAAACAGCGAGTCATGGACGATGTATTATTCCTTCAGATCCAAGGGGACATTGTTGGTAAGATGTGTAATTGTTTTTGGTGTGCTACTAAGAAAGGCAGAAGTGTCATGGAAACATCCCATATTCAGAGACATTAAAGGGTGGAAAAATGCATGTCTCAAAATCTATGAAATATGAATGGTTCTGCCTAATGGTTGGCCCAGGGATTTGCATACTGTAGGTGGTCAATAAATATTCGTTGACACGAGTGAGTAAATAAAGACGACAAGCAGAAATCCTTGGGTTTTATACTGCACAGGGTCAGTCTCTGAGAACGGTGGACCAGATCTCTTCTTGATGTTTTAAGTAATCACTGAGGAGGGGCACGGCTCTCTGATTGGTAAAAACAAAACAGGACATAAACACACAGAGAAAAAGGTTGCAGACTGCATCCTGCCAGCCTACCCCCAGAGGAGTTGGGCCTTCTGTGTTGTTCATGAAAGGATAATGAATTTTTCATCCCCACTGTCCCCGGCGAACAGGGATTTTTTTTTTTTTTCTGAACAATCAAAGGAGGGATTGTTTTGTGCAAGAATCACACTGAAGTGTGTAAGAATGTGCGAATGAGTGTGCATAGGTGAAGGAAGGCAGGTGGATAGAAATACACAACAGAGAATTAAAAATTCCTTTAACAAAAGCCTGCTGGGTTTAACACACACATCAAAACACAGCACACACTTATGACTGAACCCACAGATCTCAGCTTGCAATTTATCCTCTCCGTGATAAATACGGGCAATACTGAGGTCATCTTCTAAGTCCCCCGTCCCCCCACCCCACATATAGTTGACTGTTCAACAGAGCTTGTCAGGCGGCTGCAGGTAAATCACCTCCAGATCAGAGCTCCATGTACACACGATCTTCAGAGCTTTTGCAAAGTCCAGGGACAGAGAGCGACGGGTCCAGAATACAGGTATCCCTTCATAGCCTGTCCTACTTGAGTTTTGTGTTTTGTTTTGTTTTCTTTGTCCACCAGTAATGAGGCTATATTCTCTAATATGGACCTCCTCATGAATTGGCTTCTAGTTCATCTTTTCCGGGGGAGGGGATGGGGGGATTCCTACAAGAAAACCAAGGAGCCATTTCATTCAAGAATAGAATTCTAGTTGTGGAACAATGACCTGCCTTTTAAAGTACTCTTTTTTTATTTTTTTTTAATTTTTCTATGCTTATGCTAGACCCGCCTAAGAGTGTTTCAGTTTTCAGGAGGACAAGGCACGAGTCTCACTATTTTCATCCAGCAGAGTGTTAACCAAGGCCAGAGCTTAAGCATTTGATCATTGTTAGGCTCTGTCATGAAGGATTTAATTAAAGGATTTAATCACTGCATGTGATTCCAGTGGGTATTACCTTAGGGCCTGGCACAGGTTTTTAAACCTCATACCCACTCAACTAGTATGTATTGAATGAATGAATGAATAAACGAATGAATGATGTGGAGAAGCACACAACTCCTGTACCACAGGTTAGGATTTTTGAGTATATCTAAATTTTTTGTTTCCTGACATGCATTCTGAAGACTGGATAAGAATTGATCTTCAAAGAATATTGAGGGGTGGTGGATTTAACAGAGATTTTCAAACTCTTGCTTGTGATTCCTCTGAAATAATTTTGAAATTCTCTACCCTTGTCACACATGTAGGTTGGCATCGAAAATTTTTCATCACGAATTGCAACCGTTACAGACATATTTTCTGACATGTTTTAAATACTGAGATTAAAAAGTAAACTGTTACATTACTCTTTTAAATGCACCCACAGAATCTAGATTCCATAGCAGTTTGATGCCTATCTTACCATTTTTTAAATATATGGAAACAGATTCTTGAAATTTTACATTTCTCTATATTCATAAATGCATTATTTACTTTCTCCTTCCCCTCCATAATTTCATCCTAATAAAATGTATTTTTAAGCTCAAAAGTCTTGTTACTGAACACTTCGTTTTACTTCTTTGCAGCAAAAATATGTAAATGATTTAAAATGAATATTTTTTATTCATTGTGCCTGTAATACCATTGATATTTAACAAATAGCCATCTCTTATAAACTTTGATTTAAATTACTAAACATGAAAAGTAAAAGTGACTGAACATTCACCACTTAACAAGATGGAAGAGGCACTTTGTTAAAATCAGAATCCAAATAAGGTCCATACATGGCATTGGGTTGATATGTCTCAAGTCTCCCACGGTCTTCAAATCCCACCTTTTCTCCCCCCTCGACCTTCCTCTCTCCCTCCCTCCAATTTATTTATGATATCAGATCCATTTCCCTGGTATTTCCTATAAATTATTAGTTAAATCTAGACACTTGATCAGATTCAAGTTTTTTGGCAGTAATATTTTATTTTAACCAATAATATGTCATTTGTGCACCTTTTAAATTTTTTAAGCTTTTAAATTTGGCTGTACCTGCCTTTCAATCCAAGCTACACAGATGAGTAAGCAAACATCTTCACACCAAAAGGATGGGGGACAATGGTGTCAAATAGGCTGCACCTAGATGACAGGGCAGGAAGGTTCTGTGTGGGACGCAAGGGGTTCCCTGGGCATGTCCCCACACGTCCTTGTCCAGTCTCCTGGCAATGGGAACCTAAAGCAACCCAATAAAGCCAAGGCCATCAAGCACTCGGGTCATCCATATCAAAGGTCTGATCATCCCAACAGGTAAAGAATCTAGCCACCTGAGTCGCTGGCAGATGTGGGGGCCACATGGGAAGGGAGGTGGAAGTGGGTTTCAGTCATATCTGTTGTCCTAAACACACATATCTCCCAAGACAAGCATGAATTCTTTCAGTTCCGTATAACTGGCCGCTTTAAGAAAAGCAAAACATTTCCTGGGCCATAACTTGATTCTCTCTGGGTTCTGTAAGTCATGTTGCTTGGTTCTTCCCTTAATATCCTTTCCTCCACACATTCTTCTTTCTCTTTGAGCCTTTGCTGGCCATACCCTAAGTTTTCAAAAAAAAAAAAGTAAAGATGACTATTTTAATAAGTCTTGTTATGTTCTTGGCCAAGGGTCATTGATCTCCTGCTAGCTCTTCCTTATAAAAGTTTAAAAATCCATTCTGCAAGTTGCACAGGAGAGCACAGAACCTAGTTAGTGTGTGTACAAACTAAATACATTTTCAACTACTTGGATAAAATGTTTTGTAGCAAGAGGAAGACCAAGAATAAAGTGTGGAAAAAGATATGAGGTTATAAAGGGAGTGAGAGAAAATGAAGGGAGGCAGGAGAAATCTGTGCTTATAACCCGTAGAGGATCGTTATTCCTTTGATCCATTTCCTCACAGGTATTCAAATGGTTTCCGTTTCTGACTTCATGCAAAGGGCTATTTCCTAGGGTGTCATTTGACTAATGCTGTCATGTTTCCAGCAGCCTGGTTAGGTCAAAGGCAGCCATTCCAGAGGGATGCCTGAGGGTTCTAAGCTGAAGATCAGCTCTCCAGGACTGGAGTTCTTCACTATACCTGGCCTCACTGCCTGAAATTCCACGTTAGGAAATTGCCCTTGGAAATAATAAGCATCCCGTTTTGTCATGCCAGCACCCCTGAGAAAAGTCTTGCAATGAAGTCTCACAGCTGCCCAGGCCTTCCCTCCTACTAGGAGGTGAGACCTGGTGCCAGGAGAGTGGAAACGTGAAGAGTAATTTTGGGTACAGACCACTTCCCGTGTGACTTCCATGTCAGAGTATGGCGGCCCTGGGCGGAAGGCAGAGCTCTGAAGAAGAGACAGTGGAAGAGACAGATCTGCTGCTCTGTATTCCTACTAGGGTTGAGCCCCACCAGCTCTGGGCAGAGGTTCTGGACTGGAGAGTTTAGGGCACGGGTCATCTTCTCAGGGAAGTGAGCCGGATCGACTAGCTTTTGAATGAGCTAAGCAAATGTAATAAATAAACCAAGAATCTAGGGGAATGTAAAAAAATTAAGGGGATTGAAATATAGTATCCCAAGTTTTCCCCCCAAGATGACAAACACTATTGTTTTTAGGAGAAAGAACATGTCTTGCCCTTGATAACATTAAAAGAGCAAGAACCTTTGAATAAATGACACTTCTTCCCAAGAAAGAACATGACACTTCTTCCCAAGAAAGAACATTCACAAATTTATAATCTCTCTCTCTCTCTCACACACACACACACACACACACACACACACACACACACACACACAGAGCATGTTATATCATTGCTCTTCCATTTCTGAGTCCATAAAAGCTTTGTTATGAACTGGTATTTGGAAAGAACTGGCTTAGAGAATACAGTTGTCACTTATAGTTTCTGAATGTATCTCATGCTATGATGTATAAGCAGGTCAGAATTATAGGGAGGAGCCAAAATGAAGTTGAGAAAGTCGGCGGAGGGTGGGGGGCGGGGGGCAGGATCATTGACGTCTTTATGTTGCAAACCGAGGAGTTTGGACATTATTCTGTAAGTAATGAGGCAGCTCAAAGAGGCCTTAGAACAGAGTGGTTAGATCAGAGACTCTTGATCCAGGCTACGTGGGTTTAAATCCTAGTTTGGCTGCTTAGTACTGTGTGAACTTGGACAAGTTTCTTAACCTCTCTGTGCCTCAGTTTCCTCACCTATGAAATGAGGATGATAGCAGTAAGTCCTAGTGTTATGGGACTTTTATGAGGATTAAATAAGATAATATGTAAAGTGCTCAAAAGGTATCTGTCCCCTTGTAACAATATTGTTTTACTGGATGGAAATTAAGGACTCAATAACATGACATACCACACAACCAGCTGCTTTGAGCCATTTCCTGTTTCTAAGCCTCAGTTTCCCCCTTTACAAAATGAAGACATTAGGTGAGAGGCTATAAGATCTTCTCTCTCTGGTATTCTCTGGCTGTAGTTACAGTGCAGTGATATGCTTGCATTTGAACTTTAAAATGGGCCTTGGTCCCTTGCCCTGCCCATTTAAGGCAAGAGACTGACAGCTCAAATGGAACCAAAGCTCTTTAAGCAAAAGAGCTCACCTGACTGTCAAGTGTAATCCAACGAACTCCCATGAGAAGCCATCTTCCAATTCTCAGGAAAGAAAAAAAAAAGCAAAGCTGTCTGATAGCTTTTGAATTTACACAAACCAGGTCTCCTCCCACCCGAGTTTTTGAGCGTCTCAAGCCAAATGAATTCTCAATGTCAGCAGAATCTTACATATGTTATGCAAAAGCATAGCACTGGAACCCAGAGGAATGACATAAATAATGTAAATTGAGCATCCATCTTAGCCCCGGCCAGATGAAGTGGGAGTGGGGGCCACACTTAGCTAGTAGAGGCCTGGCAATGGTCACCGGGGCAATACAGTCTACAAGAGGTGTCTGGCTAGAGCTGCACGTTTGCAGGTGGAAATACAGTACTTGATGCAAGAAAAATTGTGAGGGGCTGTGACACAAGGTAAGGAGACAGAGAAACAGAGACGCAGACAGTGGGGCAGAGAGAAGATGTGCTCACAGAAGGGGGCCAGCATTGGTTTTGAGTAAGGACAAAACATGGAAGTATCACCCTTTGAATTCTCGCCATGGCATCCTGATCGAGCTGTTGATTCTGTTTGTGCCTAAATTACATAGGACTGTGAATTACACTTGGAAATTGTCTGGGCCCATCCCTTAGCAGATGGGAAAACGGTGGTGGCAAATGAAATTAGCAGGCTGCCTTGTGGAAAGAGCTCCTATGCCTTTCCTCCTCCATGCTTGTAGAGTCTGCATGGGGTATAAATGCCAGGACCATCACTGGGAGGTATTTCCATCATGAACCAAACAATCATTAAAACAACAACAACGACCCTTTTCCCTTTTGCAGATTTAAGACACAGATTTCTTTTCCAAGAAATTGCGGACTGGTTTTAACCTTGGAGGTTTGGGTTGGAGTAGGTGTGAGATGAGGCTGGGAGATTTCTCCTCCCTGCCCTCACTGTCCACCCTGAACTACAGTATCCCTTGAGAATTCAGCCCTGAGCACAGATGGAACAGCAGAAATGAGCAGAAAATCAGCATCCCGCGGATGAAAGCCTGTTCCCTTACCCCTTAGCAGGAAGCATGCTGGCCAAAACTAGAGGTTTCTACTGAAATAGCAGCTAACCACAGTTCCTCGGAGGGTTCCAATTGAGAGATGGAGCTCAGGGAGCTCCAAACAGCCAGCACAGCAGCCCCCCGCCCCATGAAATCACCCTCCTCTGAGTAGCAGGCTTCCGGGAGCCAGCTAGGGTTTCCATAAAATCTGGGGACTTGGGAAACCGTTTCACTAAACTTGTACCCTAGAGGAAATCATAACCCAGCAGACAGATACTCAAAATCATAATAATCATTATAACAACTATAATAATGATGATAATCATACTAGCTACAATCATAAATATAAGTGTAATAAAAGCTAACACTTATTTAATGCTTATCGTGTACCCACCACTGTGTTTAGCACTTTATATGCATTTCTCATTTATTCCCAAGACAAGACTTTGTGGTAGATACTATTATTAGCTTCACTTTAGCGGTGGTGAAACTGTGATGCAGGGAAGAGAAATGTCTTGCAAAGGTCACGATGGTAGATTGATCGCCAAAGTGGTCACAACTCTTCACTATTCCCAGTATGCATACTCTGCAATGTGACTTTGCAGCTTTGGGCTGGTCTCCTGGCTTGATTTTGGCCAATAGAATGAGGCTTTGTCTCTAGTGTCCCAGTTCTGAGCCTAGACCTCCAACACTTCTACTCTTTCTCTTGGAATTCTCCCAGGCTGTCAGGTGAACAAATCCAGACTAGCCTGCTGTAGGATGAGAGACCACGTGGAGCAAACAGAGATAAGCTGTCCCAACTGAGACCATCCTAGACCAGCCAGCCTCCTGCAGACACTAGAAAGAGTCCAGATGAGCTCAGAGGAGTCTGGCCCAGATGAGCAGAACCACCAAGCTGATCTTCTGACTAGTGAGTCATAATAAGTGGTTGTTGATGTAAGCCACCAAATTTTGGAGTGTGTGTTACACAGCAATTAATAACCGAAACAATGACCCAAGTAATGCTCGCATTCCCATCAGGTTTCTTTACCCCAAAGTCCTTTGCCTTTTAACTTCCAATGTCTAGTGACACACTGCCATATTCTCTATCTCACTCACAAACACTATCTTCTCTAATTCCGCCTTTCTCTTTCCAGTAGGTTCCGGTAGCAGATATTTCTGTTTGCCCACTGATATTCATTTGCTGGCAATATATTTAGGGATATATGTAGGAATCCCAGCTCTGAGGGCAAATCTTGATTGACAAAGCCAGCAGTGATGACTGCAATTCCTTCACCGGCTGTTGAACAGGACTGAACATGTGACCATTCTGGACAATGAGATAGAAGGGTGGGCCAACCGGAGGAAAGCTTTGGGGAAGGATTTCTATTTTTCTGAGGGCAGAATCACCAGAACAGACAGTCTTTTTCTGATTTTGTTTGTTGTCCACTACTTTGCAACAATGAAGGGGGCCCACATAAGGCTGAAGGTAACACTAAAAACAGCAGAACATGGACACGAAGATCACTGGGGCCACTGAGACACTGAGATAGAACCTTGCTTGGGGTCCATACTGTTTTTCCTTTGAATCTTCTCTTTTGTTTAAGCATGTTTGATTTTTTTAAAAAAATTGTAGCCAAAAGCATCCTAATAAATAGAGTCCCAATTATCAGTTAGAACGCTCCAGCCATCTGGTTGTGAGTCCTTTATGCCTACAAAAAACAAAGTAAAAGGCCTGTATTCCTACAAGAACCAAACTAAAGGTTCGGAGGGCTCTGAAGCTGTTTCACAGGAGGGAGGCTCCAACGTCTCGGGGAGCCATATCTGCTCCTGTTGGCAGACTTCAGCAGGGAGGGGCCCCTGTGGGACTTAGGGCAGGGTAACTGCAGGATGGGGGGAAGGGAGGACATAGTGGGGAAGTTCTGGGGAGCATGCCCGAAGTGTGGCCAGAGATCCAAGATGACAACAGATGTTCAAGCGATGGGTATTCTTGGAGGTATTCTCCCTTAGGTTGGTATGGCCTTTTCCTCCCCGTTCCTCTCCTCCCAGGAAGCACACGGTATGTGCTTTGATTCAGCAACCGCACTCAATATATTAAACGACTGCTATGCTCTGCTGCAGACCGATCACAACAGAGGGCTATTGCAGTGCTGGGGCAGGGTCTGGGCGGCCCCTGTGTGTGGACCATGGGGAAGTTGGGGGTTGTTGTGGGAAGGAGGTCCTTTAGGACGGGTCAGGGCAGAAAGCATAGAAGAGGATACTATGGGACAGGACAGTGGGAGTTTCCTAGTTTGGATGAATTTCCCAAAAATCGAAGACAAATATTAACACCTCGTCCAGCCATACTGGGGCATGGCAGACTCATCTCGTATGTTCTGCATTCTGTGTGTATCTGTCTGTTCTGCCAGCTTCTGTACCCCAGAGGCCAGAGGCACGGGATATGTACTCATCTGCATATCCTCAGCACTCAGCACAACCCCCGGCACACAGGCCCGCACAACGCCGTTCAATGAACCGAGAGGCATCGTCCGTATAAGTCGCTGAGACCCATTCTCTTCATCTAGTTCAGAGTCTGAATAAAGAGGAGCCTGAGTGGTCGCAGCCATTTTTCCCTGAAACAAGTCTTTCTTTGGAGCAGAGTTATGGAGAATTAAGGTGACCTCTGATGTTCTGACCTCCTTCGCCCTGAGGTAGCTCAAGATTAAACTGTCTCTTTGAGGAGAGCAGATGGCAGAGGAAGCTGGGGGGAGAGCGCAGCCCCCTGCGTCTTGCAGGCCTCGGAGCACGCTGCGCCGGAAGCTGCCCGGGTCTCCATCATCATTAGCGATTCAACAGTTCTCATTTGACTGAGAAAGGGCGCAAAACCCTGCCCCACACAACCTTGCCCTGGGGAACTCCTAAGACAAACCTGGCATCCCAGAACGTGGGCTCTGCCTTGTTCTCCAAGGCACTGCTCTGTCCTATTCATCTTTCTCCCAACACCAAGCGTGGTAGGGGATCAGGGGCCATCTGCTGAGAGCACGGGAGAGGGAATAAGTACATTAATGCATGTATGAATGAATGAATGAATGAATGAATGCATGCATGAATGAGGGCACCCTCCTTTGCAAGCAGTTTTGGCATAGAGAACAGGAAATGAACTTTGGAGTCATATAAATTTGGATTCACATGCAAGTTTTGTCACTTAATGTCTATTGACTTCAGGCAAACTCCTTAATTTCTGTAAGTTTCTGTTTCTTGTGTACAGACAGGTACAATAAAAGCAACGTTAAGGGCTCACAACTCATGTAAAGTGCCTAGTGGAACACCCAGAAGTGCTCAAAATTGTAACTGCTCCTTCTAATCTATATTATTTTCCTTCATTTCATCGTTGTTGTTTTAATATTATCATTGTCATTCTTCTTCTTAAACTCACTACTCAGAGATACTCTTGGCATGTTTTAGAACTGCCTTGTTTGAGTTTCTTCACCTAAATAGTGTCCAGATAAATCAGCATTTAAATGGTCTCTCTGCAGTCTTTGTATCCATGTATAGCCATTTAACTTCCATACACAGAGGAGGAAGATCCCTTTGAAACAAGCCTATGAGAGGATGTCATATCCAAATACCATGGGTACCACTTTAGTTTATCTTCTCCCTCATAATTTTTACTGAGCACTCACATTGTACAGGCACAGAGCAAAGCTCCTTGTTATCCTTATCTCCGCCACACCCAGGGGGGTGGATTCCGACATAAGCCTCGTCTTATACATGAGAAAACTGAGGCTCAGAGAAGTGAAGTCAAGGGAATGCAAGTAGCAAAGCCAGCAGCAGGAACATTGGTTGTCTCCCAGCCTCCATGCCTTCCTCCCCTCAGGGGTAGCATACTTTTGGGTTTGGTGCTATCAGCTCCAGTCCCCACTCCAGGGAGTGACTAATTGCTTTGAACCAACCATGGCAATCCTATTTCTTTTGCCCAGATTGGCTCAGATAAACTGGACTATAGCCAATCAGTGCGGGGCATTCCCCTAGCCAATATCCTGTTTCCCCAAAAAGAATACCTAACCGGACAATCAGCTCTAATGTGTCTTTTGGAGCAAAAATTAATATAAGACCCGGTATTATATTATATTATATTATATTATATTATATTATATTATATTATATTATATTATATTATATTATATTATATTAGACCTGCTCTTATATTATAGTAAAATAAGAACAGGTCTTATATTAGTTTTTGCTCCAAAAGATGCATTAGAGCTGATGGTCTTGCTAAGTCTTATTTTCAGGGAAACATGGTATATTGAAGTGACTGACTCTGTTTCCCTGGCTGGGGGAGACCAGATCTGTCTCTTTTTCCTTTGTGGGACCCTAATGAGGAAGCCCTGACTGCAGCTCACAGCCACCTTGCAACCCAGAGAGGAATTATGGAATCAATCTGCAGATGAGGCTAAAGCAGTAGAGGGAGAGGAGACGCGTCCAGCTCAGAAGCCTGCACTGCTTGTGGTCCAATATGAGCCACTCAATTTCCTTTGCTATCAAGCCAGTTTGTGTTGGTTTTTCTGTTACTTTGAATCCAAAACATTCTAAATGACCCAGCCTTATTCAACCCCCCATCTGTCTGATCCATGAACAGTGTGCACCTCCTATGTATACACCGCTTTCCACTGGTCGTCTTGAAACGCACACCTTTATCGGCAGCCTGGAGCATCACTGTGTCTCAGCCAGGATGCAGCATTTCTGGGGCAGTTAGTTCTCTGGCTGGAAGGCAGAGGCCCCAGGAGGTAGCTGGTGAGCACTTAAGGTCACTCTTTCAAATTAGTGACTGGAGGCCATGAGAACAAAGTGGACGACTATTTCTAGATCCAAGGTAATGAAAACCTCTTCTTGGGGTGACTCCAGCCAAACAAGGCTTTGGAGAAGGGCAGACTTGAGTGGGGACTAGAAAAGCAGACAGCTGCCGTGTGGCTGCTTATCAGGCCTTGACGTATTGAACATGTAAAAATGCTAACCTCCTCCCACTGCAATCTAATTTGTACAAGTGCTTAGCGAGAACACTGAATTTATCAGAGCTTGAAGTACAAAATATTAAAAAATAAATCACTGCTAGTAAAATCATAGAGCTATCAGGAGATCCATTTGAGAAGACAGTTAGCAAAGGCAATCTGAGGTACATTCATCAAGCTTTGAAATCATGGAGGAGGCCGCATCCACAGAGGCTGCCTTCTAGCCAGCCCTAGAGAGTCCTAGAATTTAAGGCTGAGAATAGCTGAATCCTGACAGCTAGGAACAAGAGCATCAGAAACTTTCATAAAGTGTTTCAAGAGATAAAAGAAAATGACAGCCCAAGTATGAGACCGAGAGAATGATTTTCTTGCTTTCCTGTTACCTGGGCTCAGCCTTCCTGGGGGCACCCATGGTGGGGACTGCTTTCAGTCTCTCCCCCTGCAGACCTGTCTTAGACGAACTTCTAAGCCCAGCTATAAAGACAATTTCCCAGATGTGCGGTTCAAGTAACTCTGACAATTAAGAATCTTCTGTATTGGGTCTCAAGTCTTTCTGACTGCCTGCCATTGAAGGAACCATGCTGACCTCACTGGGAAGGGTGCAACCTTCCTGCTTATCCAGGGTGAGCCTTGCACAGGACTGGGCATCGTAAATTCTGACTGATCAGTTTCTCTGTTCAGGCCTTCAGCTTCCTAAAAGGTCTGATCCCTTGGCGTCTGGGCTGACCCACCCTACCAATGTGCAGTGTCACACACAGGGCTAGTTTCTGCAGCCCTGACTATTTCTCCAGGCCTCTGAAGGGAAAGGATGCCAGGCCAAGGCCAAGGCTGAGACCCGGCTCTTTCCTCCTTCTGCCTGCCCCATACAGTGTGAGAGGGGATGACCTTGACTAATTTGTGTTAAGCATTTTTTTAAATGAGGCAGTATAACATGATGGTTTAGAGAGCAGTGCTTCTCATATATTTGTGGTGAACGGCCAGTGTTTTATACTTTCGATTTTTCACAGAATAATATGTAGATTTTTTTTGGAAATATCTCTGTATATCTAGCATGCAGTTTGCACACATGTGACTCACAGTGCATATTTGACAGCCCTGGGCTCATCCAAACCCTATTTATTGAGATATGCCCATTGATCATGCACTTGGACATCACGGCAATGGCAAATTATAAAAGATTCCCGAAGTGTCCTTTTATTTAGGTTCTGTACTTCTCCCAGGCTGGTTCACATCTACAGTTGGCACTTGGGATAACCATCATTTATACCAACGTTTCTCAAAATGTGGTCTTTGGACAAGCAGCACCAGCATCACCTGGGAACTTGTTAGAAATGGAAATATTAGGCTCCCTCCAGAACCTAAGGAATCAGAAACTCTGGGGATGGAGCCCCAATATCTGGACTTTTACCAGTGGTCTGCGTGATTGTAGGCCAGTTTGTAGAACCACCACTCATGTAGTTGGACAGTGGAACGAGCTAACAGCAACAGATATATGTTAGGAGATTTTTTTCTATTAGCGCCTTAAGTATCAATCAAAGGAAATGGTTATGTCTGTTTTAGTGACTACTGAGCTCAACTTTTTTAAGCTTTGAATTATACTTGCTCCAAAGTCAATGAGTAGTACATTCCATAGAAATATACTTATAGATTCATCTTAACCAAGCCCACAATTTGGGTTTCCAAAATTAATCTTTAACAGGTTTAAGAGTGACTGACCATTTCATATTTCATAGCTTCTTCTCACTGCACTCTTATCTTTTGCACCATTTTCAGCAACTCTTCAATAGCAGCACACACAAAGAGAGGCTCAGAAGGAAGAAATACTAAGGGAGAAAGCTGAGTCTCCTTGAGAGCAAGACTCCTGAAAGCCCTGTCTGTCTCCCTAACACCTGGCTTACTATAGACACCCGGTCCATCTGAATGGAATGGATGAGTGGATGAATGAACAAATGGAAGAAAGAAATTTGATAAGCTAGAACACTTTGCGATAGGATGTCCTGAATAATTGAACTTTCTTGTTAATTGGCATATCCTTTTTGCTCTGGCTCTTATTTTTAAAACACTTCCTGAAAAAGGGCATTTTGTTTTTCATCTAATTTAAATTTCTATTAGTTGCAACCCAAATGTCACCTGACTAAACGACAGACTGCTCAAAGGTGAGGAAATAATTGCACAAGTTTCTCAGGTCATAAAATAGTAAAACTGAGCATTTCATTTTTGAGCATTTCATTATTAGGAATGAATTTTATTGGAAATCACATGCAGAGAAAAGCAAGTAAAAGTGTTATAGCTCATGAAGCTTGGCACACATACGCCATTATTTGGGGTGAAATGTAATTATTTTTATTACTAATACTTAAATTCAGCACACCCGCATTGGGCATTACCATGAGTAAAATTGGTAAAATGGTTCTGTAACAAGCTCAGAGTTGTTCAGGCAGGATTTATCGAAGAGAAATAGGGAAACTAAGCAAAGAAAATTATAAAACATAAAAAAATATTGAGAGAAAAGTAGAAACATCCACCACTGATTTGCATACATAGGGTCAAATGGCTGAAATGATGGACGGATTCTTCATCTAAAACTTCACTGGTACAGTGCTAAGACAACCCACTGATTTGAGCGGTTCGATCCTAAATGGTCTGAATTGATGGGTCAGTTGGAGTGCCTTGAGAATCTGTCTGTGACGTGTTTGTCTTGAATACAAGGCCTCACCTCCTTTGGAAATATCTCCAGACACGCGCCATCCCTACTTAATGGAGAACAAAAGTTCTGTGGCAATATAAACGCAAGGAGACCTGGGCGTACCACCCAGAAATTTCCAACATCTGGCTCAGAGTTCCCTTTATGATTGAAGCCAGCTCATACTGGAGAAATTGATAGTCGTTTCTAAAACAAAAATTTCAAGTGTGACCGTTACATTTTGAAGGGTGCCCTGAATTCAAATCTTAACTCTCCCTCTTTAGCCTTAGGATGGTACTCTGTGTAATCAGAATAATGGTACAACCTAGTTCATAGCATTTTTTTAAAGGATTAACTAAAGTGTTTATTGTCATGCCTTCGCATTTAGTTAATATTAACTATTGTTACTAGTTACTCTTCATCAAGCGTCAAGCATAGGGATTTCTTGGTTTGCCAACAACATCTCCTTGGTATTAGATAGTTGAGTTAAGATCCAAAGTCAGAAATTAGATGCCTAATCACACACTCTTCACTCTAGTGCTGAGTGTGCATCACACTATGAGCTGGTTGTGAAGGAAATGATGCTTTTCCCACTCAAAACGTATCATCCCTGGAAATATGCCAGTTGATGGCCATGAAGCCAAAGAGAAAAAGCAATAAATAGTACCGGCCTCTGAAAAGAGGAACAAACTAAAGAGAATTCCAAACTCATGCCTGCCAAGTTTTCCCTTATTTGGAAGTAGCCCATATGAAATTCTAGAACTCTCTACAGGTCACTCACAGTCTGTCCATTAGCTTTCCTGTTTGCTGTCTTCTTGTCTACTTACATCAACTTTTCTTAATATTTAAGAACTTTTCAGGAAATTCAGTTTTAGAAAGACAGCAAAGGAGCTTTGAATTGGCAAAAACTTCACATTTCAGAGGTGAGACTAATCTAAAGAAACACACTATTATCTTAGTAATTTCCAATTGTTCCTGGAAGCATTTTACTACAGAGACCACTGCCAGCTATTAAGTAGAGGAGACCCGTTTTGGTTGCCAGAATTAGCTGAAATTAAGATCCTTTGACATCTTCCTACAGAAAAAAGTCAGTTTCAGTACAAACAATTCAGAATTTAATAGATTATGACAGGTTATAAAATTCTATGCATTTGAAAGAAAAGCTTTGCTGGTGGAATAATGTGTTTCTAATTTACACATAATAGGTCCATGAAGCTATGACTAGAAGGACATTAAAGTAATGAGGAAATTCCAGTTATAGACACTTTCTGTAGAGATCTGAAAGATTATGATTAGGGCAGTCATTTCCCCGGGTGCCTTATGTAGCTAAAGCCCAAACGAAGGTGGCTAGGACAAAGAAGGGAGACTGGAAGGGCAACAAACTCCAGTTTAGAGAGTAGGGAAAGCATTTTTGGGATAGCTACTCAACCCAGAGGTGGGGGATTTTAGTAAACTTAATACATACTGTATCACCTGAATATCCACCAAGGGCCCAGCCCTGGATGATTGTCCACGAATGAGGAAGAATCATCAATGCCATGAGCAATAAGAAAGGCAATGGGGTTTTTGTGGATAAAACTCTTCCTTCCCCGATAGAAAAGAATTCTCCTTTGCTTTGATTCTTTGTCCACTGTCATCCAGTCAAGCCACCCTTCTCCAACCTACCCATTATATCACCATGAAAAATGGACCCACTGAATGCTTTCATTATTTAAATAATGCTCCATGCTACTACTACTTATTTAAACTATATACTCAGTGGCAAAGAAAATTTGGAGTGTCTCATTTGATATGGCTTTGGGCAGACGTTCTCATACAGAGAACATACAAACTGATACAGAGGTAGGGAAAGCGACTCATGCAAAAGAGCAGAGAACATGGTGGTGATAAAAGGCACACGCTTCACTTTACCGCCAATTAGTCTTTTCCTGGCCTTTTTTTTTAGATCGGTTTCTCAGGTGTAAGTTGATATAAATTAGACACCTGCTTTCTGACTAGAAAGTCTTGTTCTGTCATTGCTTCTGCTATTATTTATATTTTGGGTGCTCCATCTAACATCTATTAGTGGTCAATACTGACCACCCAGGTGTTAGACGATCTGGCCAATAAGAGTTTCATGGTGCTCGTGTACTTTCTGTCTGTCTTCAAAACAAATACATATTTTTTTGAGTACCCTCTTCATGCCAGGCATGTTCTAGGTACTGAAGAACAAGATTCCTGGATCCTTAGAACTTCCATTCTGGGAGTAGACGTGGGAAGGTGGGAGATAGCCAATTCAGAAAATAAGATAATTTTTTGTGCCTCATTTTCCTCACGTGTCTCTTTGGTCTGTTGGGATCTCTTCTACTAGAGAAGGCTTTCTTAGCCTTGGCCTTTCCTTCGAATGCAAAAAAAAAAAAAAAAAAAAGGAAAAAGAAAAACAAAAATGTCAGTCACCTCTTATCTAAAACCCTGCCATTGGCCCAGTCTGAGAAGATGATGGATTTACAATTTAAAGGTCATCATATAACCGCAGAAGAGTAGAAAAGGTCCAAATAAAACAAAGGAATGTTTATGTCAGTTTTGCTTTTCCAAAGCCCATCTCTTCCTCATTTTTTCAAGAGGCATGATATTTGGTTACAAGATACTATTCCCTTCTTCATCCTCCATAATGAAGAGCATCTTTGTGACACTAAATAGCTGGGCAGTCAATTCAGCTAGAGAAAACAAACCCCGCCACAAGTTGTTTTGCATCAAATAGAAAGGTAATCTTTTTACTTTTAATCTTTCAGCTGGTCTGCAATCTTGGGGTGTTTTGGAATCCATTTGTCTATAATGCAAATTTTCTTCAAGAAAGAACATAATAGGATTCGTTCTTATCCTTCTGTAGTCATGTGCTTTCTTCATTAATAAAATTTCCAGAAATAAGATCAGGAGCTGGTTGCCCCATTCATTTAGAATGTACTGTTTTCCACTGTACTCAGTAGAAGTTCTTAATACAATAACATGAGAATTTTCTTGATATAGGAGGACAAAAATCTGGGTTTTTGCTGTTCTCAGCATCTTCAAAACTTGAAATTTTCAATTCCACTTGAAGTAAAATCATTCTTGTGAACGAATTTTGGACATAAACTTGGGTTATTGGGCAACGAGGGGTTGAAGTTACTTCAGTGATTTTTAACATAAAGAAACAGTCCTGGTCTATGGCTGAAAAAAAGATACACTCTTGTCACTGTTAGGACTTTCAGAGAACTAAACTCCCAATAGACCAAAATTTGGCCTCCAGACTGGTCTGTGATTTCTTCCAGAGGGAGTCCATGTACAGATAATCACATTTATTTCCTTGTATAACCTCTCACGTGAATTTTTGACTTGGAAAGAATCATAAAGGTCAGTTAGTGTTATCTCTACTCCTCCCAAGTCTAACATTTGTATCTCCTAAAGGACCAAATGTAGTTACAAATAAATCATCAGCTTGTGATACATGAAAAATTCATAACACAGATGTATGCAATGAGATGTATACAGAGAAGCAATGGAGAAACAAAAGTTGTAAAAAATGTTGCAAGTGGTCAACTGCATATTAGCAACCCATGGTATGGAAGGTACATAACTAACCTGGCTGGACTCTATCCATAGCTTCACCATGACAATTAGAATAAAAACACCTTTGAAACAGAAGTTCCCAGCCGAGTACACTGATGTATTTTCTGCCATGTTTCTATAATCCTTATTTCTTAAAAGTGTCTGTACAGTTTCTGAAATCTACACTTCAAAGTGATGATTTTGAAAGTAACAATATTTCCTTATGCGATGTACTTTGAGTCGAATAATTAATTTGCTTAATATTTAACACATACCTATTAGCTACAAGATACTTAGAAGCAAAGTGAAATGCCTCAAATTGATTCCCATGTACGTAGTAAGGAATACAAGAAGTCTGAAGGGAATTTCTCTCAAAGTTCTAAAATGTACATAGTTTTGACCCTGCAATTCCTACATCTAGGAATTTATCCTAAAACTACAAATTATACTAAAGAAATGGGAAGTAATCCAAATGGCCAATACTAGCTGTTAAGGGAATTAACACTACCTTGTTCTAACAAATAATACCAAATCTCAGTGGCTTAACACAATAAACAATTTCTTTTTTTCTCATGATACAGTTTTGGTGGTTGTTTGGTGGCCTTCCACATAGTTATTTAGGGACCCTGGCTCTTTTTGTCTTGTAGTTCTACTATCTTTCAGAACCTCTAGACCCCTGCATTCATCCAACAGAAAAATGATGAGAGAGTGAAGAGGAATGCCTGGACTTGTTATGGGCTTACATCATTCTGACCACATTCCATTGATTAGAACCTGGTCATGTGGTCACACCCATCTGCAAGGGATGCTGGGAAATGTAATTTTCCACTCTGCCCAAGAAGAGGAAACAGGATTGGAAAGCATCAAGGCCATCTCTGACACATTTACAGATTGGTTAAATAAAGTAAAGTATGGTACATCCATAAATAAGACACTTAATGCAGCCATTAAAAGTGAAGCTGTGGAAGAATATTTAATGAAGCAGAAAAAGTTATGCTACATTAAATGAGTCAGATGACAAAACATTTAGATTATAATCCTGACTTTGTAAAAAAATAGATATATTTTGTCAAAAATATATATTTATAAATAAAAATCCTAGAAGACATACATTAGTGTTTCTTTCTGAGTGATGGGATGAAAGGATTTTCCTTTTCTAGCCTGTGCTTTTCTATATTTTCCCAACTTTATATTGTGAATATGCATCACATTTTATAATCAGAACATTGTTAAAAATAATGTTATTTGAGAGGAGTGCTCTCTAATAGGAATATAATATAAATCATACATGCAATTTTAAATTTAAAAGAATAATATAGTTATTTAACTTAATATATTCAAATATTATTCCAACATGCAATCAATAAAAATTAAAATATGAAAAATTAAAATGTTAATTAAAAAACGTGTACTGCTTCGTATTTATAAAGTCTTTGCAATGTGGCTGTATCTTACACATACAGCAGACCTCAGTTTAGCCTAGCCACATTTCAAGTGTTCAATAGTGATATGTGGGCCGTGGCTACTGTATTGGACAGAATAGGCCGAGAGTGTGAGAAGTGGCCTGGGGGGTAGGTTGGGTAAACGCCTGAGATAGCTTAGAGGAAGATGGTATCTCAGGCCTGTGGTGATTGGGAAAAGATTCGTGAAGGAGGTGGCTTTGGGATTGATATTTGAAGGATATTACTAATAATACCATTGAAAACCATCGTATTGATAGTACCTAATATTTAGTGCTTGCTTGGCATATGCCCGTCATGCCGCTAGGGGTCGGTAGAGAGGCAATGAACTTTCTCAATAGGGAGAAGAACAGCAACAGCAAAAGCGGACACCTGGAGGAAGCACAACACACTTGCAAGTGTTTGGGGGGAGGGAATTGGAACAATACAGTATTGTACTCTCGGGAAAGTAGCAGAAGAAAAGGCATAACGCCAGTTAGAACCTAGTTTAGAAGCACCTTGAATGTGAAGGGAGGAACTTTTTACTTAGTTCAGTGAGGAAGTGTTGTAATAATAACATAAAACACTTCCTCATCACCTGTGGCAGGTGCTGTTCCAGTGCTTAACATGCATGAACTTCCTGCGAGATACATACTGATATTGTCCCTATTTTACAGTCGAGGAAACTGAGGCACAGGGAGGTTAGGAAACATCCCAAGGTTGCACACTGTGAAACAATGTTTGGCAGAGCTTGGATTCCAACCCAACTATTTCTGGCTCCAAAGTCTACTCCTTAACCACTCACAAAGACCATGAATTTTGGAACCAGAGGACCAGATTCACATTCCACGCTCTTCACTCTCTCACTGGAACTTGAAGCCGTTCCCCGAAACTCTGGGAGCCTCAGCTTTTTCCTCCCTGAAGACAGTGCATGTCCTGTCTATCTCACGTGTCATTGTGTGGATGTAATAACACTGGGCACGGAAGCACCAATTCGACTGTCTGGCATAGAGCAGATGCTGATAAATGCTGGCTGCCCTGCAAAATGCCATGGGGAGTCATTTCAGACCTTTAGGCAAGAGAATAGGATGATGGGACTTACACTTTAGGAAGATTTATGCTGGAAAGACCCATCTTCCCTGATTACTCAGCTGGATAGATTGGAGCTGGGAGAGATGTGTTAGGAAGATATTGCAATAGTCCGGATAAGAGGTAACGAGGGCCTGTGCTGGGACAACGACAGGGAGAATGCAATAGTATTATCTAATTGTAGGATGCTAGAGCCAGAACAGGCCCGATGTATCCCATAGTCCAAACTATCCTCATTTTATAGAATAAAAGGGCTGATGTCCAGACTTAAATGACTTATCCAAAGATAAGTCATGAGACTAGTCCAGATTTTCTAGTTTCCTTGTTTACTGATTTTTTTTCTTACCTCATAGACAGTGTTGATGCTACACATCAACACTAGAATTTTCCGTTCTTACTAGAAAAACAGAGTATCTCAATTTTGTCGAAATCATATACTTTCTACTCTTCAGTAACATCCACGCACATTCATATCTTTTCATCTTGTCAGTGGTAATTCCCCGATTCCCTACCCCCAAAGGAAGTAGACTGGAGCTAAAACAATTTCCACACTTTTCATATGGGTAAACTGAGGCACAGGGCAAGATGACACTTATTTCTGGCTCAAATCCTCACACATTTACTTTTAAGTAAGTTTTTAAAACATTGAAGTTTGTTTTGGCTTTGCAATGTGACCAAAATGTTGAGACAGGAACAGTATTCATAAAACTTCATGCTGAACAAAATTTCATGGGACAAAGAGGCTTAGACTTTTCAGGTCATTCAGCTGTTAAAGGTTAACGATTAGGTTCACTTGAAATTATGTGCAAAGAAAGACTATTGTGTTATCAATAGGAAATTGGATCTTTGTAGTTCGGTTTTAAACGTAGTGAAAATATAGAAAATTTATAAAAGTAACATTTTTCTATACTTTGTGAAAGTATAGAAATTGGGAAATCTTTCTGAGATTCTATCTCTTTCCATCACCCGGTCAGAGTGGAGGAAAGAAAACCAATGTTTACAGAATTAGTTTTCCTGCGTATGAGGAAGGCTAAATTCTACCACAAGAGGGCGCAGGAAACGTCAGATGATTTTTCAGATAAAGGACAGTAGGTGGCGCCGCTCTGCTAGTTTTCTTTATGTCTGTTTTTAATTTCTTATTTTTTTATTCCTTTGTTTAGTAGCAATGTTAATGCTAGCAATGTCAGCTTCAGTCAGGTAAAAAAGACATTTTTGTTTTTCTATATTTTTCGTAACATGTCTGGGTCTGTCATGCCTTTATTAAATTATGATAAAAGCAGTAGAACTATAATAATTATTCATCTCAATGTATTTTTCTCATAGTACACAGATTGTGTTTTGCTTTTGCAGTAATTTTCAGGACATTCAAGGAATAGTCCAGATTGAATTGTCCTTTTTGGTCTATCATTGTCTAGATTCTTTAGATTTTTGTTAAAGATTTCATTTTAGTTTGATTTTACTTTTTTAACTTTTTTTTTTTTTTAAGTGTGTTTTTCCAGGACCCATCAGCTCCAAATCAAGTAGTTGTTTCAATCTAGTTGTGGAGGGCGCAGCTCACAGTGGCCCATCTGGGGATAGAACTGGCAACCTTGTTGTTAAGAGCACCACGCTCTAACCAACTGAGCTAACTGGCTAACCCCTAGTTTGATTTTAAAAGACACATAATTCTGAGTACTATTTGAGTCCCCCAAATGTAACATAACTCAAATTCTGAAAATAAAAATAGGTATCAACGAAGGAAATGAAAATGAATTCTCCTATTTATATTTCTGTAAAGAGGAGTTTCTCCAGCATTATTTAGTTAGCTAGTTGTATGTCTGAGTTATAATCCTGTCTGGAGTTTGCATTCCTGATTATGAAAATAAGAAAATTATAGAAATAAATAAATACATACAAAATAAAAATAAGAAAATTTCTCTACATATCCTCAGAGACCCTTTTCAAATTTGAACAGCTGTGATCTTATGGGTATATAAACACAGTTGCGCCCCCTGCTTTCCCCAAACACAATTCTTGAACACATATCGTATATAAGCTATGACATAAAACAAATCTGGATAATTAGTGACACAATGTATGCAGTTGTGAGCCCCAGCTAGCTTTGCAATGCACGTTACTCAACTGGAGTTACTGTGAGAATGAAATCTGAACACAGAGGAATAAGCTGACTGCTCTGGCAGAATCACACCCATGTAACAGGACTTGTTCAGCATAGTGGATCTGCCTGTTGGGAGAATGTGAACCCAACTCTGTCTCCAACTCTTTCTGGCGGAGAGATGCTAATTCCTTAATTAGAAAGTAGGCATTGAGTACCATGATGGGATTATGGACAGGCAAAGGCCAGGCACTGGGGAGCTCAAAATGCAGGAGGACACAAGGTGTCTGTTATGGAAGAGTTAGTAATAAAGGGGAACAAGTGTCCAATGAGATCAGGTCAGCTTTGGCCTGGCCTTAAACCCTACCTAGACTTTCCGCCACAGTCGTCATCCTGAGGAGGGATGGAAAGTCACCCCTGGGACTGGCTGAGTTGTGGGGAAATCAGTGAAGTTGGGGTAGGGGAGGGCAGGGGAGGGTGAGGGAGAGATAGTGATGGACTTGTTAACATTCCCTGACAACTAGTAGCAAATGTGAAACATCACAATCATGGTGTCTTATTTTCTCTGAAATATACGGCACTCACATAAATATATTAGGTTCCCATAGGCCTTCACTAACCTGGAAGCTAGCGACATCTAGAAGTCTGCAAGGCAGGGGACAGAAATGGAGTAAAAATCCTTAAGTCACGCCATCCTAGAATTGTCCCCATCTAGGATGTCCCCCGCCATCCTTGATGATGTCCCCTAGAATTGGTTAAACCTCCAGCGTGGGATCATCAAAGCCAACGGGCGCGTAGGAAACCCCTTCAAATGCCAATGTTGGAAATATGGGGTTCTTTGCTCAGCCCTTATGAATACAGACAGATCGAGCTGACCACCTCTGTGCAAAAAGCTATGCCAACTGCTCACTAAGATATAGTGGCTCAATGACTTGCTGAAGGCCATGAAACATATTGTCACACAAAAAAATAGCACAAACTTGGAATAATTTCGTACCTGGTATCATCTAGGCGTGGGAGTACACTGTATGAACAAACTGTCTCTCTAGTGTGTCTCTACTTAATTGAAGAAGTGACCGAAAGGAGTAAAAATAGATTAGGGGCAGGCCTCCTTGCGCCTCGTTGTACTTCTGAGCGATGAGCGTGGTGGTGTGGCAAGTGGAGCCCCAGCTCTCCTGGGGCAGGGTTGTGGGGGGCTGTGGGACAACAGGAGGTTGGGAGTGCGGGGCAGAACCTGAGTTTGGAAGCTGAGGCAGTGAAACAAGGGGAAGGGAGAAACGTGAAGCAGCAGCCACTCAGGTGCCAAAGTTCGCGAACTAAACCTTCGTCAGTCAAGAATGGCTCATTAGGTCCAAAATGGTGGCAACAGTGGCAATTGGCAAAGGTGTGTGACGCTACTAATGAACCGGGTCTTTTTCCTTAAAGCAGTGGTTCCCAAAGGGGTGCCCCAGCACACGGGCGCTGAGGCATGTTAATGGATGGGAAGAACACACGTTTCTGCATCAAGTGAGTTTGGAAAATGCTGCATGAGATCAAGTCAACCAAATTTCTTTCCTGTCAGGAGACTTTAATATGCCACCAGACCTTGTAACTCCTTAAAAGGAGGATGCATCATGGAGGGTTTCTCACATTTTTTGAGTTCATAACTCTTTTTGTGTTTCTAAATCATAGCGGATCCTCAACACACATGTTCTGAGGAGTACCTCTCGGAAAACAATATCCTAATGCATCCTAATTTATTTCAGATTAAATTCTAGTTCAGCAAGTTTCAGTGTGGGATTTTCAGGAGAAAACAATCGACAGAAAAGTGAAAGATTCATCGAACCAACTTTTTTGGTCACATGCAAGCAACACCAAGGTTCTATTGTTTCATTTACTTAAATCATTTGTGGGCAGAGCCACACTTTTAAAAGGATCAGTGGCCCCGTGTTTAGGTGATTTTGCTCTCCATCAGCTACGCTAAATAGCTCTATCCCCTCACAGTGGGCCTTGCGTGAATGGTGCCACTGCCTTGGAACCTGGTATCACTGTCTGTGGCTGTCAGTCGAAGCATAGCTTCTGCTATGAGAATAAGAAGAATAAATACAGTTCCCGATTTCCAAGTCAAAGACAGTACGAATTGATAGTACACAGTAAAATGCAATGAGATTAAATCAATAACATCTGCAATAAGGCATAATGAAGGTAAAATTATATCTCTGGCTTCCTGAACAGCTGTGAATCTATTTTTAATGATCTTCATTTTTGGCAGCCAGCTAACAACTTCGAAAACGTCCTAGAAATTGGCTTGTTAAGCAGATGAGCACGGCAGTGGCTCCGAATGTCATTAATTTCACCTGCCTGATCCGTCTGCGTGGGCGATAGGAAGCACCACAGACTCATCCCCCACGCCCCTCACTGAGTACCCCAGTAACTGGGCCTTGGGTGGCCCTGGCAAATGCTGGAAACAGCGAGGCAGGAGAGCTGGGAGGAGAGGGGCTCTCTTGGGAAGATCATGGGCTGTTGAATTAGGAGAGAAAGGAAAAGTCCTCACCTCTGTAATAGCAGTTGTGGCCCATAATTGGCTGTCATGTCTACATGGTGCAACTGGAACCTTGTCACCACTGCTGAGCGCAAGGCATTCTAATGATCCCGTTTGCCAAGGGGGCACTTTAGTTCCACGACACTGCTCTGCCCAGGACTTGGTCAAGGTCATACCACCAGCAGATGCAGGAACCAGGACTCAAGCCAGGTCTTCCCATTCCAAAGCCAAGGCCATTTCCATGGCCCAGCAGATCCTCTGCTTGGTTGAATAGCAGTTGTGGGAAAGGCACTGTGAAAAATTTGCGATGGAGGAAATGGGAACAATCAGCATTATCCATGTTTTTCTCAGCTGCCTGGCTCCTTTGCATTTTGTTGCAGCTTGTACTGGGAAACAGGCCGTTGATCCCGTGGGCTGATTGTTTTGCACTCTCACTTCTCTGGACAGGCAGAGGGGAGTGGTGGGTAGCTTCCCGCGCCGACTCTACTTCCTGCTTCTGGATTCCCAAGTCAGGCTCACTGGTAATCAGGAGGCTCAGCAGACCCCAGGTTCAAGGGGGTTCCAAAAGCTTGAAGTTGAGGATAGAAATTCACCATTTCAATTCCCTCTTTGCCTGCGTGAGAGCCAAGAGAGGGCGAACAACTTCCTTATTCTCTACATTGGAAGGGAAGATTTTTGTGCAGAAAATGTAGCTGCAGCTAAGATAAGCCGTTGGTTAATGGGGCTGACCCCCTGCCCAGAGGGCTTTCAGCATGGGGCAGGTCCTTTACCTGATCCTGAAGTATCTGACAATCAAGCAGTTTAGGGTGCAGGGGTGGGGGTTGGGCTGTGGCATGGGTTTTGGACTGGAGAGAAGAGCCAGGTTCCAGGAGAGTCACCCACATCACTATATACATATCTGCAGGGCAGACACATCACATTTGCATCATCTGTATTGTATATGGGGAGAACAACCCAGAGCATGAAGTTCCAGAAGCCACATTCCCTTGCTTGTTTGGGTTGGGGAGTTACCTTTGCTAACTCATTAAGGGCAAATGAACAAAGGCAGGGGACCAACACCCAAGGTGAGAGGGCAGCCACCTGTTGGTCAGATACCTACTAACAGACCGTGTGGTGAGGTGCCATTACCTGGCACCTTGGAGTGAAAGCCACAGAGCTGGGGAAGCAATTTGTCTTGTGGCACCGAGCAGATCAAACCCTGGGATGATGGCAGTTTTTGGAAGCTTCACTGTAAGTTTCCATTAGTGCTGGGGGCACCTGAAGAGCTTGTGTTAAATTAAAAAGCAGAACTTAATGGTATTTTAAACAAGAAAATATTGGGTTTTCGAGGTAATTCTACATGTTAATATCTTTCTCCAAATGATAGCTTCTTAATAAACTGCATTTCACTGGTAGCATATTGTGATGCTGATAAACAATGGGATTTGCTGTTAAAAGGAAAAATCACACCGGAAGCCTGCATTGGCTAATGTACCTTATGTGTTAACACCACACGTTTGGTGTAGAATTTTCCCACCTGGACTGAATTGCTAAGCCAAGGCGCTGGATGGCCACAGATGGCATTCAGTGATAGGCTGCAGGTCTAGGCAAAAGGGCTCAGCTTTTAGAGCTGGGGGTTAATGGGATGAGATGGTCAGCACTGCTCCCCATCTGGGCTCAGGAACAGGCATCGATGATTACACTGATGTCTCCCAAAAGCCACCACCATCCCCACCAGGAAAAAGAACCGCAAAATTGTTTCCAAGACACCAAACTAGTGTTCCTTACAACCAGATGGTAGTTGACACAAATACAATGAAACCTATTGCATTTAGGAGACTGGTCTGCTGACTAAATTGATAGTTTATGGTGAGCTCTTCACAGAATAACAAGAAGTCTACTTTAGGTGTTACTGTTGCTATTCGCTAGCTGTTGAGATTGGAAATCATGCTCCCTGAGGAATAATGGCTTGTTAAACATCTGGAGTCCTTTGCACTCTTTCCTGGAGACCCTCCAAGGTGGTGCAATGTGGGGATTCTTAACTTGGGGTCTATGAACCCCCAAGTGGCCCCATGCCTCCAATTTGAGGGTCTATGATCTTGGATATGAAACAAAAATTATATATCTATTTTCACTACCTTCTAACTGAAACGTAGCATATCCTTCAATTATGATTGTCAGCAGCAAACCAATATTAGTATCTGTGATTTTGTCAATAATAGAAATCACAGGTTTCACATCACATGACAAGTTGCAGACATCTTGTAAAATCACATATGTTCATCAGGACTTTGAAATTACAGTAGTTGTCAGACAACTACTAGTTCTTGTTTGTTATTTAGTGTGTGATTATAGAAGCACATAGATTATTAGATCACAAATTGGGTTTTGAAAATATATTTTGATAACTGCACTTGAATGTAATTGGTTCTCTTTGTCGTTCCATGTGTAGTATTTAAAATGTGATTCTGAGAAGAGCCCCTAGAAATAGAAAGGGCATTTCCTTCAGAGGAGGCGGCCTGGGTTATGGTCCTTGCTAAAGAACTTTATCAAGCCCTTCCACTTCCTGTTGTTTTTTTTTTCCTTTTTTAATTTTAAAAATTGAGACAAAATTCACTGCATTGAAGTGGACAATTCAGTGGGTTTTAGCATATTAACAAGGTTGTGCAATCATCATCACCATCTAATTCCAGAACACTTACATCATCCCCCCAAAACACCCCATACATATTGGTAGTCACTGCCATTCTCCCTGCCCACAGCTCCCGGCAACTACTAATCTGCTTCTGTCTCTATGGATTTGCCTTTTCTGGACATTTCTTATAAATGGAACGATAAAATACGTGGCCTTTTGTGTCTGGCTTCTTTCACTTAGTATGTTTTCAAGGTTCACCCGTACGGTAGAATGTATCAGAACTTCATTCCTTTTTATGGTTGAATGGATGGACCATGGACTCTATCCGTTTGGCCGAGCCTTTTTTCAGTCTTTTTCTACACTTTCAAAATGAAGAGATTAGGGCAGATTATGGCTAAGGATTCTTCCAGCTTTCAGACCCTGTTTTTGTAACCTCCTTTTCGCCCCTGCTGTGTTGTTTTGCACAAAGCTCTGCTTAGCCTCAGTTCCAGGTCTCCCATCCTCACAGATCGGCCTGTCAAAGTCCTGAGAACACATTTTTTTTCAATTCTGTCTGTTTATATCTACCAAAAAAAAAAAGTTTTAAATTGGCCTGGAGCTCTTACCTGATTAAGCCTTGTTCGTAGACGATCTAAAAAGGAATACTATTTTCTCTTTTTCAATTATATTTACAACATTACGACAACCAAGCAAACCATAAGGAGATGGGCCCATGCATAGAGGACTGAGTTTTTTGAAGGGCAATCACAGAAAACTCCTTTAAAAAAAATAAAAATCCATGTTGTTTTGTATGCCCTAGAGAACAATGCAAGGTCTTATTCTAAGGTGTTCACTTTGCCACTCTCCATGCTGAATTCTGAAAACAAACAAACACAAATTTACCGCCACTTTAAAATTTCACCAACTCAAAACAGCTTATTCCCACAAGCCTGTAAAGGATTGGAAAGATAAAGAAGGAAAGGGTTCAGGGAGATAAAGGCCTAGCAATAAATCCTCAAATTGTGTAAGTACACAGTCCTGTTAACAGAGGTTATTTGAGGATCTGAGATGACTCTTTAACGCATTGACTCTCACTCTCGTCTTTATTAGATTAGAACATAGAACATCCTAACTAGAGTCAGAAATCACACAAAGGTTTCTAACACAAAGGAGGCACCACAAATACGTATTTAATGTGAGAAAAGAAATTGTAAATTACATGTTATATTATTCTATTTTATGCTGTCCTCTACCCCCCACATACATAAATTAAAAAAAGAATCTTCCATAGTTTATCCCCCGACCTTTCTCGACATCAGCTAAACCCCGGTTTGCGTTCAGCCTGTTCCTTTGTTATGTAACCACACTCTCCGTCCATCCTTTCATTTCCTTCCAAGCGCTTTCCATCACGGTCATGGTGTCTGAACCGTATTACACCTATGGGTGTGTGTTACTGAAGCAGTTACTGTTCTCAGCCCAGCACATTTTTTGCTTGCTGATGCTTTAGATTCTTTTGTTTGGGAGATAAAACCAGAAATCTGCAAATTCATACCTAATCTGTTACAGCCCTGCCACCCAATTCTATCCTCTCCAAACAAAATCCTTTCAGTGAAAAGAAGACAATACCCCTGTTTCATAAATAATTTTTTCCACCAACCTTAATCTGCTGTCTATGAATATTAATGAGTCTCATCGATTCATGTCTTCATTTTTATGTCCAATATTAGATACCTTCCCAGAAAGCTAGCTGTCAAGGTTTCAAAGAATCTATCTCACTTTCACATTAAATTAGCAAAATTAAAAAGGCTGACTTCTTTGGCTTGTAGATTTCAAGAGATACCCCTTTTGCCCTACGCTCTGATTTCTTTCGCATTGTTTCCCAATTACAGGTCGATCCTTGCAGGAAGGAAAGATAGGTCACTTTATTTTTGCCTGTTCCCAGCCAGGGGTGACTGGTAATTAGTGACCTGATACCATGGAAAATTTTCAGAGACCCATTGAATGTATTTCTTTTACCAGTGATGATTCCTTTGCTTGCTTTTTGGGAGGTGCCTTCCCTATTGGGTCTAGATCTGAATTCCTATGAGATTCCTATGAGTTCTTGCTTTTAAATTTTCTGCATACAGACCACAGATTAAGTGGGATTGGTTCTAGGGCTGCTGCTGGCCTATTAGAAATCTTTGTGAAAATTAGGGGAGCTCTCTTCTGACAGACCCATTAGGAAGCAGCGTTCTCTCCAGGTGCATGTAATAGAACAAGGAGCCTCTGTTGGGGAACATACCTGTGTACCAAAATCCAGGGACTGGTGAGGGGAGTGTGGAGTGCATTTCAGCACCCACTCCCTCTCCACAGGGCACCTTGGTTAGTTTCTCTACTAAATCTTGCACATGCCTCCCACAATTGGTTCTCTGGATCCAAGGTGTTTGGGGGACACCAAAGATTTGCCTTTTATGCTTAGATCCTTCTTGTACTTCACTTTTTCCTCCTTCCCTCTTCTTTTTTTCACAACATTAATGTTAAACTCCTTGTTTACCTGCCAGGTACGACTGACACATCCTCAATTATTCTTTCCATCTTTGAGCAACTTGAACAGGAATTCAGGTGACATCCCTGGGTTTTTTGGTGGGTTTTTTTTTTTGTATTTGGTTGGCTGTTTTTTTAATACATGCTTTCACATATTCCAAGACTTGTTTGCTGATAGCATTATTTGTTTTTTAAATGACAAACATATGGCCACCTGCCAGAGGCAGCTATTATTTAAGGGGGACCAAAAAAACCACTTAGGCTCCAGATATACCCCTCTTTGTTTGCCACTCATGCCTGAAATTTCACCTTACAGCCATATTCTTTTGGATTAAGTAAATGCAGCCCTGTTGCATTTCTTGGAAAGAACTAGGTAGACCATATCAATCATTGGTACTTTAGTGAGAATTAGTTTATCAAATCCTATTCCAGGGGCAGCTCTGTGAGAGAAGAATGATGGTTTGGGCATATAATGTACTAAAACCCTAGTGGGCAGGCCTGGTTAAACTGGAAGAATACAGTTTGAGCACATTGGTAATTTTGACAGCAAATAACCTCTCTTTGACTTGTTTTCTCCAACTAAAAAGAAGTTGTGTTGAATACCCATTTCATAAACTTGTCTTGAGCGTTACAAGAGATGATATAGGTAAAGGTCTTGGTATAGAACATAGTAGCTCTTCAGCATATATACATATGTAGTATGGATAGGCTCAGAGTAGGTATTCAGTAATAATTATTATTAGCCATCAATCCTTTCCTTCCCTCTACCCCCATTCTGGGGATTAATGAAAACCTTATCCAAGAGTGACATAAAAAGGAGATATTTCTGGCCAGTTCTTCTGAGCCCCACAGGCCCTCATTCACAAAAGCCTAATAGGCTGGGCCATAACAGGCTCCATAACAGGGCTGGTATATTAATTGAAAAGACAGACTTCCCAGCCTGTTTCCTGCTGTTTTCAAATATCACACATGAGCTTAAGTTGAGACTGCAGCCCTGATTTGCTCCCTAATTAATTTGGACAATGCTGGAAAATGAGGTGGTTCCTTCCATTTCTTCTAATGTGTGTCCAGAGAAGTGACCTCAGAACTGTGTTTCTCTCTGAGCTACCTTCTAGCAGCTAGAGAGAAGACTCACACAGATCAGAACTTCTCAGGGGGTCCTTGCTGAGCATTCTGTGGTAAAGTGAGAAAAGTATGGACAATGAAGTGAATGTTTTTCAAGAAAGCTTTTAATTGCAAGGACTATCCTCTATGCTGAGATTATGGTTTGCTTATATTTTGGGCATCAAGATGTACTTTTTTGTATGTGTGAAACAATAGAGAGAGTAGATGGGAGTGGTTATTTTTTATGCCCTAACTTGGCAAAATAAAAAGTACGCAAACCCATGTTTCTCCCCTCCCCATTACCACCCAGATTTTAAAAATTTTTTAAATTTTACTGGCTCATGAAATAAAAAAGCTGGAAACCACTGATATGGACCACCCTGGCTGTTTGGAGAAAGAAAATAACTTCCAGATTAGCAACTACCTGGAACATTTTCCCCCCCTGGCTGCAGACCCCTGGGCTTTTGCTGCATAAATTATTGCATGTCTCTTATATATGGCCAGTATGGCAAATGAGGGTGAAAGGAGCATTCTGAGAGTTCACAGGTTCCCCACTAAACCAACCATGTACTAGTAAGGAAGGATGCAAGGTCAATGGTGCTGCCCCCATTCCCACCGCGGACACAACCGTTCCTTTGTGTAAATAGGTCTCAGAACATTTGCTGTTGTTGCTGATCCAGTACTTCCAAAATATTATGTTAGCATTTAAAAAAAATTTTTTTTTAAAAAAATAAAACTTCTTCTGTTAGAGATTCACTTCAATCTGGTTTTGTTTGGGTTTGAACAGACCTTTTTTTTTTTTTTTTTTTGCTCAGGGTCTAATATTACAAAATTACTCCACTCATCATTGTAACTAGTAGGTGCCCAACTTCATTAGCCACAAGGTCACATTTCCAACAATATATTTTGAATTATGTGATGTCTTGCCCTATCCGCTTCTGTTTGTCAATGCCATCTCGGCAAGAACTGCCTGAGACGAGTACATATGGTTCTCCAAAGCTTTCCTGGGGGTCACTTGATGCTGCAGCCAGCCTCTGGGCTTCGGCCTGGGCTTCACCCTGTCCTGTGGCCTTGGGCCATTCCACTGCCCCAGGCCTTTCCCTCCCAGCCTTGGTCTCTCTTTTCCCCTCTTCCCCTACCAGTCCTTTGTGAGTGAGTTCTGCTGTCCCTCCTGGAATGACTACTTGTTCAAGACCTTCCCCTCTTTAAAGGTTCAGCTGACATCACAGTTCCTTTAGGAATTCTGAGGTTGTAGTGTATAAATAGGCTCTTCTTCTCATTCTCCCACTGCACACTGTACCCCAATAATCCAAGGTACAGGTGATGAAGGCTGGAATCGCTATGTGTATGTTTATCTTCCTACCACTTCCAGCCCCCATGTGAGCAAAAACTAGATCATATTCATAGGATGTAAAAACTAGGTCATATTCATTTTTTCAAAAACTCACCCAAGCACTGGCTCAGGATATGGAACATAGTAAGTGTACTGAGTAAAACTGAACTGCCTTAAATTCTCACTGAGGTGTAAATGACTGATTGTCCTACCTTTCCAGAATGTCTAAGAAAAAACTTCAATAGGAATTTTTTCCTTCATCGGTCCATGGAGGGAAATAGCAATTCTCGAACCTTCCAGGAAATCACACAGGATGGTAGCCTGAACAACCTTCAGGGAGGTAAAGTACCAACGAAACATATGGATTCATGACAAGAATCCCCAGCGTGTCTCCCACCAATCACTCTGAACACCATCACTGGCAGCTTTTGCACAATATTACCTTAATTTAACCAGTCATCATTTCCTCTTTAAAAAAAAAAATAAGAAAGGGAGATAAGGGCAAGTAGAAAAAAGAAAGCCTTTGAATTAAAATCTTAGCATTTCTTTGAACATCCAGATGATTAAATGAGATCCAGACGAAAGCAGGCAATTTCCAAAAAAATAAAACCCAGCCAGGGGTATCTGCATTCCCTCATGTTTCTACTGGTAACCCCGTGGTAAAGTAAAGTAATGATTGATTCAGAGAGAATTATGGCTATTATAAACTGTAATCAGTGGTGGATGAGAATAATTACACAGGGAAAGGAGAAAAAAGCTGAAACATGGCTGAGCAGTGTTCTGATGGATGGGGAAGTCATTTCCTGGCTGTTAATGACTGATTTTTCAACAGTCAGCACACAAGCTTTAATCCCAGCGGGAAGAAGGAGAAAGAAATGACCACATTATAAAGATGCTACTGATTTAAACTTACCAAGTTTAATCTGAATAGAGCTGGTGCCTGTCCCTCTGTCTGTCCTTGCCTTTTTTCCTATTACTGCAGACATAGCCTCTGAGGGTGAGGGTAGGGCTGGCCACTATCTGACAGACACCAGAGAGAATTATGGGGTAGAGAACTCCCCCATATTATGGTTGTGGGTTATAACATCAAGGTATCATAACTTCGCAGGCTGTTAGAACTGGAAGGGCCACAGAAATCACCTCTTCCAGCCTGTCTGTTTCATCGATGAGCCCAGAGAGGGGAAGTGACTTGTCCCAGTCACAAAGCTGACAGACTTTTAGATGTAGGAGGAAATTGTTCACACAGGATCAGAAGGGACTGTGGCCTTGTCTAAAAGGTATGGTGGGATCTCTGCGGGAGATAGCTTTGCTAAATCCATTTCAGAATTGGCTCCGGCTTAGTCTCTTATCCTCTGAGACAGAGAGGCTCTGGAGTTCAATATTCTGTCTGCATAAGCTGTTACTGGCTGAGGTGACAAGAAGTCTGAGAGGGCCTGGGCTTGCGGAATGTTCTGCTGTGGTGGTTTACAGACCAGCAGGGAATCCTCTAACCTGTGACACTGACGGGGGTGTGGGGGGGAGGCAGGGAGAGAAGACCCAATTTATCTTATCATTTGCAGCCATAAAACAGGATAACTGATAGAAATAGAAGTCATAAAACTGTGTAAAGCAGGACAGCCAAGAGTCAGTTGGTGACAGAAACCCCCCTTCAGAGCCCGATGACTTTGAAAAGCCTTTTGAATACTTTTGTGAAGTCCTGGGTTTCTCACTGGCCCCAAGTGCAGAACCCCTAAAGCAGAGAAGTGGGTAGTGGTGATGGACATATGACAAGTTCTAGCAAGTTGAGCACCTTCCCCGACTCAAGGACAAAGCCCATCAGAAAGGAAAGGAAGACTCATCTCCTAAGAAAACATGACAGCCTCTGTGGCTAACGCATGTCAAGATGTAAGCTCAGGAATGTCCAGATGCTCTTTATCCCATCTTAATTAAATTTGGACTTCTTGGGGGGGAAAATACCTCAGTTCCAGGAAAAGTTGTTTTGACTCTGAAGCTGTTTAGACTCTGTTTTATGAAAACAAGCATTTTAAACACGATACCATCATTCTTGGATTCTCACTGTGAAGGTACTTTCTGGAGCAAGCTCTCTTGAGCCGATGTTTATACTTGATATGCTCTATTCAACACTGTTAAATCATCTCCGTTTTTTTCTCTGTTCTCATTTTCAGTTTCCTGAAATTATTTTCAAAGGATCAATTGCTTTTCAGGTGAAGCGCTGAGAGATTATTTGTCCATCTGATATTCCTTCCCCCTTCTTCAGGTAAGCATACCTTACTTTTCCTTTAAGGAACAATGTTTCCCCCATTCCATGGGATCCTGATATATCTACAATTCTCAAGGTGCTGTCCCCCCACCAGTGCCCTATGCTATGGCACTCAACCCCACCAGCACTCCGCATGACCCCAAATGCAGAAGGGGTCATGCAATCCCGATGGGCCATCCAAGCCTTCTAGTCACAAGTCAGAGTGACTGGCTTTGAAATGGTCATCTTTCTTGAGATTTGCTATATGGATGTTGAGAGACAGAGTGTATGTCTCATCAATTTGGAACAATATAGCTGTAAGGATATGGTTTATAAGCTTCCTGTATTATATTTTCAGCTATAAAGAGAGGGGGGAGGGAGGAAGGAAGGAGTGGGAAAGAGAGAGAAAGAAAAAGAGAAGTGAGAGAGAGAGAGAGAGAGAGAGAGAGAGAGAGAGAGAGAGAGAGAGAGACAAGGAGAGCGTGAGCACTCATATGTCATCCAAGCCCCTGGATCCAGCAGACCCTGAGTGTTTAAAGCCCATAACCCTGCAATTCCCAGGTATGGGGACAGATGGACTCCCTCCTTTGCTGTAAGCTAGGATGGAATCGGGTTCCTCTTTTTTATTACCCATAGTCCTGACAAAGACTGAAACTTTTACATTGGGCCCAAGCTAATTTAAATTTTGGCTGGATAGTTTAATACTTATTTTTGAAATAGAAATATTTATAATGAATTATTGTGCTGCTAAGAAATGGCTATAATACACTATATAGCAGAAAGTAGACATATCTTTTGACTATAACTTAGATTTCCAAGCCCATTATGCATCTAGTTACAAGCAATCTTTGAATCACATGCTTTGAATGAATGAATAAGTGATTGAACAGACAGATGGGCTAAAAGTCACCTAATACCTACTGGCAGCCTCCCTCCTGTCAGTGAGTTATTGGAGTGAACAACTCTTTTTTTTAAACACACACACACACACACACACACACACACACACACACACACACACACCCAATGTTGTCTTACAAGAATGAACCAGAAAAAAAGCAAAAGCTCTCCAAAGAAAATATTCAGAATGATTGCTTAACATGTGATTTAAGGGAGAATACCATTCTCCCACAGGTAATACCAAAGATAGAATCAAACTTTTAAGAACTTCAAAGGATGCAGAAACTTCAAGGGGGATATTCAGATGTCTGGCTGGGCATCCTTTCCCCTTTTCCTCTGGAGCCCAACCTGCTATGTCTTTGAGGATTAGGTCATGCACAGTGAAGCCCTCCACTCCTTACAGGCTGCACCCTGCTCTGCACATACCCATAGTGGATGACAGAGGGACATGCACCGAGGTGCCTGTCCTGAGAGCTGTCGGCTGTGGAGGATAAGTGCTGGAGGCTGCAGCTGGGGACTCCCAAAGGCTCTTCCCCATAGGGGGATTCTCAGGGGTCACACAGCATGAGGGGTACCTGTGAGAGGGGGCACTGGTTGGTGACAGGCAGAAGAGGCTGGGGAGCCACGCCAGCAGAGCACCCAGGTACTCTATACCTGACTGGGCTTGCACTGCCCCAAGAGAAAACATCCAACCTTGCCTAGGTCCCTCCATGTGAAGTGCAATTTCGCACTTGGGAGGAGGAAGAGGTGAGAGACGCTGCCCTCAGGCACAAAAATCAATTAACATCATTGTCACCATGGTGACACACAGCTTCTGCTCCAGGCAGGAGCTTCCCCATTTCATTTTGTCAAGATGGCCGTATTCCCGAAGAGTAAATGGATGATTTTGCAACAGTCACTTGACCCTAGAAAATGAAGACAGACCCTACCTTCTGGGTGTGACATATTTCTGCATATTTCTGTGGGTTTGCTGATAGGTCAATTCTCTGTATTGGTGGGTCTTTGAAGTTAATCATTTTATAAATACATATATATAATATATTACTATATATATTACTATATACTATATATATATGCTAACATACTGTACATATAGTCCTATACCGTCATAGACGGTATAGGTTATATGTGGGTATATACATTATTTGCATTTATTTATACATGTGCATGGTGCATGTACCTAGATTAAGTCTACACACACACACATAACTGTCTTATCTGTGATTGTCACTCTGGAAAGAACTATTTAGCATATTTTGTTAATGGTTTAGAGACATTTTCTGTTGGTAAAAGTTAGAATGCTCATGATAGAAAAATTAGAAGTAGCAGAAAGTTGGGAAGAGAAAACGAAACACCACCGATAATCCGACAGAACAGACAAAACTGTTGTGCTTTATCCATTCCTGTTTTTCTCATGCATATGGCAGGGATATTCTCTCTACACAGTCACAACCATGGTATGTAGAATTCTGCAAACTGCTGTTTCCCACTCAGTCCTATAGGAGGCATTTTCCCTACTTTCGTTAAAATAATTTTAAGCCTATCTTATGCATTTCTTCCCAGGAGTCTTCAGTAAATGTGAGAGTGTGGTATTTGCGTGGACCGGGGAGTGGACTGCACCCCAAAGCCTCTCTCTTTTAGGTTGTTGCCAGGTCTACCAGAAGAAGCAGGGGAGCGGACGACGCGTTGCATGCTTCCCCCTACACCACCCAGCCCCAGCACCACGTGGGACCCACCCCTTGCCCTGATCCAGAGGACGCTTCTTGCTGAGCCAGGCAAAGTGCACGTCCCCTCCCACATCACAGTCTGGCCGATTGCCACAGGCATTTTGCCTGCAGAGGAAGCACCTGGAGGGCCAGTTAGGGAACTGCCTGCAGAATAGCTGGGACCTCAATGTGCATGTCCCTTCTGGCCTCTCCAGCGCGCCTGAGTTCTCACTAGCTGAACAGCCATCCCAAGGTGCTCGTGGCTATTTGTATAAGTGATGGCTCCAAGGTGTGGTGTGTGTACCACTCAGGGAGAGGCAGGGGGATGAGCTTCCCCGGGGGACGTGTCGAGTGGCTGACAAAAGACCTTACTGAGCAAGGGGCAGCAGCTCTCGGCCCAGCCACGCTGGGGCCCAGCTGCCCTCTCCTCATCTGCACTAACTATCAAACACTATTCACTTCAAATATTTCAACTCCAAGGTTTGCAAGCATCCACAGACAAAGATTCAGTGTGTGTACCTTAAGATCTGAGGTACTTTTCCCTCAATGCATGCCGAGCCCCAGTCTATCTGATTACCTAGCTGACTTCCCTCTCTGCCCCTTTCGTCTTGCAAGTATTTATTAAATTTCCACTAGATATTAACCACTGAGTTCAATGTTAAAATGAAAATTCAGTCTAACACACAGACCTTTCCCTCAGGGGGCTAACAGTCTAATGTAAGATTCCAATGGGTAAATCAATGACTAAACCAGAGCACACGTTCCTCTGAGAACCCAGAGGAATAGCATCTAGCTCAATGAGAGCCAGAGAGAAACTTCCAGAGAAGATAGCTAAGGAGGTGAGTTTGAAAGGGTAGGCTGTCTGATAACTAGGCCAAGGGTTGACATTCTAAGACAGACCGGCCTGGTCGACACACGGAGGCAGAAGACATCCAAGGCATTTGGGGAACCATCAGTGCTGGAGTCTGGTTGGGCTGAAGTGTAGAGCTGTGGGCCCTCCCAGGAGAAAGAGTAGGATGGGAGGGGCCTGTCTGGAAGGGGTCTTGTGCGCTAAGCTGAGGAATTTCAGGTGCAAAGAAGGGGATGATCAGGTTTATGATTTAGAAAAAACCCCTCCAGCAGCAGTGGGGAGGCTGCCTCAGGTGGGCGGATTAGGTACAGGGAGTTGAATTAGGCCAGCAGAAGGCAAACCAGCCTCTCACCTCTTGTGGGTAGATAAGAGAAAAATTCGAGAAAAAAATGCAGGAAAAAAATTGAGAGAACTGGATTGACCTTTAGCAGTGGGAAGTGAATAAGGAATAAAAATGGCTCCTACGTGTCTGTGGTGATGATGGTGGTAGAAATGGCGGTGGGAATGGAAAGGGCAGAGTGCTAGCTCGGGAGGACTGTCAGAATGGGAGCTTAGGGAGACACAGAGGTGGTGGCAAGGGCTCTGCATGTCTGGTGTGGACAGGTCAGTGGGTGATGGTGCCGTTAAGACAATTTGGGTTTTCATCTCAAGAACTGTACCTATTCTTTGACTTGTCCATCCTCCTAAAACGGTGAACCATTGATTTTAAAAAAAAACAAACCCATAAAACTTATATATTCATTTTCCGTTCTCAAATCTTAGTGAAATAAATTTGACTGTTTTAGGATAAATGCTGACTCTTCTTTGATTATTCAAATACCACATCTTTATGTTATCCATTTAGGAAAATTGGAGAAGTACAAAATGTTCATCTATACTATCACCTTAGATAGATGGGTTGGGAGGTTGTGTATTCTTTGTCTCTTAATTTTCCTCCACTTTATGTATTTATTTTATTCAGTTATTATCCATTTTTTCACCAACTTATTCAGACTGATATTTACTGAACATCAACCATATGCCAGGCACTGTTGTAAGCATTGATAAAAGTACCTCAAGTTGCATAAATTCTAATGGATATTAGCCCCTTATTAGAGACGTTACTTGTGAAAATCTTCTCCCATTCGGTTGGTTGCCTCTTTATTTTGTCGACGGTTTCTTTTGCTGTGCAGAAGCCTTTTAGTGCTATATGTAACTTTGCTAACAATTGTCACACCAATAAAATTTCATTAAAAAACAAATTCTAATGGAAGAGATTCTGACAACAAACAACCAAATCAATGTATGTTGGGTGGTAGTATATGCTGTGGAGAAAATAAAATAAAACTGGGCAAAGGGGGCTATAGAGTACTGGGTGGGGATTTGTCCTTTTATGTAGACTGGTCTGGAAAGACCTCTCTGATTACTTGAGGCATTCAACAGAGCCTTGAAAGAACAGGGGAGAAGCCATGAAGCAAATATAGGGAAAGAATGTTCTGGACAGAGGGAACATCACGTGCCAAGGCCGTAAGGTGAGAGAATGCTTGGTATGTTTGAGGATTGGCCCATGGCTGGAACAGGATGAGGGAAGGGAGGACAGTGGATGACGTCATGGATACCGCAGGGAGCCAGATCAGGCTGTAGAGAACACATTCTTGGAGAGAAACACACAGACCAGTTTCAAAGGTTATCCAGATATTGTGCAGAAGAGATGACAGTGGCTTGGACCGAAGGAGTGGCAATGAAGTGGTGAGAAGCAGTTAAATCTGGATTCATTTTGGACGCAGATTGGAGGGATGTGTAAGGCAGGGGCTAGCGATAACGCCAAGGATTTTGACCTACACTGGAAGAATGGAGCTTTGTTTGCTGAAATGTATTATATTTGGTGATTTATATACCTGCATAGGTTTCTACATAGTTGAAACATTAATTTTGTCCTACTCTGTCCCTCCCTCACTTATTTCCCTTAAAACAGAAAATGCAAGGGAGCTACACAGAAGATATACTCCGTGACATACTACCTTCTTACTTTTTCTGTCCTTACACCCCTCTGCCTTTTCTCTTTTTTTCCTTGTCAGAAAACAAAACATACATGAATTAAGCCGTGCATTCTGAATTTTGCTTGTGTGAGTGGGCTTGGCTATAAGCTGCACTTTATTTGAACTGTATGGCCCGTGGCCAAGGGAAATAAAGTTTAATTAATGCTAATTTTTCTAACCCCTTTCTTTGCCTTTTCAGCAAAATAAAACTACCTTTGGGAGAACTGACCAAAAAAAAAAAAAAAAAAGTTAAAACAGACACCACACTAGTAAATCTAGCCATTGATATAGCAAAAATATTTTCCTACATGGTTTGCGTTGGGACACAAATGATAAAATATTTTATCTCGCTCCATCTCCTACCTACCTCTTTTTTTTTTTTTCAGTTCGAACAAGCCAGTCAATTTTTAATCATCTTTATTTCTTTAGAAGATGGAGACAGTCTGTAAGCGTGTTTGTACTGGGCTGTGATCGGAGTACCAACCAGGTTTGGCGGGCCATTGTTACAGCAGCTAAATTCCGGGATGTAGAAAGAGCTGGAGGGGAGAGGGATACAGCTGCTTTACTCAGTTAGGATTCCATTTGTTGGCTTTTCTGGTCTGTGAGATTATGGTGGACCAGCTACTTGGGGACCATTTATGAGGAAGTAATCTTCACCCGTTTCCACAGGTAACGGTTTTTGTTAATTAAGCTTAGGACCCTGGCGTGTCCCCATGGGTCTACTGGTGAAGTGCATCAGCTGCTAGAGTTGAAGGGGCTGCCTTCTTGGTCTATTTGCTGATCATTCTTCGGTTATGTTTATAAAGGAGTTGAAGTGTAGATTATGCGGTGGTCCCTGGGACCTACCGCAGTCCCAAGAGAAGACGCTGTAATGTAAAGCCTTAGACTCTTATGGCTGGGTCATCGTTTGAGAGAATCTTATCTGGTTCCATCCTCTCCCCCATGTCCCCATGCCCAGATCAAAACACAAAGCAAACAAAACAAATGAAAAGAAACAAAATCTCCACCCCACCCCCACGATCACCTCCATCTTATTTTTAAAATGAGGAAGCTGAAGCTAAGAGAGCGAGGGGTCACCCAGCACATGAACAGCACCCCGTGGGGCCTGGATTAGGAGGTCCCTGCGGGGGCCCAGTCGCTGTTGTGAAGACTCAAACACATGTGCTGTGTAGATACTCTGCGGCTGTGGCCTTGGGTTAGTCATGCATGAGGGTAGTGACATAGCACACCTGGACCCCTGGAGTGGCCTCCAAAATAAGATCCCTGGATCCTGCTTTTCCTCCTCCAGCTCCCACTGGAAAGAGCTGTGGGAGGATGGGACAAAGTTGTGGAAGCTCAGAGCATCATGGAGCTGAGACCAAGAGTGTGACACGGGTGGGGTGGGGGCGGGGTTGTGTGTCTCCAATGGGGAGCTGTGTTTGCTTCTGAGGCCCCACTCCTGCTGAGGGTGAAAAATACTTGATCCCAATTCAAGCTACATCGGTCTCTTCTGATAATAATAATACCCCCTTTGGGATAACTGCTTTCCCTCCTCTCAAGGGCTTTGCCTACCTCCTCCTGAACAAGGAGGCATCTTGGTTAACTGCAGGGGAAACTCATGTACCCTCCGGTTTGGGGATGTTTTCTTGGGCTTTGCTGAACCTGTCAATGAGTGGCTGAGGCTGGAGTGGACCCGTGATCAGGGACTCATCGTAGCCTGATGGTTGCCTCATCCCCTGCCCCTTTTGATTCCCTGAGGCCTGCCTGTGGCTCCCACTGAGAATCCAGCTGGAGGACCTCCCTGCTGTGGGTAACCCCCTGTACTCCAGGAGAGCCTGAGAGCCAGTACTGTCAGCTGTAATCTTTGTTTCCCACGCGGCACACATGGCAATTTCTCTGTCCTCTAAATGTCATGCCAGGGATGCAATAACCTGTGGCTGGATCTCAGGCACCTCCCTAGGAATATCTAAATTTCCATTCAGGCTCCATGTTGCAAGCCACACCCCACTGGCCACAGGACGTCTCTGAGCGTCATGCAGTATTATCAGGATGAGCCCTAGGAAAGCAAGGAAACAGCTTCTTACTCTGGAAGCACCTTAAACCTACCTTAGTGTCCTCTGCTCATGTACTCCAGGTACGGCGGTATCTAAAGGAGGACACCAGTCTGACCTCCTTTGCTCAGTGTCTACCCCTCTCCCATTCACGCAACAACATGAGCCTTTCTCTTTCTCCCTACCTGACAGGCATAATCCTCCTTCCATATTCCACGACTTAAACAAACAAACTTGATGATCAGATGCCACCAGGCTCAGCCCCTGATGTGTAAAAGCCCAGCTTTGGGAGTTAGGAGAAAATTCTTTGCACTCTCACAACAAAGTTTGGCTACTGCAAAAAATAAGAGGCATTGAGTGACATTTATTATTATTATTATTATTATTATTATTTATTTATTTATTTATTTATTTATTTATTTTCTGCCTTGCTGGTGAGCATAGGCATCTCCTTATCTCTTCTGGACAGGGTAGTTGGTGTGACCAGGCTCAAGGTTCTGCCATGCTGTGAATTTGGTAAGAGCTGAGAGATCAGATGACTGATTTGTTCTTGCAGAGACCTGGCTACCTGGCCACCAGGTTCTGGAAAGATGCAAAGCTCCTGGCTAACCCTAATTCTGCCTGACCTCTGAGTCTGCTTCTCCAGTTTGCCTCTGGATGAGCTCCCAGATATCCCTCCTACACATTTATTTTCAGCTTAGTCAGATTCGGTTTCTGTTGTCTGCAACAGCAGGCCATTTCAGCACATGCCTTCAATTATCATGAGGTTATAAACTTAAAAAAATTTGTTTTGAAAATTCCAAGTTGAGCAATGACTTGCCTGTTCTTTACTGGTACTATTTTCCCCATGAAGTAATCAATGTTTTGTTTTAATTGGAAAGGAAGGGGGCTGTGAGGCAACTAGGTATTAACAATTATCAGGAGGTAAGTACATTGGTTGACTATCTCAGAAACGTTATTCTCACCACGTATTTGGGGACATTTTTGAATGGCCTGGATTCGCGTGGCTCATTCAGGAAATAGGAATCTATAGGACTGTAGCTGGAGCTATAATAATTGTCACTCATGGTACCAACCAATTTCTCTACTGAAAACTATTGCCTGTCCCACTCTCCCTGTTCATCGTGTTACTTGCTAAAGACCCTAAGAAAAGTAAAGCACCTATATATCTATTGCTGTGCAACAAATTTTACCCTTAAACGTAGTGGCTTTAACACACAATAAACATGTATTACACACATAGTTTCTCTGGGTCAGGACTTTGGTAGCAGCCTATCTGAGAGGGTTTGGCTTGGGGGCTCTCATGGGGTTTCAGTCAAGATGTCAGCTGAGGCTTGACTGGGGCTGGAGAATCTACTTGTACTGTGTCTCATTCACATGACTGGTAAATTGGTGCTGACTGTTGGCAGAAGATCTCACAGATGGGTCTCCACAGAGCTGCTGAATGTCTTTGTGACATGGCAGGTGGCTTCCTTTATTGTGAGTGAGCCCAAAGACCAAGGCCAAAGACTGAAACGCCTTTATGAACTAGCCTTGGAAGTCATATATCCTCACTTCTGCTATATCTTACAGTCAAACAATCAAACCCCGATGTGTTGTGCGAGGGGCCTACATAGAGGTGTGAATACAAGAAGGCAAGGATCAAGTGCTCTAAGATGGTAGGAACAGATAAGGCAGCAGACAATTTACCATGCACCATCACCAAATTCACTGCTCTGTCAGTGAAAGTTACTATAATATATACACTGTGAAGAGGCCTTAAGATTCAGAGAAACTCAAATGTTTCTCAGATGCAAATATTATTTGTAGCATCTTCACCTTTTCTTAGTCTTGGAATTACAAATCTCCACCCGACCCCACCCCACCCCACGCCTGTCATTTTGTCATGTGAAGTGTAAATATTTAGAAACCCATTCTTGGTAAGCATCTGAGAGGGTGATGTGTCTTAACTTAGTCACTTAGTATTACCAGTTCAGGCAAGGCATCTTCTAGATATCTAGATATCTAGATATCAAGGCATCCTCTAGATATCGACTTGCTATTTCTCTTTAGTTAGCAAGATGGCTTATCACTGGGACTTACTGGGAGAAGAAAAGGAGGATTCCCAGAGGAGCCAAGAGGCCCTTCTCCAAAGTCTTCATTTTGGATAAAGACAGTTGTTCTTGTTCTTTTCTTTTTATCTTTTTGTTTTTGTTTTGTTTTCTCTTTTATCTTTTTAATTTCTTTTCTTTCTTTTTAAATTTTCTTTTTCTTTATGTCTTTTTTAAAAAAATAAAAAACAAAACAAAACAGACCCTTGTGTTGAGGGCTGAATTCTTGTTCTTATTAACAAAAATTATGCAGTGTGTAGCACATGTTCATGGAATCTGTTGGAACTGAAAGAGATCTTAGTGACAGTGCATTCCAGCTCCATCTTTCACAGGCGAGGAAGCTGATGCCCTAAGCAATGAGATTTGTCCATCATCAGGCAGCTTGTTAGAATCAAGTCTAGAACTAGAATCCAGACTCTTGATTCCTGGCCCATTGTATTTCCTACTACCCCAAGCTGTTTTTAAATCTTCATTTCAGAAATTTTCTGATGTAAAATCTTCTACCTCTTTCACAAGGTTTCTGATACAGATTATTCTTTTTTGAAGTCATTATTACTTATTTTGGAATCAGCGCCTATTTTGAGAATTCAGCAACAATTATGTGCTCACTTCCAGAAATATGCACATACTCATGCATGCACATTTGGTGTGCAAATTCAGGGAGTGTGGACCACCTGAATGCCATCCTAGGGGAGTGTGCAAGTCAGGTCAAAAAGCCCTGTTTAAAAGTTTATTTATAAATGTTGCTTTAAATATTAATGTGTTCTGCACTTCCATGATTATGCTGTAAAAATATTCTTGATGGGCTTGTTCCCCCAGCATTTAAACAACATTCTGATTTAGATTATGTTTCTTCCTTTGGAAGTTGCATTATCTTTTGGCTTCTCAACTTGCAATGATTTTTCCTTAAGCCCTTGAAATGTTTTTTAATGCATCTTCCAAAGGATTCTAGTTTCACGCCTATCTTTGTCTAGGGAGACTGTCTTTATTTTATTTAATTGAGAATATTTTTGTTTTGTAAACTCCTTAATATTTGAAAGACTGTGAGGTTAAATCCACCTCCTGTAGACCTCCCCCAACTGTGCACCAGGCATTATTTTATCACCACATGACAATTCCAATCAGAATTCAAAGCTTGCATTGACAGCCAGAGTCTGTGGGGTCATGTTTGAGTTTATCATTTCCCAATCCAGAAATAGCCTTCTTTGGGTTGTTCACATAGGTCATTCATTCTGCCATTCTGCTAGATGCCTATTTCATATCTTCTCCTCCCTTCTCAAATTTCAGTGCCCCTTCCCCCATCCTTATCTTAGCTGCATACCTCATTTTCTATTTCATTAATAAATGGAAGCAATCTGAAGAGAACCTCCACAGGCTGCTACCACCAAATCCTCCCACTTCCCTGTACCTGTACCTGTATTGTGGATACCATGTGCCCTCTGATTAGGATGAGTGAACTGTCCAAGGTCAATCCCTCCACTAGTACATCAGTTCTTATTTCTTTTCTTCTACTCAAGTGTGCAGCTCCGGAAATCTCCTCTTTCTACTCAAGCATCAGATTTTCTCTCTATACAGAATTGTTCCCATCAATATACAACTGTACTGTAATCTCTCCCATTGTAAAACAAAGCAAGGCACACTCTCTAGATCACACATCACCTCTAGCTATGGTCAGATTTCTCTGCTCTTGGTTACAGCAAAACTCCTGGAAAGAGATGTCTCTACTCCCAGCGTCCATTCCAGTTCCTTCCACTCTCCTCTGAAGCCTCTCCAACCAGGATGTCACCCCCAACCCCCTGTGTGGAAACAGCTCTGGTAAAGCTTACCAGCAAACTCCATGTTGAGTACAACTATTAGCACAGCCTCAGTTGTACTATCTATTGCTCCCCTGAGACCTGTTCCTGAACTGCATATTTGTAAAACACTCAGCCTGTCACAAAGGGAAAGAAAGAGGTTTTACCCAAGTCTCCCCACACTGGATAATGGCGCCCTTATTTTGTACAACACAATTTTATGAGACAATTGAGCCCATACAATTGAAAAGATAAACTTTTCTAGATCTACATTTACAAAGTGGTGCATCAGCAATTATCCAGGAAATCTGGACTGCTGTAGGCAGAGACGGCATGACTGAGAAGCTCTGCTTCTTCCTCCAATGTCTCCCTACACTTTTGGCCTCAGTTGGAACTACTTGGCCTTGAAGGATGTGAGCAATTGTCTCAGTGTTTGCTTTCCCTTTTCCTGGGGAGAAGAGCCCAAGGTCTAAAATGTCACATATTTCACTTCAAAGGAAAATGCACAGCATGAGAATGGAGTCTTCGGAGCAGAGCAAGCTGCACCGTGTCTTAACAGACAGCAATCAAAATGGTCTCTCCATGGGCCCTGGGGGAGATGACTGCACATCAGACTCCCAGAGGAAGCTCAGAATGGACAAGACAGCGCTGGTGGGCTCTGGGGGTGGAGGAAGGCATTCCTAATAGATCTACATTAGCAGGGACTGCTTTATAAGTGACTCACGATTTATTGCAACGGGACATGTATGTCTTCCTCACCAACCAGGAGGAGAGAAAAGGATCTCAATCCATCTTTTAAGAACTCGGACTATTTCTTCTTTGTCTCCTCATGGGGCATTCTCCATTCTATCTCCTTCCAGAGTGAAAGGTTCATTTATTTCCCTAGATAAGGTCTGAATAAGGGCAAGATATAATTTAAATGCAGTCAGGCTTAAGATAAATCAGTCATAAAGAGGCAATTATTTTATATTAAATCTGTGTCCTTTCTAAAAAGGAATTTGTATTTATCAATTAACTCATTTTCACCATTTAATTTTTCTAAAGGAGATCATGAACTTAAAAAAAAATTATTGCTTTTTTTTTCTTCTATTTGTAGAAAGATTTAGATAGCTTAGGGGCTTATATTATATTATAGTCATCTTTTTCATCAACATTTTCTAAATAATATTAACAAATGCTGTAGATCTCATTTTTTTCTTTAAACATTCAAAAGTCCATGTTACTTTTTTTTTTGGTCACACATTCCACATTATTAGATCAGTAATAGGAATGGATAGCAGGCAACTGAGTGCAGCAAATCATCAAATGTCATTTGCAATTAGACTTGAGTTCGAATTGCAGACCTACCACTTCATGATCTGGAGCTTGCTACTTACTCTTGCAAAGTTTCAGTTTCCTCAACAAGAAAATGGGGATACAAATGGCATATAATTGCAGTAAACAGCTATTGTTTTTGCTTGTCTATCATGCATTTCCTCTTCATCTAGACCACGACGTTTCCTTTTTTCTCAGGAACTGTCCCTCCCCTGTTCTTGGACTATAGACTTCTGGTGGATCTCACCTTCCTGTAGGCTTGAGGCTGGACATGTGACTCCGAACTCCAATCAGGGCACCACCTTTCCTTGGCCACATGACAAATGATGTGTGTGTGTGTGTGTGTGTGTGTGTGTGTGTGTGTGTGTCCTAAGCTAGACCAGTGACTCTGGCTAATCTTACTGGAGAATCAGTGCATGCTGTCCATGAGGGTTGCTAAACTGATTAAATGTAAGCCTGGGGCTGTGGATGTCTGTTTTTGCCATTTTATAAGGAATCCTTCTTGAAAATAAAACCAAGAGAGACAAAAGCAAAGCAAAAAAAAAAAAAAAAAGAAAGAAAGAAAAAAAAGAAAAAGAAAAAAACCCCAAAAAACAGGAGACAGACAGTGTCCTGGAGATATCATTTGAGCTGCTGGCTTTGGTTATGCCCAAACATGGCTCTGGGTTTCTTAATAGTGCTAACAAAAGAAAAATAAACATTGTTTCCAACAGGCCATTTGGAGTGGTTTTCTGTCACTTGCAACCAAAACAATCCGGAAAACTGCAGATATTGACACTTAGAGGTGGCGAGTTGCAAAGGATGAACCTAAAACATGGAATAGGTTAAGTCAGGATGGGGGATGGAGTTCTGTGGCTTCCCATTCTCCTGGTTGGAAGGTTGGTTACCACTGAAATGTGGTTGGGCGCGTTAGCTCTTTGCTTTCCGGATCTATGTTAGAATTGAATTTTATTACCTCTGTGATTGGGTGAGGTCATGTGACCTACCTATTCTGGCCAATAAATTTTGAGCAAAATTGAGCATTTGGGTGCTGGTACAAAATTTTCCAGAGCACTCCTTGCCCTTATTCATCATGGTGACCAACAATATTCAAGATGCTGGCTGCCCTGTCAGCCTGGATTCTTGAGAGTGGATAAGTGGAACCCCACCCCTGCTGATCAGCAAGGGGGCATGGAGCTTGAGGAAGAATAAACCTTAGTAGTTGTCAGTCACTGAGATTTTTGGACGTTGGTTAATGCAGTATAATTTAGTGTTTCATGCCCGATGTGCCTACTACTGTATCTTGGGATTTAAACCATATTTCTATCAAAGCTCAAACCTTAACAGACTTGGTAGGAAATGTCAGGACTATATCTTGCAGGCTTCAGGATGGTCTTGTAAGAAATAAAAAGCTACAGGCTGGTGCATCTGAAAGCATGATGGGGCAGGGCAGAGTGGTGGGGATGGTGGCGATGGTGGTGGTGGTGGTGGTGGTGGTGGTGGTGGTAACACTACTTTCTTGGGAGAGGTGCATTAGCCTGTGGTCAGCATTGCCAGATGGCTGCAAGTCAGCTACCACATTCTCTTCCCCAAGTCTTACTTAATACAAGCCAAGGTAGGAAAAAAGGCTGGAAACTCAGGGAGCTAAGATTGGGGTCTGGGAAAACCTTGATTTCTGGTTGGTTGAGGGCTCCCAGCTGACAAGGGTGTGCCAGTCAAATGTCACTGTGCTGAGTCTTCCACTGGACCACCTTCTGGGAACAAGGGAGACACTAGCTGAACCTCCCAATTTAGGCTTTTATTTAGCATCGCTGGGGGGCAGAGGCCAAAATAGAACACAAAAAAATGTTGCTAAGGGCAGAAGCTTTGAGGTTTGGGTCTGTATTCAAGAGACCACGACTCAACTGAACTTTGCTTAAGCAACCGTGACACAGGTGTTAAAAAGTTTGGGTTCTGAAGTCAGTTTGGCTGCATTCAATCTCAACTTAAGTAGCCCTGTGACTTTAGGCAAGTTATTTAACTTCCCTCTGCCTCCATCTGTTGCCCTACAAAAAAGGGATAATAATAGTATCCACTTCATGTGGTTCTTTCGAAGATTTAGTTCAGATAATATAAAGAGCTTAGAAGAGCTTAGAATGTAAAGAGCTTAGAAAAGTGCCCGAACATAAAAACCACTCAATAAATGTCTTAGAGACTACTATAATTAGTATTACTCCAGATAATGGACAGATAGTTTGAAGTGAATTGAATTGCCAGAGAAACCTCTGTTTAGCATTCAAATACCTGTAAATGCTCAACCCCTGAGATGAACAGGCCCCAATCCACACTAACAGGAAGTGAGCTGTTACAGCGATGAATGCAGCCTCTGGAAGGGAACTTCTTCCCTAAGATCCTCTCACTTAGGATCAGGGTAGACAGTACACAATAGAGAACCTTCCAGAGAGAAGAAGTGGAGCAGCCAGGCTGACTGATTACATAGCTCACTCCACTGTCAGGACAGCCAGGAGAGGTCAGCCCTCATCCAGCCTGAGATTATCACCAGTGGCCACTGTAGGTTATTGTTGTTTTCCCGTCCTAAATGAAGTATTTTTTATTGCAATTACCCTGTTTTTCTTCCACCATTCATGGCTGGGTGTGATTTGGATTTGCCAAGGTGGGAACCAGAGCTGAGTTTGGCGATAAGGGTCAGAGAGAATGCAACTGCTGTGATTAACAGAAGGAGAGAAAAAGATGTAGGTTTCCTGGGTGTGGAAAGGCACTGAGAGGCTTGTGAGACAATGTGAGGCTATGGGCAGTCTATGGAATAAATAAATCCTTAAAAAAATGCCTGGGACGTGGCCAGTTAGCTCAGTTGGTTAGAGCACCGTGCTCCTAACACCAAGGTCTCAGGTTTGATTCCCACATAGGCCGCTGAACTGCGCCCTCCACAACCAGACTAAAAACACGACTTGACATGGAGATGATGGGTCCTAGAAAAAGACACTGCTCCCCAATATTCCACCTCCCACCCCCAAAAAAATGCCTGGAAGGCAAGGATCAGGGGAAAAAGGGAAACAAATGCTATGAATAAGGTTGCTAAATAATTAGCTGGAAATGGTTCACCTGCTGCGATGAAACCCCACTTTTGCCTCCTCGAGACAAATATTCAATGTGTCTGCTGCACACGGATGCCTTTGCGAGCAGATTTTTGCGGAGATTAAGGATGAGCTCAGTTCTACATCTGGGTCAACACGGTCACACATATGGATACACATAACTGAACAATTAGGGGGAGAAGCCCTCAAATCCAAAATAATTATCCCCCAGCTCTTAAGAATTCATAGAAATGCAAAAGGAAGTCCTGGGCTGGCCACAGAGTGTGGAATAGAGTTTCCAGCCCATCTTATCTGGATATTAAGGGACATACATGGAGGCCTCAGATGAGGATGGGATTCAGATGAAACATGGGATTCATGTTTCATCAGGTGTCGAAATCCTTGTAGAGATGGGAATAAATTTCCAGGACAGACTTTTTCAAAGCGTCCGAGAAGGAGGTCAGGAATGGAAAGGCCTCATGTTTGTATGGCCCAAAGCTGGTAAAGCTCTTTCAGAGATTTTCTGACTCCTTGGATGTTGGATGACTCACGTCTGATGGGGTGAGGGGTGAGGGAGAGGGTCGGGGGAAGGAGTAAGGGGCGGGCAATTGCAGCCTGGGATCATTTCCTTGTCTTTTCTCCTTTCTAATATTTCCATTTGTCTTTAGGTTTCATCTCAGACCCCAGAGGAGCCTTTCATGTTTTTCTATACAAACAGCTGAATGATCATTTCCACCAGGGTTGACGAGTTCTCAGGTTTAAAGGTGAATGGCCCGTGAGTCATCTTGGCTGCTCTGCCAGTTCTCTCAGCATGTGACATACAACTGTCTGGGTTGAGCACAATGTGTCACTGGAGATCAAAAACTGGCAGCAGTGCTCTCTCGAGGGCTGTCCTCATTTCTCCATGGACTGGCCCAGAGCACACCACTTCTATTTGGATTGGCTTCCACTACCCTGAGGGGGCATAGGAAATCCATCTCATACCCGCTTATCTGGCACCACTGGGGGTCTGGAACGGGAATTCAGAACAATTATCAGGAAGCCTTGTTCAAGAGGAAACCCAAGCCTGCCTTCAGCCCTCACACTTGCAGAGCTCCTTACATGTTTACAAAGCATTTCCATATACACTAGAAACTCTCTAAACCAACCTCCACTCAACTCTGCTTGTCAGGCCAACTGACCCTTTCCATCCCCTCCATAAAACATGCTAGCTGAAGACCCACATCAAACTCAACTAAAAACCAACTCTCTAGTACAGGGTCTTTGCAAACTCCAGGTTGAGATCCATGAGTGCACCATGAAAATAATTTCAAAGGTTGCACCCAGAATTTTTCATTAAATAAATAAATAGCAAATAAGTAGCAAAATGTGCGTAGAAGAAAAATATCTAAAAATGTCTGCGGTATATGTTTACCCTTTTCTATGGTTCTACGGTTTCTACGGTTATAGCCTTTTCTTACGGCTATAATGAAATTTTTCAGTTAACACATCATTCGTTGGGTTGCAACCAAGCTAGATGAAACATGACTTCTCTTAAACATTCATCTCATTTGACCCAGAGAGGCAGGTAATGCAGATGCTAGGATCCCCATTCTGCAGATGAGGAAACTGAGGCCAAGGAGTAGGGGCAGAGTTAGGAAAGTGTGGCAGGCCAGGAAGTTTAGTCTAGTGATTTTTATTCAGCAGTACAATACTCCATTGTATGCTATATAACTTTTTAAAAGACAAGCATTTTCTTATTTCCCTAATATTAAAATGGTAAGCAAAAATAGCTAAAATCCTCTCCTTCAGTTAATGATGGCCCTGGTGAGAGGAGCCCTTATCAGCTCTCTGGTTCCATTTAATTACTGCCTATGTCCGTTTCCTGTTTCTCTACTGCAAACCAAAAACCAAATCATTCTTGGCTATGTAACAAAGGAGTTTACTATCACAGGTGCCACTGGTATATATTCAAACACAATGAACCGGTATGATAGATATTTAAACACAACAAACCAAAAACAATTAATTGCACAGACATTAATCCTGTATCAAGTGATACTAGTTCGTTGATTCATTGAGTAGCTACTCTGTTGTCTAGAATGTTCCAGGCACTGCACTAGTTTATACCGAGAAGCAGGGAAAGGCAGAACAAATGTGAACTCGGATTCAGAACGCCAAGGCTCAGATCCTGGCTCTTTCACATATGCAACCACTCTTCAAGCACAACAGAAATTATGGATCATCTACAACCTGTCACGTAGGCTGTTAGATGAAGTTTGAATGACATCACTGTAACATATTGAGAAGAAGTGTTAAAAACTCAACGACTCTCAATTCACAGTTTTACAAGAGTCTTTAAGTTATAAAAATGTCTTTTAAAAAATGGATTTGTTCAAGAAAGACCATGGGGAGCCCCCATCAGCAAATCTACCGATTGTCTACGACACGTCTAGACATCGACGAGTCAGTGATAAACGGGTCCCACGTAGTGGATGATTGAGCACAAGACTCCCAGTCCGCCCTCATGAAGCTACAGCCCCGCAGGAAAGATAGACTTCGAGGAAATAATTGCACAAGTAAACAATCATGACTGTCATAGAGCTATGAAGGGGACGGTCAGGGCTAGGGGAACACGTAGGAAACGGGAGGAAAGTCACCTGCCTGAGACTGCCTTTAAGTCTCTTTCTTCATTCAGAAAATGGAGATGGACAGAACTGCCCTTCCTATCATCCCTTCAGAGGTTTCACGAGGATCAAGAAATTGAATACGAAAGTGCCCTATACATGTAGGAACATTATTAGAAATTGCCTCTCGCATATTCCACGGCCCAGCAGTACTTAATACATGTAAAAGAATGGAAAGAAGGGATAGATTGAGAAAAAAAATCTATTTATGGGAGATTAAGTCAATTATTTGGAGGAAAATGCACTATATACTTTAAAAGCTAGGGTTGGAAATTCACTTTCCCTGTTTTGGCTTTTGACTGCATCTAACGTTTGTTGAGAGTGTTCCCAAATCTGCTAAGAACGTTTCTTCCCCCTCACTCCCCTCACACCTGAGTCCTTAGCAGAGAAAACCTGCTTGCTTCTAAACCCAGCCAGGGTTGAGTTTTATTCTTAGCTTTTCAACATGACCCAAGTTATCTCCGGACACTGGTATTGAGAACCTACCCCTTCTTCAGCGCTTTCCCAAGAGCTCTGTGCCATGTGACAGAAGCCACCTCAGCGTTTTCCCATTTCCTCCAGCCCTGGTCTTACTCCTCCTCCCTCCTTCTTGGCAGGCAACCAACCTCTCCTCCCACCCCTCACCCCCAACACACTCATTCCTATTTTTCCTGAGAAGAACAAAGCTGCATGGACTGCAGGAATTCCTTCCTCCTCAAAATAAATCCCGTGTCTTTGTCTATCAAGCCTGTCTCAGAAGAGTCTTATTTCCTTTCTGAGACTAAATCCTGCTCATTCCTTCTTGACTCCAGCTTTTGTCCTTCGTTTATCCTGTCAAACTCTTCCTTTTTTCTACGCAACGCAGGTCTCTTCTACTTGGTGAAAGAATAGCTCTTGACCTCACTGTATCTTCAAGCCACCATGCACTGCCTCTCCTTCCCGGGTCTGCCACTCTCTGTGAGTCCTCCACACTGCCCGCCCCCTCACCACCTGCTCCCTCTGAGTCTGGCCCCTGCCTCTTCTGCTCCAGCAGTTGCCCTCAGGAAAGGCTCCATGACTTTCACAACAAACCCAGCGGCGTTTTCTCAGTCCCCCTCCTTCGTGACAAGAGCAAAATTGTGTGAAGCAAGAACTGAAGACTCAAGCAACGCAGAGGATCAGAAAAAAGTTGAAGAGGACTGGATGAGGAGTGTGGGTTCGTTCACGGCCCCATGGGCCTTTCTCTTTCTCTCTTCCTTGGAGTGTTCATCATCAGTTACCTCTGCGCATGAACAGAGGGTCTCTCCATCTTCAACCCTGGCCTTTCTTTAATCACTAGGGACCATTAGATCTCCAGGGTTAAAATTTATAAAGTAGTTTCTGAATAGCCTGAACAACTTACATGACTTCCAAATGCTCTCTCTGTTATGTCATCAAAACTTTGGGACTTAATTAAAACACACCAGCCAGGCTTGTGAGGCTCCCCATGCCATTAAATCCTACCACCACTCGCCACTGGATATATCAAGTGCCTACCTCCAGAAGGTAAAGAGCTTTCCTTAGGAACACATAGAAAGAAATCAAACCTGTCTGCGTGGAGTAAGTGCTCAAAACACAGGAGCTCTTATGAGTATTAATGAGCACACAGGTGGGAGGAGAAGCTTTCCGCTCATGGCTTCATTCATCAATTTGCCTGTTTTCTCCATTTTCTAGTAAGCAAGGGGAAAATGGTTTGCAGTAATGACTGTCAAGAGAATATAATAAAAGAGCAGATTACGCTCTCTTCTAATACACAAGAAATGAGAAACTCCGTGTCCTGGCCTGGCCTCAATGCGCCATGGTGTGGTCAATTTCTTTTCTTGACCATTATAAGGACAGTATGAAAAGACTGACTATGCTGCTTACCAACCGCTACCCTTGGATTGGACTTCACCACTGGGTCAACCATTTCTTGGGTCAACATTTTATCGTCATAGACACGATCTGAGCCTCAAAATGGTGGACAACACATTGTGTGGACTGAAACTTCTGCATATAAAGAAACACAGAAAGCTGTAATATTCAGTTTCAGTGTTTTCACGACGGACAAACCATTCAAACCTTGCACATCTCAGTGCAGTTACAAAATACCTCTGTCTAGTTTCAAATTACCTCTCTTTAGTTAAAAGTGCCTTACTCATGTTTTTCCTTTTGATCAATTCAGGATTCTAACCCACGTTCTCAGTAAGCTGGAGAATTCCACAAGATCTAGGGGAATGGGTATGCTAGAAATAGGTGTGCTTCTAAACAACATGTTTCTTTTCATCTTTTGATACAATGAAGCATGATGATATCCATTATCTCCCTCTTTGCAATGGCCACATGGAAGCTCAAGTTCAAATCTATAGCCTGATACTAATAGCAAAGTACATGCTAGTGTATGGCTTACATGCCCTAGCAAAATGTAAAGTCTGCATTTTATATGTAACCTTACCCTTGGTGTTACTTTTTTTTTTTAACCTTTTCCCCAATTTTATTGCTTATTTGATTTTGTTTTTACTCTCTGTATCATTTATAATTATGTAAGGTACCACAAACTATCGTAAAATAAAATCCAAACTCTTCAGTACAGCCAAAAAAACCCACCACCAACAACAAAAATAAACACCAAAAACCAAAACCAACAAAAAAACCCGTCTTTCATTTTGCCCCTGATCACCTCTCTAAATGCATCTCCATCACTCCTCCCCTTGTTCATCCTGGCCTCCCTGCTGTCCCTTACACTCACCAAGCACATTCCTACCTCCGAGCCTCTGTACTTGCTGTTCCCGCTTCCTGCCATGCTCTTCCCCGGCAAGGCTCTCCCTCCCTTCACTTAGGCCTCTGCTCCAGTGCCTCTTCTTTAGATAGGCTCTTCCTGCCCACCATGCCTAAAGCAGCACCTCCTATCCCTTTTGTCCCCCACTCCGCTTTATGTGTTTTAGAACCTTTATCAAGACCTAACATTTTATATCAGGCAGCCTGGGGGACTGGTTATAAGCACAGACTCAGGAACCAGAGTGGATTCATATTCCAGCTTTCTCACTTACCAGTTGTGTGACTTTGGACAAATTATTTCATCGCTCCGTGTTTCAATCTCTTCACCTATAAATGAAAAACATATAAAATCATGCATGGCACACAGACAATGCTAATGATTACATTTGTAAATAAATAAATTAACCAATCACTGTGCATTGTTGAACCCCCACTTGATCTGTCTTACGCATCCCTAGATTCTTAGGTTGAAGAACAGGGCATGATATATGGCTGGCGCTTAAATATCTGTTGAAAAACATTCTCTTTTGGAATGAGGTGAGAGCACTAAAAGTTAAAAAAATACATTTTAAATGTGAGGTTAAAGAGAGAGAACACTGGGCTAAGACTTGAGATTTCAATGTCAATTAGTACAAAAAAATGAGATTTCAATTCTGGCTTTGCCACTTAGGAACCGGTTGATTTTAGGCAAACTGGTGAAAATGTACCCAGGTCAACTAAAGCTGGAATGAGACAAGCCTGCGCTGCTCCAGAGGTGTAAGGAGAATAAACTAAGGATTTTACAAACCTGCATTTGCTCCATAAATAGGAGCTATAACGTTCCCTGAGGAGAAAGTAAAGCGTGTTTTATTAAGCACATGAGTGTGGGGGGCTCTGGGAATATAGAGACTTAAAGACTAGTTTGGCAGCTCTAAAGGAACTGACAAAATCACAAGACAGACAGAAAAGTAAGCAAATACTACAAAGTGATGCCCACTCCAGTTGAAGCAGGTTTTGGAAGCAAAGAAGAGGGACACCTACAGGTGTGACCTTCTCACTAAAACCTGGAAGGTGAGGTAGGAGTCACCCAGGTGGGGAGAGGCAGTCTAGATGGAAGGAGTGTGTGTGCAGACACGAAGCTGTTTTCACAGCACATTTCAGGACCTTAAGGTAGCACAGCATTGCAGACGACGGGTGCATAGGGCAGGAAATGGTAAATGATGATCAGAACAGGGCCTGACCTAAGTAGTCAGGGTCCGACCTAACAGTGGGACACTAAGGCTCTCCTCCTCAGCCTCCCACTGCTCCCTAAAAGTGGCCTGAGTGTCCTCTGGACCTCAGAGATCCCTCTCTGCTCCAGGAGTCCTCCTGACTCTTGCTGTTCTCAGAGCTGCCTGCTGAGATGTGTGCCCTGTGTCTGAAGAAGGCCAACAGCCCTCCTCAGAGAGAAGCGAGATGACGACCCAGGTCATAAGATCTGGCCAGTTGTTCCCTAGGCAAATATGCATTAAACCTTCCAATGCTTGAGGAGAAGGCTGAAGGGAGGGCATAAGAAGAAGAGAAAGAAGGGCAGCAGGAGTTAGGAGCAACCTCATTCTTTTAATCACCCTGAACCTGTTCCTCCTTTTCCCCAAATTATTTCTTTCATTGCCGTCTCCCATCATAGCAGATGAGTTGCTCTGACAGCGCCAATTCTCACTTTGACCAATAGAATGCATTGGAGGGGCTGGCGGGCTGGTTCCAAGCCCAGTGCTCCATTCCCTGCTGGAACCCTGCCTCTGACACAGTGACAAATCTGGGCTGCTGGCCTGCTCCAAGATGAGAGACCAAAAGGGAGATGGTTGAATCATTCTTGCTGAGGCCATGCTAGACGAGTGACCCCCTGTCCCCTCGCAGTCAGCCTGGCCGTTGACTGCAGAAGCATGAGCAAACCCAGCTAAGATGTACCAAAACTTGACCACCAGCCTTAGGCTCAGGAGAGATAACTAATGGTTGTTGGTTAAACTGCAACATTTCAGATGGTTTGTTACTCAGAATAGCAGCTAATATACTTACTAATATTTTCCCCCTTTTTGTACCTGCTTTCCCACAAAGGATTAAGGAGGCAGGATCTTGTGAATAAATTAGGGAGAGGGCATGACTCACCATTGGGAGCCTCATCTCTCTACTCTGATCCTAGGATGTAAAGTTGCTATTTATGTGAGTACCAACTGCCCAGGAGAGACACCGTTTGTGCTGTGAGATATGTTTCCCGTTGTGAGAAACCATTTTTCCCTTTATCTGCAGCATGACCCCTCTGTGTCCCGAGGCTGAAGGCCAGTGCTTTATGGGCATGGCTGCTCACATCTTCTCTGGGCATCGCCTCACAGAAAATTCTTGCAAAGCGGAGGACCCAGGACAGGGAACGGCAGAATTCTGATTGTGGCCTGAAGATAATTTCACTGGCTCGCATGGGCCTTGTTTGCTGGTGATAAAATAAAGGCTGAGAGCTCAGCAACCAAAGCGGCTCCAGAACTGATGTGTGGCCCAACTGTCCTGATGAGACGGCAGGGAGTTGTGAGGCCAGCTGGCCCTTTCATGGGCACTTTGTGCTTGTCTGTCTCCTGTTCCGGAGACTGGGGGAAAATCCATCCGTGAGGTCCTCGCCATTCATGTCTCACGCCAGAGCCATCTGGGAGAAGCCTGACCCCTTTCTTTTCTCATCTCCGAATTGGAACTGCTGACTGACTCTTGTCTACCTTAGTGGCTTAAGATGGGGATGCTGAGAAGGGGAGAGGGAGATGCCATTCATGTTTTCTGCAGATCCGTCTGGATGGATGTGGATGGACGCCAGGAGCAGCCGGCCTGGAAGGTCTCGGTGCAGATTGCTGATTTGCAGTGACCTCTGACTGCTCTTCAGCAGCTGAATTCTGCCGACCCCAGTGAGCCGAGATTGAGTGTGTTTGAAATCAGCTGGTGAAGGGTCAGAGCTCTTCTTTCTGAGCCTTCCTTCAGCATCTCGGGGAACACAGACGGGATGTCTTCTGAAAGAGGCCTCCTGGCTCTAGCTTTCAACGGCAGGAGGTGGAGGCTACCTCTAAATTTGACATGAGAAACAATTCAGATGTGGGAGCCTGGTCCAATTAATCACCTTTATGAATCTGTGGATGATGGAAGGGGTTAAGGACCATCCTTTTGGTTAATGGTGTGCGCTCTCACAACTGGCCCGTTTAGTAAGTCATTCCCTGGAAGGCCAAGCCTGCTGCTGCTTGCAGGTGACTAGGCAGCTGCTTCTCCATGGGGACACTCCAGATAGGAAGGGACTCAGGGGAAGCCCGGTGTTCTCCTACACTGCATTCCTTCACATTTCACAGAGTAGGCACTTCTAAGGAAGGCATTCAAGTCATTCATCAAACTTTTATTGGGCACCTACTATGTGTCAGGGACTGTTGTGCATAGCAACACGAGGACAAACACAGCATTCCTCGTTGTGTGATGCTCGGGCCGCACAGGCTCTTCTCTGGAACGCCCTGCCCTTCTGAGTCTCCTGGTGCCAAGCACATTAGCTCTCTCTCCCTGTGTCCACTGGGCTCTGATGAAGCTGGCAGTACCTGGGGGGTTGGGGTGAGGGCTTTTTCCTCCCCCAGAAATGTGATGGGAGATTCTTCTTATATATCTATGAAAATGAAAGTTTCCTGTTTTGTTCATTTTTTTCATTTTGTTCATTTTTATGTTTTGTTCATTTTTATCCCATCACATTCCAACATGAATATAAACATCACAGGTCATATGATGAAAATGGAAAGGATATAAAGGGAAATACAGGTAGGAAGACACATACAAATTATGTGCCATAACGTCCTGTTTGATTTGGGGCGGTATGGGGAGCGTAAATTCAGCTCTGAGCATCCTGGATTCCTAGTGGAAAGAGGAACATCTGGCTGGAATATGTAGGCACAAGAGGCAGTAGATGCAGGGGTCCTCTATTCCCCCAGCATCCTGCAGAGAGGTGGGCTGGGTGCATGACAGAGCTGTGCTCCAAGAGAGGGACCCCTCCTCTGTCACTTTACCTGTTACTACAGTGAATATGGCAGTCCTTGCGCAGAAAATGTTAGACTCAGGTGCCGGCCATACTTAGCTACTAGATTTTAGAGGTGTGTTGGCCAGTACAAGCTGCCCTGCACATGGAACGCTTGGGTCCTCTTGTCCTTTGAAAGTTAAGCTGAAGAGCAGCCTCTCCAGCTGCAGGAAAGGGGTCTCACTGTCTCAGCGTGTTGCCATGCAACCCAGAGACTGTCCTGGGGTCATTCTTTGAACAATCTTGTTTCCAAAACTCTGCATTTGCACACTAGACCTTCCTGAAATTGAAGCCTTCATCTTTGAGCAAACACAAGATAACGGGACCATCAAGCAACAAGGTATGTCCTGGTGGTAGTTGTAGGACCAAAGGACTGTGTGCTGAGCCTTACATCACACTGTAGGCATGGCTGCCCACACCACACGAGGGGAAGGGATGCTGGAGGCACCTCCACCCTCCCCAGCGGAAGCATTCCCGTAATATCTGTTATGAGGAAGAATCCTGGGAACTTGCTCCTCCCCCTGTGCCCCGAGGGCTCTTGTTGCCTTTAATTCCTCTCCCTGCCTTCTATAATCTTCATTCCTTCTTATCTCCCCCAGATAAAGGAAGAATATTACTGAACACACTCCCACTGGTTTTGTCATGTAGCTGGTTAATGTGTTGGGTCGGTCACGCATTCTTTCAGTCCAATCCACTATCGAGTGCTGAGAAAATCAATTTCTTAGGTAATAAAATTAATTTCTTAGCAACCAGACAAATCTGCATTATCTATCACACAACTGTGCCAAGGTATTTCAAAAAAAAATCTACAAAGTGATGATAAAGTATCTACTCATTATAGGTTAATAAACTGATAGTATAAGACATTTATTCATTTTCATATAAATGTAGTGGCTACCCGTTATCATGATTTATTTTCCAAATTTAGTCTCGTGTGCTTAAATTGAGAAGTTACAACATAAAAGGTTTATCTTTATAGCTGTCACGGGTGTCATATTTATATACATGCTACATTCACCAACACTTTAACAACTGAGTAGCAATATAAATTGAATAACTTTAAAGACTATATATGTTTCCGTCTAGTACAAGTGTACATTCGTTTATATTACGACCTCATTTCTGTAAAGGATTGGCTGCAGTAGAATGGAATCCGAATGGATTCAACCATTGCCCCCCGTTTTCTACTTGAAGCACACAAAATATCACTTTAGTTTCCTTTCCTATTACTGTAAAAATAACTATAACATTAAATGGAAAAGAATGACTGATGAAAGTACATGCATAATGAATTGTTAGCTTGAGAGTTAACTTTTTACTTACATTTGCTGGATTACTGTTCATGTTTTAATATTTCTCTACATTTTTTGAAGAGTAATGCATCATTTTACATCCTATGATATAATCATTGTTAGTAACTGTTCCACCATCAGATGGACTTAGATTTGAAACTGTTCTATGGTCTGCCAAATGCCATTTAATTTTCTAAGCCTCAGTTTCTACATCTAATAAGGGAAATTTATACATATATATATAATATTTGTGTATATATATATATATATATATATATATATATAATATAATAAGGGAGATAATGGTGTTCCCCTCATGCATATATTGTAAAGATAAATGAAATAGTGTATGTAAAGCATCAGCATTTACAGTACCAGCTGAATGGTAACTACTTTATAAATGCTAATCAGTATTATAATTATTGCTATTATTCAAAAGTTGAGCAAAAAGATTCCAATCAAGCGGTTCATTTTTTCCCTGTAAGTTCTTTTTGAAAGAAAAGTTCTTTTAAGAGAAACTTTGAGTAAGTGCAGCAGTTAGTTTTCATCTCTTTCTAACACTCAAATAAACTAAAAGAGTTGGAGTCCCTAGAAATTGTTTCCATACGATCATTTTAGTTCATGTGCAGACGTAAACATTACAGAAATTAGAGGTGGGCAGGTATTAGTATTTTTGGTCACTGTGCTTTACAGGTGAGAAAAGGGAGGCCAAGGAAATTTAGATTTCTTGTCCAAGATCATTGAGTGAGAAGAGTAGAGACTATGAGAATGGAGGTCTTTGACTCCCAAATCAATTTCTTTCAGTATCAATTTTTAAACAGTTATTGAATCAAGCTCATTTACTATGAAGCTCATTTAATATAAACATGAGGTCCTAATATTAGGAGCTATTATTAGGATTCTAATAATAGGATTTGTGTTCATGTATAGAGAAAACACCCTTGAAATTGTGGATTTAGTCCTGCTATGTTATGTATGTTAATGTTATGTGTCATCAAAATCCAACAGCTGCATGTCCATACTGTACAACATTATATATCTTTCCTGAACTTCCAGGAAAAATTAAATATTCTATTTTCTGATAATGCTAAGCCCCTCCTCCTCGTTACTCTTGCCAAAGGAGAAAAAAAGTGAGAGAGAGACAAAACAGATGGATGTTTTGGTTCTTAATTTTCATCCAGCGGATTTCAGATGAAAGTAGTTGCTAATTCCTAATAAATTAAACATGTTGTTCTTTTATTTTCAAATACGTTTTAACCCCTCCAGTTGACATAGAATTTCCTTTGCAATGTTATTTATTGCCATTGTGAAGCTAGGCTACTTGGGAGAAGAAAATGGAAAGCTTTGTGAAGTGTGCTTGGAATATCAAGTGACGTGTGACCAGTTCTTATGGAGTGGAGGATGTGTTCTTGATAAGTAAGTGTTTTTCAGATGCATATGCCTGTTTTGTTCTTTGCAGCTAATATAAGTCTGGAAAGTGTACTTTAGATGTTTACATTAAACTTGCTTTCTGGCTCATAGAGTGATAGCATCTTCTTAGAAAAGGCTGAGAAATAAGAAAAGATTCTGAGGAAGAATGGTCTCCTGACCCCCAAGAGTACCTGCTCACTATTTCAGACCCAAAATTGGGCCCAGGATGTAGATGCAGCAAGTTTCAAGCAGCGAACACAGCACCAATAAAAGCTACAGAGAGATCTGTGCGAGTGTCTGCATCCAGGAAATGCCACCAATGCTATCTACCCTACCTCTCAGGGTTTCAATGTGATTGTATATGCAACATACCTGGTGCATGGAAGGAAGTTATTATCCTTACCAGTGGTGTTGTTAATAACAATAAGTAACAATACAAATCAGCATGTAAGAGAATGTTGTCAACTCTGCAGAAGAGAGAGGATCAAAGGTAAAGGGTGGTCTGTGCTCAAAATATTGAGAAGGTGGGAAAGGGAGGTGTGATGGGAGCGCATTTTTGTTAGCCCAAAGACATTGTTTTTAGGCAAACATTGGAAAGCTCTTGCTGAGAGAAACCTTTGCCTTATGTCGACAAGACTCGGCTATAACAGGAGAGCATGCCACATATTTTCCAACAAAAATGGACACTCACCTGTGTCATCAGATCTCCCGTTGCATCCATTCAGTAATATGGCAAAGGAGCAATCATTCCCCAATGTCTGCCTATGACTTGGGCTTTTTAGGGGCTCCATTTTAACACGCATTCGTTCAGTGCAACCTTCAGA